>NC_089788.1:39886204-40061204 GCF_040412425.1 Macrobrachium rosenbergii
ACCTCCTGAATGTGAAGATACTTCCCTTCCTATGCGTCTTCTTATCCATATCTCCTCTTCTTCCTAGGTCTTCCCCTCCTCCTCCTCCCTCCTACTGCTTTTTAATTATACATCGTTCCACAAGCGTATCATCCTCCAGTCTTTCCTCCTGACCAAGCTATCTCAAAGCACTGATCCATTCTTCCATCCAAGCTTTCTTTTTATCTGCATGTTTCTTAATATTTCAGTTCTTATGTAGCAAAGACTAAGGAAACAGTTAATCTCAGCAGCTTCATCCTTTTTCCTTCCTGTTGTGGAAAAAAAATTATCCTCATACAGAGTTTCTTCTTTAAAAAAAAAAAAAAAAACGGAATGTGGAATTAGGGCAAGTATCCCTTAAAATCTGGAATCCTCATAAGATATACCAACAGTAATTTACTTACTTTGAAAATTTAGTTGAGATATGAACACAGTAGGAATATGTAACTCTGTGTCTTGATCACATAAAACACAGAATGAACAAAATGAATCAACAAGATAAAGGAGGGCGAAGCAGCCAAAGAACTTCAAAATGATGCCGTTTACTTACTAATACTGAAGGTAGCCCTAATCAACATGAAGACTGCACAACAGTATGTATGGCTTCCAAAGCACATCTCCTGATGACCTATTTCACTGTTGTTGTTGATTTTGATATCTTATCTATTTGACAGTCTTGTGTAAGACTTTAGTAACTAAATTTCCTACCTATGGCTTTACTCTTTTTGAATTTATTTCTAGCCATTATATATTTGCTGCTGAAAGTGAATCATATATACCCTTCCTGTCTATAGCACTTTATTTGCAATGGTGCACTCCTCCATGGTCTTATGTATTTTCATCTTTCGGACCTCTTTTGTAGCGTGAACTTAATTTTGGGTTGCCTTCTTGTTAGTTTGTCTGAATATTGATTCCACAGACTTGTCAAATTCAGTGCCTCAGTGCACAGTTTGTTGGCAATATGCATCAGCATTTAGTTAGTCCTGCTTACGAAAACTTTCCAGAAATGCTATAGTTCTTTGCAAATGTTTGTTCCTTGCATTATGGTAAATAGACACAGTGTACACTACAGGCCATTTCAAAATCATCAGTTATAATATTCTTAAGTCTTTTGAACATGAAGAGAGCATTCCCCAGCCAAAATGGCATTGCACTGCATGGTATAATCATATAGAGCTACAAAGCTGGTTGCTCTATTCACCCTCTCAGGGAGGGGACCTTCCCAGTTCCATTTCAACAGGCATGAGATATCTAGGTGGCAGTGACTGTGGCATCCGGTTTCCTGTCTTCCATGGCCTGATAGTACGCTTTGTCCCTCATCTTTAGACTCGTGGCCATTTTCTTCAACTTCTTTAGATGCCATTCTGGAAGTGAGGTTGGCAAAGATTCTTCTACTTTAACCCCTTCAGGAGTTCTTCGAGTTCCTTCCTAGCTAAGTCATACCAGATCTTTCCTCTAGGTGCTATTCACTTCTGCAGGTTAGGCAGGTGGAGTGACCACTAGCTGAACAGCATCTTTGTGGGTTCTACAAACCATGAGACAGCTAGATCCATTGTACAGTAATTAAGGACTTTATGGGATCCAATGCTTTTGTTTTTATTGGTAGGCTTATAAGGAGATCCTTTAACTACTTATTTGTCATACACTGTTACAATATTACAACAAAGGAAAAATAAATATACTTTAGCAGTCAGTATAGCTACAAGAGAAAGAATAAGTTATGCTAAAAGCAAAGTTAGTAGAACTCATAGGTACAATATGGTCATGAGAAAGTGAAGAGGGAGACATAATCAACAAAGGAAATGGCTACAACACACATGAAGGTAGACAAACTATCAAATTATTAAGGCATCTTTTAAAGTGAAGGGTAGGGGGAAATTTCCCAATTTTCAAGCGAGCTCACAAAAGGTGAGATAGAAGAGAATACCCCAATAATTGTAGCGAATGATTCTGACATAAGAAAGACAGGAAAATGAAAGAAAACTAAGCGCACACAGAGGAATTGTTACAACACCCCTCAGTCTTAAAAATTGCTAAGAAAATTATGTCAATGTCTTATACAAAAGCTTAATCTTATTTGGTAATGCCAAATAGGATAAAGGTGTATCAAGAGAGGGAAAGAGAGACAGACAGACAGACAAACAAACACTAAATCTTTAATATACTTTAACTTGGGGAAAGAATCCTTACTCTCGGTGCCAGAAGAATGAACAATTAAAAAGCGAAGAGTTCAAGAGAAAATGGAGAATTATTTTATTAAAAATTTCGGAATAGAAAAGGGCACTTGGTTAAGGGCAAGTTTGGCAACCAAATTTTCCAACCATGTCAAGAGATGTGTATCATAACTGAAAACAAATGCCATTTATTAAGACTGAAAAACAGACTAAAGCAAAGAAGACTCCATTGACTCATGTGAAGCATAGACCGCAAAGTAAAATATAAGGAAGACTAAAAGCAGAGTCCACCTAGCTTTGCAGCTAAGCCCCGCCCACTGCACGCCAGTGATTGGTTAGCTCTCGAAGGGGGAATGACATCACACTAGTTAACAGTCCAAATGATTACCAGTACGGATTTGACTCCATTTGGTCATGTTGCATTCTTACATGAATCTAGACACCACAGTTACGTGTTCCCATTGTTGTGAAACTTGTGTAAAGATGTCAGACATCTCTTCATTTTCTCATCAATTGCATCATGCATTGCATTTCCTAATATGTCAAGGCTCTCATGTAAATAGTCATGTGTAGAATTTTCTGGCCTTTCCGTCGATATGTATTTCATCATAGTACATTTATTATGTCTCTCAAAATTGCCATTTATTTGTCTGTCAACAAACAAATTGCTCAGAGTGCGGGTCACGGCGATCGGAGGTCGGGTACCATGTTTCTGTCCGCGCTCTGCCATGTATACCTACGCTCAGGTAATAAACAATTTAATACCCAGTTGACCTTTCTTGTCCTCACAACTGGTGACCCGAGGAGTGACAGTAAAAACAGCAGTTTTGGCTTTGCCATTAACAGACTCACTATGGCCACTTTACTTTCAGAAAGCCTTTAACGGAACCACACGGCGACAAAAGTCTAGACCTCTGAAAGCTTCTCCCTCGGAGAACACCCACGCCACTAACGGACTAATTACAGCGTACCCCTTCAGGTACATTCTGGCATGCTCAAACGGTTTGACCCTGCCATTTACAATTCACGTCAACAGTACTCAGAAGTCATTAACAAAACCACACGGCATATAGTTCTGACTTTTGACGAGCCCCAAACACCATTAATGGACTAAATACGGTGCGTACTTCGCGTTTTGGTGTGAGGAAGAATGTCATCAAACACTGAGGTAGAAAGTCATTCTGAGGACGCACAGATCCTCTGCTTCCCTCTCTCGCCTTTGAAGGCAGCAATAAGCCAGGCAATAAAACTCCCTCGGACCTTCCATTCTCGCAACAAAACACCGCATCCTGGTTTGTGCGAGCAGATGTCCATTTCCTGGTGGCAAAAATTACAGACAAGGAGACTAAGGTAGACCTAACCATGACAATGCTTCCGGAGGAGATCTTCAACAAAATAACCCCATGGTTGGACTCACAGCTAGGCAAAAGTGCAGAGACCTGCGATAATCCCAGGCGTCACTGGATGATGCGTCCCCCCAGGGCTGGGTCATCAGGTTGAGGGCGTGTTGGACTTTCTCTGGGACGGTCATGGAGTATGTTTCAGTGAGCTTATCTCGCAGGTCTCTGCACTTTTGCATCAGGAGACCTCAGAGTCTCCTGATGCTGCCAGGCGTCGAAGCACACAGTCGGGGGAAGGAGATCAGCTTGTCATGAGAAATATTCCTGCGGCGCCTTTCGCAGGAGGTGAGGGGGAAAATCATGGATGTGGATGCCATTTCAATGGGCGAATTGGTGAATGTCACACATAAACTCCAGGAGGCCACCAAGGCCTCCAAACATGCTGCAACACCCACAGCCTGTAACCTGGTAACAGAAGAAGACGAGGCAGAGGACACGAACGCAGTGTATAGGAAGAAAGTGCCACCACAACAGCAGAGGACGTGGACAAACCCAGCCTGGTGTTACTTTCATTGGAGGTTCGGAAGCGCCGCCAGAAATTGCAGAGACCCCTGTTCTTTCACAAAAAACGAGAAAAGTGGCCACAAGTAACAGCAGTGGCCACAAACCTTAAAGACTCCTGACCAATAGGTTTCTTTATCCACGAAGCCATATCGAAACGAGGGATGCTGGTAGACACCTGGGCGATGCAGTCATGTTCCTGCCGTCGAGAGAGGACTGCGACTGCACGTCCAGCACCGCAACTACACTGGTGGCCGCAAATGGAAGCCCATCCGCTGCTACGGAACTGTGACCCACAGAATATCCATCCTGGGCCATAAATATCATTGGTCCTCTTTCGTTGCAGACGTCAAGTTCCCTCTCTTGGGCGCTGATTTCCTCGCACACCACAGACTTTGTTTATTTTATTTAAGTTTACCAAGAGAGAAGAGCCTCGACAGATTCGTTGAGAGGAACTCTGACACCGGCAGAAGGGTTACCTGCTACCCTGTAGAACCCCTTCCAATTAGGAAGCAAGGTTGAATCCTGTCTACCCGACCCGTAAGAGAAGCTAACCTAGAGTCCGCCTCCCTCAACACCTGCCTGACTCGGCCAAACCAGATCGGTTTATTTGATGTTTGGGAGACTACTGGTTTAGTTGCATACAATTATTCAAACATCACTTGGTTTGGTTGTGTAGGTTCCTCAGGAGCCTGGACTGCAAATAGAGAGAATGGATAAAGTCCACCATCCACTTATACTCGCTTTCATTTGCAGGAGAAAAAACCTATATCTGGTACCGGCTCCTCTTCTTCAAGAGAGCATTTTCTGTCAGACTGGTCCAACCGAACTGGGACAGGAAAAGAGACAGACTGACCACCCGTAAGAGCTGCACCTGATAACCCGGAACTCGCTACACCAGGATGTGCCAGACCAACACCTGACATACCTGAGCCAACCATAACCTGGTTGTGCAAACCCTGTACCAACTAAAGCCAGTGACGAAACTCTTGAGTCAGAAGCACTCGACTGCGCAAACCCCACACCACCCAGCGATGAAGGCGTAACACCTGGGCCGACCACACCTGGGTGACAAACGCCCACCCCTGCAAGCAGAGAGGCCACAACACCCGATCCACCCGACGCTGCACCAGGACGGGTATCCGGAGCTGAAGTCACACTGATTAAGGGAGAGGGAGGAAGAACTCCCTGATGACCCAGAATCAAAGCCGAACCCACACTTAACACCTTAGAAGGAGGAACAGAAAAAGCTGCAGGAAAAGTTAAGAAAGAAGTAGAAGAAGGAGAGAAAAGAAAGAAGCCACACTCGGAGTAACCACCAGAGCACCTACCACCGACGTTGGACAGGTGAAGAACATACCAATTGGTCCAGTACTCAAAGGTGTTTCTCAGGACAAGCTACGAGCTGCGGAACCAATGGGGACCGAAGAAGGAAAATTACCAGCTACTCCAGTGAAAAGGAGAGGCTGGGGATACCATCGGTACTGATACACTCAACGATGACGCAGACGAAATGCCAAGTGCCGTAGCATCCGCAAGAACCGCAGTGGACACATTACATTTTAAACCCAGTAAAGGATGAAAATACAGAGTTGCGGAAGACTCCTCAATCACCTGTGAAGCACCTAGACCAGAAGCCTGAGAAAACTACAGGACCTGTGTAAGGTGCTAGAGAAGACAGCCCCGCCAAAAGTACGCCTTACCTCAACCCCGAAGAGAGGGAGGGAGCTGCTGAAACTCCAACATTACAGGACTGAACCAATGAAAATTCTTAGCTCTCCTGACTTAATGGCAAAGAAAACAGGATGAGCGAGAGAAGACCCTGAAGAGCCCCCTGAAGAGTGACCTGATAAAAAAGATTGTGTAAAGATACTGGAAGAAGGCTTAGAAGAAATTGGGGAAAAATGGAAAACACAGAAGCAGCAGAAGAGGCCATAGTTTTTAGAGAAAGAAAACTAGACCGATTGTGTTCCCCCTTGATAATCTTGACAGACATCACGAGCAAACTCAGGAAAATTCTTCAAGATGTGATCATGAACATTGGAAAACCCAAAATTGAAAACATTGCCTAACTAGAAATCTATAGCCCTGTGACAAACCCAACAATTCTGCATTATACTGAGCCAAACTGAAAATCCTATCACCAGAATTACCACCACCGCAAGACGAACCAAACTCATCCACCGAAGGAAAAGGAACCTTCGAAGACGAAGGAGCATTCCCCAACACTATAGAACCCGACAAACCCGAAACCACATCCGACGATGAACCACGAACTTAGAAACCTTCTGTTGTAAAGAACTCGAAGCAGGAAATAAAACCGAAGATGGATCTAAGACGAAGTCATCACACTAGAAACCCCAACCGAACCCGAACCCGAAGAAGACTGCACCTTCCACTTCTCTTCCTGAACACTTCCTAACCTCTTTTCCGGTGCATGTACACTATGTTAAAGGGGAACCACTGAAGAGATTAATTATCACTGACCTTTTCAGAGAAATTCTTAGCCCTTGGCTACCTTCTCTGCATTATGTGCAGCAGACAGCCTCCATGCAAATGCAATGCAGCATCCACGTAACAATACGGCAACATGTTTGACATAGCTGACACAGTTAGATGGACGTATCCTTTACTTGCAGCTGTGGGCGACTTGAGACGGTTGCTCATGTCGGACGACAAAATAAACATACCTGAAAACCAGAAAACTACAGTACTGCCCCTCGAATTTTCTGTCGGTCCACTCATCTGCATCTATATACTGTAAATGAACCATGATGTTATAATAACCTCTCAGAACATTAACACAAGAAAACGTGTTTAGACGGCGAATTTCTCAAGGTACAACAATCCAAAGAATGGAGAAACAAATCCAGTTATGTATGGGCACATATATTCAAAAATAAATATATGTACCCGTGCATAATTGTGGATTTGTTTCTCCATTTCAAGACTCGCGCTACTATGAGTCATTTCTAATCCTAAGAATGCAAAGTACCTATGGTCCATGTCTTCGCCCTTGAACGTTGTTCTGCTTATAATGAGAATTGTCTTTTTCCGATTTTTATAATAATTTTTGATATTAACCCTTATGAATTTGCATTCCTATGAATCTAAATCAAAGGCCAAGCAATCACCTAGCAGGAGATCAAGTTTTAAACCACTGACTCCACAGTCAGCACCCGGCTAAGGCAACAGTTCCTGCACGAAGTAACCCAGTAGCACAGAAAGTAGAGCAAACATCATCAAATTAGAAAAACATGACTGGAGGACGGAATGATGATCAGTTTTAAATTGTTATTTCTTTTTATCTCGTCAGTTATACCAATTTTTTTTCCCGTATTGCGTCGGTCGGAAGTAGAGTTACCATGATATTGATATCTTGCAAAAATGTTAATTTTCCTTGATGACAAAATCACCATACTAACAGTATTTCCAGGTGGTTTTGAATCTTTGTCGTAGTGACAACATTACCATTAAGCAGGTAGGAATCTTCATCCTTCAACCTTGCTTCACCCAAGATCATGCCTGGGGATGCGCCGGAGCATCAGGGGTTGGCCATGATAGCAAAACACCCGGTCAGGCAGGATACGGTGCCCCGAGGTAGGTTAATTTGACATAAGGTCAGTTATAACAGAATGGCCCATGAATATTTGCTGTTCTTTGCAGGAGACACATTATCTGAACTTCGTAGCATACCCGAAACCCTTGGATGCAGGCATCCCTTGTTTATGTTGCTTTTAAATAACCGGTAAAAGTCTAAGTTTTGGCACAAACTGTGAACTTGGAATTCTTATTAATTCACCAATCAGCCCCATATTTCAATGTGGTATTCAAAAGATTCACAAAGATCTAACATAACCCCGACGTGGTTTCATGCAGATATTCGTTATTCCGAAAGAGGTACACAGATGGTAGGTAACTCCTTCACTGCAGACAGCCAGTCATCTCCAAACTGGGTATTGCCTATCCATCGGTGCTGAGAGCCTCCGCTGATCATGTGCGAGCTGGCTATGGCTCAGATGTCATCACAAATCATCCGATTTTCAAAATTCAGGTTTTTTAGAGAGAATATTATTTGTTTTATGAAGAAAATAATATCGTCTTTGGAAATGTTTGATATTTTGTATTGAAATCAATATGTTGATATTGTAGTGACTATATATCATGTTGCATGTGTCAGGAACCAGACATTTCCACCAAGTTGTACTTGGGTGCTTTCTGAGAAAAAGAGTGGGCACAGTAGGTCCATTTAGTCCATTATGTAGGCTGTATTTCGCTTCACTTATTCACTGGGTTCATTTGGTTTATTTGTTCTACTAGGTTCATTTGTCCACCTCGTTCATTGGGCCCATTTGGTTCACTGGTTTCAAGGTGTTCTTTGGCCCAGTGGTCCATTTAGTCCGTAGGGATCATTGGCTCCATATGGACCATTGGGTTCATTTGGTCAACTAACTCACTGGCTCAATTGGCCCCATTAGGCCACTGGGTTAATTTGGTCTATTGGATTCACGGGGCCAGTTTAGTCTAATAGGTCTATTGGGTCAACTTGGTGTCCCTGTTTCAGTTGGTCTTTTAGATCCGTTTGGAGACACTAAGACGTTACGAGGGCACGTGGTTACTATAAATATAAATTATATAATATATAATATATATATATATATATATATATATATATATATATATATATATATATATATATATATATATATATATATATATATATATATATATATATATATATATATATATATATATATATATATACATTTACATTAATATATATATATATAAAATAAGTTAGAATTTATATATATATATATACATTTATTAATATATCGTAATATAAAATAAGTTGAGAATTTATATATATATATATATATATATATATATATATATATATATATATACTGTATGTATATATATATATATATATATATATATATATATATATATATATATATATATATATATATATATACAACATTGGTAATTTTCTTAGACACAAAGATATGTTATTTAGTTGTATTCCACATGGGAAAATGAAAGGTGTTTTTGTAAGAATATGCCCAACAGTTTCGTCCTCCAATGGACCTCTTTTTGGAGCGTTTATTGGAGGACGAAACTGTTGGGTATATGCTCACAAAAACACCTTTCATTTTCCTATGTGGGATATATATATATATATATATATATATATATATATATATATATATATATATATATATATATATATCTCAACTTATTTTAAGTTGTGAGGTATATGGTTATTCAATATAAGAACAAATATTAATATATGTATGTATGTATGTATATATATATATATATATATATATATATATATATATATATATATATATATATATATATATATATATATATATATATATATACAGTATATATATTGTATACGTGAGTTTATGCAAATATTTTGGGAAATGAAAGGAAAAGCAATTTTGAGCAGAAAATGTTTTATGAAGATATGCATTGTAAGGCTTCGAATGTTGGTGAGGGGAGGAACATTCACATTGCTTTCAGGCGAGGAGGTTGTGACGGGAGGCGGGAGTAGCCTTGGATATGGGAGGGGGAGGGGTGAAGGGAATGAGGCAAGTGGATTGCTAGTCTTTTAATTACAATTCTTTTTTCTTGCAAGTAATCTAATTTTTATGATCACCTTACAGCGGTACTTATGGCTCTATGTGTCAAGTAAGTGGTGTAAATATTGCTTAGCAACATTTACTTGTGAGATTGTTAAATTTTAGCACGCTCTGGCCTGCCGCCCCACCACGTTATTGTTGAATCAGGATGACTAGGCCTACTGTACACCTACAGGGTATGTCTGGTGTCTGATGAATACTTTCGATGGAGAGAGAGAGATTTTTGAAAATACATCTTAAATCTTTGATAGGTGTCTAATGAATAAGCCTACCTTTGAAGAAGGGGAGATACAATTAGGCTTGTTTTTTTTTTATTGGTGTCCAATGAATACCAGTGATAGGGAGGGAGAGGGTTTCAACGATGCATTTTTTTTTCCAATATCTAAATAATACATTTGATTAGGAGGTATTTTATTTCAGCAGCTTAATTGCTCCATTCTCCTTATCTAAGGTTCCCCCCTTAAATGTCCCTGAGTATTCCGACCTCCCTCCCGAACACCATCTGACTCGCCCTAGAGCAGTAGACTACTAATGATAAACGGTTCTACAGAAATTCCCCTCACCGGCAAACGAAGCTTTAATGTGCATATCTCTATAAAACATTTACTGCTCAAAATTACTTTTTCCATAATCCAAAATATTTGCATATACTCGTGTTGCACCCTGTATATATTATGAACTTATTTTAACTGTATTTCTCTGAAGTATTTTATCTCTGAACTTCTGGGTTGCCTACACAGATGAATACTATTAATGTTTATATCGTTTGTAGGCCTACCTCTTTTCCCATTAAGATATTGCGGCATGTAGTGAAGTGAGTGTCTGTGCAGCACGTGTCAAATGTGATGCATCAGGGTTTTTAATTCATTGTATAATTTAAGAGATTATTGTTCAGTTGCCAGTTACTCTTTTTTATTAAGATTATCAATATATTGGCTTGCTTCTCTATAGTAATAAGTATCAATGATTAACTGTAAAACCACAGAAGAAGGCGTCTCCCCAGTGGATGGCCAATGCAAGTTCAATGACCATATAAAACAGAAAAGGAGAATTAAAAGATGAATAATTTCTCGGTGAAAACATCCTCGGCTCTCATTGTGTGAGCGTTAACCGTGAGTGGGGGTGGTGTTAACCGACTGAGTAAGCATTGGCCTAGCGTAGCTTTGTATTGAAAGTAATAATCCGCTCTATTATTAAAGCACAAAGTAGTTTAATACTTAAATAAAATGCTTACTGCCGTGACAACATGGTCTTCGTAGGTCTATTTCCTTGTGTTGCTAATCGGGAACCTTTGTGGCTCAGCTTAATGGGTGTTGCATACAGGTTGCAAATCAATAAATTAGAGAATGTTCTAATTAATACAACAAATTACAGAAGGACATTCATTTTGCATTTGTTGCTTAAACTTTAAATGGAATATCTAACAAGAAGTTGATGTGAAATTCAAAAGAAAAAGAAATAACAAGCAAAACCAAGTACTTGATTACATGATTAGCCCTACTTTACTGAGCAAGGGAATAAATTTCCCCAGTTTGATATTTAATAGGCTAAGTTTTCCGTTATTAAATTATGTAGTAAAACAAGATTTTTCTACCAATCATCTTTCATTACCACAAGCTTTATGAAAGCATGCATGGTTTACCACATGCTTTTAACTTGCTTAAGAGGAATACGTTGTTAACAATATCATGTGAGTATTTTTTTTTAAGGAAACACTAAAGATATGTTGATACAATTTGGCAACTTCGTCTAAGACTGCCACTTGAGAAGACTTTACAAAACAGATGAAATTTTCCCTGCAACTTACAAAAACCTACAAACAAATAATCATGATTTTATGATAGGTTAGATATAAGGGTACTATACAATTCATAATTTAATTTTAAAAAATACACTGTCTTAAAACAAAAAGTCAATAAAAATCATAATTCCCAATGAAACTAAATAATAAACCCGCCTTGAAATATTGTCATAAAAATAAAATACAAATTGGCTTACATTTTTTGTCCATTAAACAAAACAATGAATAGGCCTAGGCGTGAGTCTCAGATGAAATTATGCAGAAAGCCTAATAAATTCTCGTAGACTAAAAACTGAATAGGCCAGCCTAATATGTTTGTTTCAAGAACACACTAAAAAAAAAAACGTGCATTTCCTGGCATTACAAAACACTTTTTCATTGCACCAGATGACATATTCTCAGAAGCTGCTGTCCAAAGAAGATGATGATTGCAAAGCAGAGTCGCTCTTCTTTCGAGGGGTTTGGAAGGAAAGGCTTTGTGGCAGGAATTCCTTCTCTTAAATTAAACGACGTCTTATGGTGGGGTTTGCTATGTAGAGCACAGATTCTCCTTTAAGTACCCACCGCGCGCTTGCAAAGTTAATGACAGAGCACGGAGGTGTACACACACAGCCGCGCGGTTTTGTTAATCACGCCATTTTTCCCTTGCAACCGCACGATTCGAGATACACGCGTTTACTGTTTGTTGTCTGATCAGGTGACCGCGCGGATTTGCCTGCGCCGCGCGTCAGCACGGAGACAAGTCATTTTGACACCTTTTCATTGACGAAGTTGAAGAACGTCCAGCCATCTGTGACATGAGAGCAGATGGTTATAAGGACAAAATAGTAAAGAAAAAGTGTTGGGAGGAACTACTTGATAATTTCTGCAATGGTGAAGAAACTCAGGATAAAAAAAAAATTCGTAGTTATCTACAACTTTTATTGAATCTTTAAGTTTATACTCTTCACATCACATAATTTTATCCTGCATTTTAACTCTACTTCATGAATTAAACATCCTGCTAACAGAGATCTTTCAGAGATCAATTTGAAGAATCTTTTAGAGGTAGCGACATGCTTCCAATCGCTACAGTTCCTTCGGACAGGTTTATCAGTGTTGCTTGAAAAATCATATCTTCTTACCTGTAACCATCTCGTACCCTTATATACATGCATACATACATACATACATACATACATACATACATACATACATACATACATATATGTGTGTGTGTTGATGTATTTACTCGTATGCATAATTACATATACTGTACATGCATACACTCTACATTACGCTATTTCATGAAATATCATCCTAACCAGTATAAGCAAATCGTCAAATAACTGAAGAATTTGGGCTCATATTCTCTCAGTTTTGGATCTAGTCTTACGAGCATATTGTGCGCAAGTTATTTCCTCCACTTCCATATTAATTAATAGAGAAAGAACGGCGCGGGTAACCGCCATAACGTGCACGGTCACCACTTTTGCCAACGGCGCGGTTTCCGCCTCGTGTGAACAGGGCCTAAAAGTGCAGGCATGGTTGGTTATAATCAGTATCAAGGAAGCGTAAGTTTAACTGACGGAGATTTTCCCCTTTTTATTCTTTCGAGACTTGCATTACTTGATGTATTTTGGATATAATTATTGATATTATAATAAGATATGAAATATATCTTTTCCACTTTGATCGAAATGAACTTGAATGGTTTCCACTTTGATCCCAATAAAGGTAAGGCAAAGGTGCCCTCCAAAATCCCAGACTATTTCGTCCTTATAGTTTGAAGTCATTAGTTTTACGTATTTTTTTGTGATCTTTATGTGTCTTAGATTTGATGCTTGTGCATCATATTTTATCCCTATTTGCTTAATATGGCTTTCATTGCAACAAAAAAAGGAATAATTGAGCTAATTACTATGTTGCCAGTTAGTGAATTTCGAGTAAAAATCTCACAAAACGTGGGACATTAGTTTGAGGCTTGCTGCACAGTACAATCAATCACAATACTCCATATTGCATCACTTTACGAAAAATATTGTTCGAATCCTATTTCTGTTTATATAGTCTGTATATTAATTACCTGGAGATTGTTTTATAATATAAAAAGTAGAATGAATTAAAACTAGCAAAAAATAAAACTGCAAGAAAATTTCTTGTTATATGCAGATTTTTAAGTATTTTGTCCGAGCCATTATGAAATATTTCATTATAATGTTCAGATAGAAAGAGTGCAGCCAACCGTGTGACAGAGAGGCATCTTTACAAAGACCTTTCTGCTGAGAGATTGTCATTTGACGCAAATAAAACATAAGTGGGTAGAATTTGTCATATCTGTTTAAAGAGCTTTCTATGAAAAAAGAGAGTATTATTTTACGTTATCATATAAGATATAATTATCAAAAATATTATATAATTCATAACTTCCTTTCTAAAACTAAATACAGTTCGCTTCCCTGAAGGGGGAAGAAATTCTGGCATCCATAGCAGGATTCAAACCCGCTTTTTGAGTATTACACCGAGGTCACGCTACTGACCTGACCGCGAGGAGGATAAAAGTCTATTGGCCCTCATACTGTAGCCTACATACAGACATACAGTACTGTATATCTGTCGAATACAGACACATTTGTAGAGCAGGAATAAACCCGCCCGGGGCATCGTAGCCAAGTGTGTCATCGCTTTTATTGCTTGTTTGGGCTGGAATGTTTATGTAGAATCTACTGGTCATTTTGTACCAGATGCGTAATTGTAATAGCCAGCGTGCACGTGCCTTCGCCAAGTTCTTAGCATCTGGAATTCTTCTTCACACTTTCTCGATTTGCTTGGCACTGGAAAGCCTTCTACATACTGTATGTTCGTTGTTATCTCATCTCCGTGTCATTTTCTTATAGCATCATTTCTTATTGCATTCTGCTATCTGACTGCTAGTATTCTTAAAGCCTTTCTGTTCTTTTTTTTTCAAATCTACAAAATCTTTTAGATATAGTCATGGTATGTAGATGAAATGATGACGAACAGAAGTAGATGGTTTGGACAAGTTCTTTGTACTATCTTGGAGAGCATAGTTGCCTAAGCGATATTTCCACCTAGGCTCCTGCGACCAGCAGAAGATTTGGATGACCCGGACTTCGGACTTCCCTGGGTGAGAACTAAGAGACAGGACGCTGGAGATGAGACTTGTGGAAGTGAAACCACACACAGGCCGCCAGTAACACAAATCACGGAAGCCCTGTCTGTTGCTCGTCATTAGAAGTGATAATGATACACACACACACACACATAATGTATATATGTGTGTATATATATATATATATATATATATATATATATATATATATATATATATATACATATATATATAGCCTACATATATAAATTTATATATTTATATATATGTATATTTATGCAGTATATACATATACAAATATATATGTATATGTATATGTATATGTATATGTATATATAAATATACATATACTGTGTATAAATATATACAATTATATATGTATATATATGTATATATAAATATACGTATATATATAAATATATACATTTATATATATGTATATATATAAATATATGTATATATACACATATAAATATGTATATATATATACTTGCATATTTATATATGTATATATGTTCATGTATGTGTGTGTGTGTGTATAATAAAACTGGCTTGGGCAGCGCCACGAGACGAGAGAAGAAGCGTGAGGGGCGAGGGAGCAGCCGCTGCAAAAGCGTTATGAAGCCAATTAGGGCTGCGTGCGTTATAATGCTGCAAATTGGAGAGATGTGCGCGAGCAGGGGTGTTGGGGAGGGAGGGAGGGAGGTTTGTGGCATCAATAAGCTGCTTCATATGAATTGTGTTCACGACACCTTCATAAAATATTGTAGGGCTAAAACCGTGTCGTTGTTCTCTTTGCTTTCTCTTGCTGGTTCTAATGAACGCATCAGCTACATTGATCCACTTGTGTGATTTTCATAAGGACTGTTTAAATCCTTAGCAAAATTTCCGGAGGCCCAAGCGGCCCCCAGATCCTCCCCCAGCGTCCCACCGGGGCTGCACCCTTTTCAAGTGAATGGACGCATCATATTTTCAGGAATGGTGCCATTTACTAAGAAAAATGCTTAATTTATTTCACTGTAGATTTTCCGGGAAGCTTTCCATACAAACGTCAAGTAAGCAATGAATGAATAAGACGTCTGTAGTGCGAAACCTCCAAGCTGGAAAAGTGGGAGGAAATGTGCTTTACTTCAGTCGAGCCAAGTGCTCTATAAGTGTCACTGCGATGATAACCGTGCATCTGAAAAATGAAATGAAGGTCGTTTTGTAACAGGGAAGTCGTTGTCTAAACGTGAAAAGGCAAAGAAATTTCGATATCGATCAAGTTTGGCTTGCGGGCACCAAAAGGCAGGCCGTGACATCAGAGGAATGTGGGTGGAGCTAAAGCTTGCATGGCTGCTCAGCTGACGCACGCCAGTGAGCGGGTGCGGGGCACAGAAACGCAAGCATTGTGTCATGCACAGTTCAAGTTGCACAGTGAGTGAGCAGTGTTGCTGGAGACCGTTCAATGGATATGCAAACGCGACCCTCTCGGACAGAGTCAAGGAAATCGAAGCGGTCAGTTCCACATCTTGATCACCGCCATTGTCACACAAGACTCCAGCTTGTTCGGTGGCAATTTATCAGGCGCGAAAAAGTTGACATTATATCACTGTGATGTTCATTGCACATCAGATATTTCAAAATTAATCGTTTGATTATAATGAAAATTCAAATTAACCTTCTGTTTTTTTGGTATGCGTACTTGAGAGAGAGAGAGAGAGAGAGAGAGAGAGAGAGAGAGAGAGAGAGAGAGAGAGAGAGAGAGAGAGAGAGAGAGAGAGAGAGAGAGAGAGAGAGATTTAATACCTGTGTTACTGAACCTCGCTGTTATAATTCTTGCCAGAAATTCGACAAGGAGTAAGTGTCCTGACGAAGAGAACCTGATATAAACCAAGCAGTAAAAATTCGAGAATATGCAGTGATTTTATCATTCAAACGCCAGACCTAAATTTTAACTTTTACGATTACTTTTAAATGTAAAAATTAATGTAGCCATAAACTTGAAACCGAATGCCCATATTTGCGAACTAAAGAACTACTTTGATTCACTTGTGCGTATTTCCACAGATAGATAATTTTCATCTCGCTGCCTACCTTTCGAGGAAGTTGAAGTAAGTACTGTAGTGGGCTTTAAGCTAACCCCACTCTTTGTCCTAGACTTTTGGCCGATGCATTTTCATCTTATTACCTTTGACAAGAACTTTTGATGTCTTCAGCGCGCACAGTTGATGTTGATGATCCTGGCCACGAAACATTCGAACACGGCATTCATTTTCTCTAGACGGCTGCCAATGCAGAGTCAAATAACGAAAGACCAAAAAACTTGCTAGTTCTGTTTACATCTTGCCATAATTAATTGACTTATTTGTTGTACTGACCACAGTCTTTGGTAGCCAGGCTTCTTTGTCAAAAAGGGTCACAAAGACACGCCTGCTAGGCTGAAAACCGCGATTGACGGGGTGGGGTTAGAATTGATTTATTTACCAGAGTGTATAGTGACATTTTTGCCAAGGGAAAGGACAGCTAAAGTTTGGAAGGAAAAAAGAATGTTTTTTTTTTTTTTTTTTTTTTTACCTACAAAACGTTACCATAGCAAGTGCATCTTTCCAGAGTACAAGTATTTCAGTGTTTCAGCACTTGGGATCAGATTGCCTCACTTCTGATCATGAATAGTAGAGCAAAAGAGGCTCCTGAGCTACCTGAGTCGCCAGCATCCTATCAGCCTTCTTCAGCAAGAAAAATCCGACACCAAGCATCAAAAATAATATATTATTGCATGATCCGAATCTTTTCCAAAGAAACTTCAGACTCAAATATGACTGACTGGAAAAGGTCCAGAGTATCACAGATGTAGAAGAGTCTTGCAATATAGCGTGGTTAACCCACCTTACAAACCAGCAAAGGACTAAAGGATTTGATCACATCTCTGCTGCCTCTTCTGCAAGATCAAGACCATAATGTTGCCACCAATAAACACTCCATGAACAAAATAAGGGAATTTATGGTGTTCCTAAAATCAGTTTTGAATAATGACAATACTGATACAGACATTATAGTAATCCTCTTGTTTCTTACACTTATACAATAGGCTTGGAGAAAAATGGCCCGTCATTGGCAAATGGAAACACACTCGATGGATTCCTATCCATGAACTTGTATTTGCTGGAGGACCGAAGAAAAGTATGGAATGCTGTTCTTCCTTAACTTCACCGAATCTGACTTTGTATCAGACTACAATGGCAAAGGAAAAATTAACATGGGAGATATGGGATGTTTTCATTGAAGCCTCAGCCACCTCTGCAGAGCTCTGTGCTCATCTGAAATGGAAAAGTTTGGTCTGCAAGTTGTAGAGAAATATTTCGTTCTGATGTATATCGGGTCAGGTACAACTGCATCTGTAGATGAGGCTTGATCGCTTTGCACAAAAGCATAAGTCATGCAACTGCGGAAGGAACATGCAAAACGAGCTGCCTATTCAGCAGGGCTTATTTAGGGCAGGTGTCTTTCCAAGAGGGATGGTCAAAAGAATATAACATCCACGTGGGAAATCATCTGGACTCCCTATGAACCCATGTCTCGAAGATGTTGCGAATGGACATAACGTGGATACAAGGCAAAATATAGTGATGGAATTTTTAAATGTGTAACGAATGGGCTACACTGTACTCCATTCTGCGGTTGTCCTTTTCAAACTTAAGTCAAGTGTGTCAGGGGTCAACATTACATTATACGTGTGTTTTTATGACAACAAATTCAGCATCACCATCATAAAAACTTATATATTGTCGGAAAAAATACTCATTCAAACATATATACAACAATATGTCACATGTAAGGGAATCACCTGGTGGCCAGCTTGAAAATGTCCACTGTATCATTCATTGAAAAATGGTATATTAAATGCTCTAGGCTACTACATACAATTGGTTGGCACCAGAAAAAGCGAGAGAACAGTCACTGCCACATTCATTCTTTCAATTCCGAATCAAGAATGAACCCCTTGAAGAAAAGGAGAAATATATAAAAATCATGAATACTTGGAAAAGAAGATAATAAATCATAAATCACTTGTGCCTTTCATTTTGTATGTATCTCAGAAGCTACCAACAACTGCACATATGTATTATCCATATAAATAAATAAATAAATAAATAAATATATATATATATATATATATATATATATATATATATATATATATATATATATATATATATATATATATATATATATATATATATATATATATATATATATATATATATATATATATATATGTATATACATACACACACACACATATATATATATTAACTTCTGATACTGGCCAGCATGGCATTTGTGACACCACCAATAAATGTGCATGATGAACCCCTAATTCCAGAGGAATTGGCACTAAAAGCAATAGCTGAATATTGCCAATGAAATGCAGATAATAGAAGGTTGTCAACCAGGGTATCCTCCGACAATGGTTGAAGTAATCATTTCAATTTTTAAGGAAAAGGATATTACCTCGTCAAATTGCTTTTTTTTTTTTGCAAGAGAAAGATCCAAGGAAGTTGCTCATGTCCAACACAGTGGTGTAAGAAACCTGAAATATTAGATATTTGCATCACCAATTTTGTTGGCTGACCCTAAAATTTGTCCAGTTTTTTGATGAAGTCCATAGCACAGAGAATCAAGAAATGTAAGGCCAGGAATACCGTGCAGCAGGATTGGTGAGTCATTGATGTCTTGGTTTTGTTGAAGCTCAGAGACTACACCACTGAACAGTAAGTTCTAATTTAGATGTCTTTTAGGATTTAGCAATCACTACGTTTTCTTTTCATATTGCCAGTGTGAGGGTGGAAGGAAGGGAATAGCTTTCTGCATTGGAAGGTGAAGGCAACAGCTGCAATGAGTTAAGTCTCTGCATACTGTAAATCTTGTTCCCCAAGCCGACAATCATGTTGTTTGCGAAGGCTAAAAGCACAGATTCATCAAAATACTAGACATTTAGGCCTTGGCTCAATAAAACCGGCTACAAAAACGCTCTGCTCCCGTTAACTTAGAAGCTGAATGAAATCAAGTATATATCAACTAGATGAAAAACTAGACCTGACTAAAAAAAAAAAAAGCGTGTATGTCAGAACCTTATGGAGGCACTAAAGCTAATACAAATTTTATCTCGCTGCCGGAGTTACCTAGGAAAGGGACAGTAAAAGGCCTATCCCCTACTGTATAAGCCTACTGACCGTAAGGTAACAAGCCTCAAGATTCCCGCCACTTACATAATATATTTAGTCATACGGCTGCCAGGAGGAAAACACCAACTGGTAGGGTTGTGCCACCGAGCAGCCAAGTGTGGGCAAAGCTCAAGACTCAGTCAGCTCCAGTTCTCTGCCGCCTTTCGACTCACTTCGAGTTGCCCGGTGTCAACGAACACGTCTCGCATCAACTCCCGAAGAGTTGGATGACGAAAAGCCTCTCGCATCACGCACGCCCCTCTTCCCCACCCAATCTTTTAATGCGTCTGTGTCATCACCCACTCGGTGCACAATGGATATCAAGCCTCTGCAATTGCATAATTCATGTATACAGGGTTCTGATTGCAATTATAAATATATACTAAGCGGTTATAAATATAGCCCTTCACTGATATGACTATTGGGTGTATTGCTATTTATAGCTTCCCTCTGTAGCATTCTGTGGAACAGTCGATGCCATTGTAAACAGATCTTTTGATTTTAGTTTCTCTCTCTCTCTCTCTCTCTCTCTCTCTCTCTCTCTCTCTCTCTCTCTCTCTCTCTGAAGGAGAATAAATCTGTTGATACCATCTGTTCAGCTCCACGATCTAAGTTTGATGTTCTTTGAAGGTGCCAGTATGTCATTGTTTTTTGTAATGAGTAGGTAAGATAAAAGATTCAGTTTACAATTTGTGCCTTTTGATGAGAGAAATCTCAATTGACAGAGCCAGAATTCTGGTATAATCTTTATTTCATTAACTTAAGCCTTGTGAGATATTTCACCTATTTTCTATAACTACTGATTCACCCACTTGTTTAATTTTCTTGTTTCCCTAACTTTTCTACAACATAAGCCGCAGCAGCAAACCTTTTTTTGGAAAATCGTCTGAGGGCATCTCTCTCTCTCTCTCTCTCTCTCTCTCTCTCTCTCTCTCAGGCACTGGCTTCGGACTGAGCCGGAGCAGCGGTCATGATGTGTCGGCTATGGAGGGAGGTCTTTCAACAGCCGTGGAAGAAGGGAGTGGTTGCTGGCTGTAACAATCAGCGCTTGTTCATCCCTTTGGGAATGGTCAAGTAATATATAATTTCCACTCGTGGAAAAATTATTACTAAAACAAAAACAGAACGATCTGTTCAACAATGTCCCTCGTCTTCTAAAAGGACGTATTTGAGCGTTATCTGTGAGCGAGACGACACAAGGGGTCAGATCATCCGATTTTAATTATGTCAAAAATGAAGTCCTAATCCTCTCCTTACTTGTCGATATTGTGAAGGTGTAAAATCCTGGTTGTTAGCTTAAGCGGGTATTGAGGTCTTTCAAAATTTAAGCTTACTAGGAATGTATTTAAGATTTCTTTTAATATTCACTAGAAGACACCTTTTTTTTTAAAACTACATTTCATACATTCTACAATATTGCACGGATCTTCTCAATTATCAGATATTTCATTTTAATTCCTACACTGAATTCTTCTTATCCTATCTACCGGCAACTGCAGTTAAGCTTGTAGTGCTCCCAGACGTATTACTAAACATCTTTATAGAATATTTTGTTTTGTTAACGTATTACTCAATTGTAACTGGCAACTACAGTGACGCACGTACTTTAAAACAGGTACAAAATCGTATGTAAACATTTTACTCTCGGTTATGTTTGAATTTCTTTTCTTCTCATCTTTTTCTTGATTTTCATCAAGATCTGATGTCGAAGGAGATACCGAACCTATGATTATTCAAAACACTCATCATTTGGTTTATGATGTTCCATCCCTTCATAGAAATATGTATACACAAACTACAAGTGCAAAAAGAAATGTCCGGAGAAGTGAAAGAGGGAGAGTGCAAGAAAGATCGCTCATTTCGGAAAGACGCCTCTTCAGCCATTCTCAAAAACAATAATGGCTTCCTTGAAGCAGACATCAGACGAGATCAATCTGCTATAAGGCTCATGCACTCACCATAACACCCACCATTTCCTTTTCGATCCAACTTGGAAGAAGATGGCCGCCTTCTGTCCTCGGCCCTTAGATGCTTTCTGATCAAACCAACTCTACAGTATGTATATATGTGAGAGGTGCTAAAGAAAGAGCAGGAAGACAAGTGCTGCTTGTTTATTATTGAAGCGGCCCGCTTACAAAGCGGCGTGCGGACGTCTGCGTATACGCAAAGACAGCGAGTGCAAAAATTTTACATGTGACCTGAGGTCAAACTGTTTCTCTGCAAAACAGAATAGGTACATACAGAAAACATCATGATTAACAATAACTGGTTGGACATAAAAATACTCTGTCACACGTACATGGTACAATGGCAAATGAATAGATAATAAATAAACAATTCACAGTAATGATAATAAGGTTGCGACCGTTCGATCTTAGGTCGCATGTGAAGGCACCGTAGAAAACAGGATGTCTACCATAGAGAACCCATTGAGCAGGCACCTTATATATATTTATATATATATATAATATATATATATATATATATATATATATATATATATATATATATATATATATATATATATATATATATATATATACTTCTTTTAGGCATAGTTTTTTCTAAGACAGTTTCCACTGAAAGCAATTGCTTTTCTGGCATCAATGACTTTTTTGCTGGAATCTTCATATCGTCAGAGTTTTTTCTGATTCTCAGGCGTCAATCTCCGGTGAAGAACATACAAACTTCTTTGTTTCATTTGCTGTTTTCTGTCACGACAGCTGTTTCTCCACTTTGTGACATTTTCAAGTGACTACTAGTTTACAAATTGAATTTACGGTCATTTTGTCTCTACATGCTGATGGAAAAGTAGACCTGAGCTGTGTTTGGTTCAGGGATTAAAGGGATGAACCACTTTTAGGGCCGAAAGGTTTGGGCTTAACATAGAAAATATGAAATGGATATTCTACTCCAGCTACAAAGCATTGCTTAATAGTTATGTATAAAAGAAATTTTTTTTATTTACAAGGTATGGTTATACTGTATATATTATATTTACAAAAATAAAAATATAAAATAAAAAAAAACATATTTTGTAGATATAAACCACTAAATGCCAGCTGTGGTTCATGTCCGGCAAGGCCTCAGGGACATAGTAGGTGTCACTTGTGCTTCCCTGGTTGCTCTTTGAAGGCCGCGCTGTGTCTAGCGTTTGGGGGCGCAGTGTCTGGTCTGCGTTCGCTCGCGCAGTCCTCTTTCTGCTGGAAGAGAGTATGCGATCCGACTCTTGCTGTATGTTGAGAGTCGGTTTTTGGATGGTGATGCTCACCGCTTCCGCTATTAAAAGACGACCATAGTTGTTTTCTTTATGGACGACCTGAGCCCCTTCAGTGAGTTCTTGTAGGGATGGCTTCCTATCATGTATATCAATGAAGTGCTGGTGTATAGCCCCTTGGTTTCTGTGGGCCAGCATTCACCTCCAAAGGGTCGTAGTAGTGTGTCTGATGTAGGTATTGTTGTGAAATCTACACATCTCCTCCAGCCATATGATTTATACTCTATATTCGTACACATCTCCTTCGATCCCAAGGGGGCGGTGCTGTTTTTCATTATCAGGGCTGCTCCTAGGTTAGGTTTGCCGTATAGCCTGAGGTTAATTTTCTTGTAAGGGACCATAGGTGTCATGAACCCTACCAATTATTCTCCATAGGCTACGGCATTGCTCCCTGTACGCAGTCCCATAATGCAGGCGATGATAAATGACAAGGTTCTCTTCTGGCGTCGTCGTGGTCAGTTGGTAGAATCCATCAATTTTCTTTTTAATTGCAGCTTCGATGATACGATCTGCGTATCCATTGTTTGTTGATAACTGTTGAATTCTGTCCAGTTCATTGTTAACATCTCTCCAAGAAGTGCAGTGGGTGAGTGCTCTTTTGAAATAAGCACTCAATACTGTCATTTTGTAGGCGTCTGGGCATTCTCCCCGGGCATTCAAGCAACGGCCAGCGCTCTTTGTTTTTGTGAATACAGTAGTTTTAAATTGTCCTTCCTGTTGTTTAACTAGGACATCCAGAAAAGGCAGGTCTTCTGCTGGCTGTGCTCTGTAGTGAAATTAAGCACCGAGTTTCTTTTTAAGGCATCCGCTATTTTCTTGGCGTCGTCAGCTTCTTTTATGGTAACAAAGATATGGTCAATGTATCGCCTGTAGATCTTCAGTTTTCGGTGATCACAGAAGGTCCTCTCTTCAACAGTAGCCATGTACATGTTTGCGAAAAGGAACCCCAGTGGAGATCCCATGGCCACTCTGTCCTTCTGTGAAAATTAATATGAAAATGGCTGACTGAGAAGCAAACAAGGTACATGCAATTTGCAATAAAAGCAAGACTGTACGTAGCAAATATATAAATGTACAAAGGGCTACAGCCCTGAAAAACCTTGGACACGTAAATGAAAATCACTGCTGTTGAGACTGGCTGATAACTAGTAATGGTGATTTTAGCACAACGTGAACACAGATGGGGGGCCAGTCATGTACCCCTGAACCGCTGGTGGTCAGAAGAGTCCTGCAAGTAGCAAGATGGCAGTTAAACGTCTAAGGCTATTTGGTTCACAAGGGCAGGGGCAGAAAACTCGAAGAGCCAGATAACAGGATTCTGGAAAAGAATTCCAGGTTAGCATTCAGACACACTTTCTCTCACATGAAATTATGTATTCAAGATGGAGGAAATTATCAATTAGATTTAATTAACACATGATAACACTGTGGTGGGAATGCTTTAATTATTATCACAGAACAAATTTAATTTAAGCTTGGAACAAGTCAGGAGGGCAAATGTGTGTGCTAGGCTGTGGGAAACAAAGAGGCTTTGTTTTGGGAGAATGAAAAGTTGGAAATACTGAAAATGGAGAGAAATTCACAAGCAGAAAAAGAGCACTGGCGTTACTTGCAACTTCAAGGTGTACCTTATTGCATCTGTGCATGGAGCTCGCTTGTAAAAGATGAATTCCAGCTGCAGAAGTCCCGACACGTGACCAGTGTAAGAGGGAAGGACAGCACCAGCTTAGTGCTGTGGTGGTCTGGCGCAAAGTGACGGGGGGAGGTTACGAGGCGCCCCATTCGATTTCTAGGGATGGGCACAGGACATTGGTAGATCTGGAAGAAGCAATAACAACCAGCACAAAGGTCGAAGGGAAATAGTTCTTATAGTCAAGATTAACTAAGGGTCAGCATAGTAGCCCAATTACTGTCCTGACTGGTCCTTCTTCCCTAATAGCTTTCTGTCCCCCAAAATCATATGATATGGGGTTAGGGCATCTACATTTGTCACCCCCTCCCCCCTAGTGGGGTCTCCTCCAGCTGTCATGTAATTTGATTTCCTAGCTAATGGACTGGAGGGACGAATTTTCTAAATATGTGAAAATATATATTTTCACGTTTAGATTGGGAAGGGGTAGCCGTAATAGGGATCTTACCTTAAGATCTTGCATAACCACTTACCATGAAATACTTTAAACATGAATTACCGGGGAAAATGGTTGCCACTGGAAACTCTGATTACTTACAGAATTATACTTTAATGCACACAGTTATAGCAGGGCAAAGCAGGGCAAAGCACCCAGACAATTATTAATAAAGTAACTGTGATAAGATTAACAGCAAATATAACTCTACTAGGTTTCCAGAATAAAGGATGAGTTATATGCAATTAGAGCGCAATTGGAGAGCCACTGGCTCGGGAATTACATGATGAGATTCAATTGGAAATCAGCTACAGGAGATTATAGCTTGAAAATGTTTCAATGTTAAATCTGTTGCCCTCCTTGGGCAGTTTTCACTAGGCAAGATGGTGGAGAGTGAGATGAGTTTATCGAGATAACACGTATCTGGAAATGGAATAATTCCAGGTAAAGTTGTGGATAATGGGTTCTTTCCCTAGCAATAAGGGCATTTGGGAGGAATGAATAAACTAATTCACTATGAACAAGTGACAATTAAGTCACTGAAATTATATCACACAGGGAAGCACTTGAACATTGGGTACCTGGATATTAAAAGGATTGATGGGGAGAGAAAAGATGACGAAATGAAATGGGGGATTCAGTGGAAGGAACAGAGAACTGGTATACTCGAATGTCTTTACACGTACGGTGGGATTGCCTTGCAAAATGCACTATTGCAACTAAGGCTGGATGAGTTGAATGGATTCCTTTTAGATTCCACTTGTCCACTCGGGCCTGAGCAGTGTTCCAATTCAAAGAGATAGTGCTGTGTAGAACGAGGGCACAATCAGGCACTTGGCGCGACCTGATGCTGGACTGAGGAAGACTTGACCCACTTTTACAACTGTCGATTCTTCCTCAGGACAGACACCAATTCTTCCCGCGTTTTCACATCATCTGACCTTCTGAAAGGTATTAAAATCTGGGGCATTCAGTTCCTGGCTGTAAGTGCTCCCTGGGGCCCAATTCTAACTGCTACCTAGACCCTCCCTGACACACACCCATCAAAAACTCCCTATCACTGACCTCTATCGGGTATGGTCACCACCTCCTCAGTGTATGTGAATTTACCTCTTAACTCAAATAAGCACAGAGATGATGGCAGCGTACATCTGTTACAATATATATATATATATATATATATATATATATATATATATATATATATATATATATATATATATGTATATATATATACATATACATATATATATACATACATACATATATGTATATATATATACATATACATATATATATACATATATATACATATATATATATATATATATATATATATATATATATATATATATATACATATATATATACATATATATATATATATATATATATATATATATATATATATATATATATATATATATATATACATATATATATATATATATATATATATATATATATATATATATATATATATATATATATATATATATATATATATATATATATATATATATATATATATATATAGATATATATATATATATATATATATATATATATATATATATATATATATATATATATATATATATATATATATATATATATATATATATATATATATATTGTCAAAATGCATACCGAATACCTGGCTATTAAACAACTAATCATAGATTTCAAAAATATACCTCACTTCAGCCAGATACCTGAACTCTCATAACAAAAAATTTACGACTGAGTACTCTAAAGGTAACAGGGATCCCTTAAAAAGCTCATTAATCACATGAAAAATAAAACTGAGTTTCTCAAAAGAACTGCGAGGTTTAAACAAGAAATATACTAGAATAAAAGGGCATCACTCCATCAAACAACTTTAACTGTTTCCCTGGTCTTAATTCACTTCAGCAACTACAGGAACAAAACATGTTTATCACTTTGCCTTATGCACACAATTAATCCTATTCACTGGTGGTTAATAAATGAAACACTGTTAAAAAAAAAAAAAACATTAAATACAAAAATTTATTGTTAAATTCAAAATTTATAATTAGAATTCAAAATTTAAAAATTTACTATTACTTCAAAACAACACGAAGTTTAATCAATTCTTGAATTAAATTATTAAACAAAACTAAATCATAAAAAGTTTAATTTATCCAGAAATTAAATTAATCAAGCAACATTTAAATTATCAAGAATTATTCAAAATTTGAAAAGAAAATCTTAATAAATGAAAATTAAATTAAGTACGCAATGGTAAATCAACAAGAAATATTTAAAATGCTAAGTAAATGAATGTTAAATCATCAACACAAATCAAGAATTGCAAACACAAGAACACACAAAAATACACAAAAGATTTATCAATAATAATTTCATTTAGGTAAAAATTTTCCTAATACACCTTATTATACCATGGTAATAATAAATTCACTTTACCTTACACAAGCGTGATTTATATACAATCATGAAGCTACAAATGTCGCTTAATATCAAATTCACGCTACCTAGGAATATCTCCAATGGAGAATTATCACCGAAGGGGGATTTATAAGTGATAAATGGATTGGTACTGCCGGGTCACGACTGGAGTTGCTGGATAAGTTCTGTGTCGAGGGTTCGTGACCCGGCAGTACCAATCCATTTATCACTTATAAGTTCCCATTCGGTGATAATTCTCCATTGGAGATATTCCCGAGGTAGCGTGAATTTGATATTAAGCGACATTTATAGCTTCATGATTGTATATAAATCACGGTGTGATAAAAAATTTCATAATAAGAGCTGCGTGTTCCAAACGTACAATGAACTATCAGGGCGGAGGTGGGTTAATGCCGAGGCTAAGTACAACTTCCCCGCTCACGACGGGTAAAAAGTACAGCAGAATCAGCATTGACTTATTACATCTCTTGATAGCTCCATGGTAACGTCGACTGGAGTTGCTGGATAAGTTCTGTGTCGAGGGTTTGTGACCCGGCAGTACCAATCCATTTATCACTTATAAATTCTCCTTCAGTGATAAATCCCCATCGGAGACATTCCTGAGGTAGCGTGAATTTGATATTAAGTGACATCCGTAGCTTCATGATTGTATGTAAATCACGGTGTGATAAAAAATTTCATAATAAGAGCTGTGTTCCAAACGTACCAATGAACTTTCATGGCGGAGGTGTGTTAATGCCGAGGCTAAGTACAACTTCCCCACTCACGACGGGTAAAAAGCACAGCAGAATTGACATTGACTTATTACCTCTCTTGATAGCTCAGTGGTAACGTCGACTGGAGTTGCTGGATAAGTTCTGTGTCGAGGGTTCGTGACCCGGCAGTACCAATCCATTTATCACTTATAAATTCTCCTTCAGTGATAATTCTCCATCGGAGATGTTCCCTAGGTAGCGTGAATTTGATATTAAGCGAAATTCGTAGCCTCATGATTGTATATAAATCACGGTGTGATACAAAATTTCATAATAAGAGCTGTGTGTTCCAAACGTACCAATGAACTATCATGGCGGAGGTGGGTTAATGCCGAGGCTAAGTACAACTTCCCTGCTCACGACGGGTAAAAATTACAGCAGAATCAGCATTGACTTATTACCTCTCTTGATAGCTCAGTGGTAACGTCGACTGGAGTTGCTGGATAAATTCTGTGTCGAGGGTTCGTGACCTGGCAATACCAATCCATTTATCACTTAGGCCCTGTCCACAGTAGCGGGCATGCCCGTCGGGCACTTCCAGCTGTTTATATTTTCTCTCGCTTCTGAAGCAGTGTTACCAGACAATCGCATCGTTTTGGCTCCATACTCGGTCGGTCAGTATAGTGGAACGGTTATGGGAACAGTGTTTGCCCGTCGGGCAGTACCCGCTAGTGTGAACAGGGCCTTAGAAATTATCCTTCGGTGATAATTCTCCATCGGAGATATTCCCGTGGTAGCGTGAATTTGATATTAAGCGACATTCATAGCTTCATGATTGTATATAAATCATGGTGTGATAAAAAATTTCATATGTATATATATATATATATATATATATATATATATATATATATATATATATATATATACATATATATATTCAGGCAAATTAGGCATCTGGAACGCCGGAGATTTAGGAGGAAAAGGATGGAAAACAGCCATCGAAGCATCACAAGTTTATTGGCCAGGTTTTCTAGACTTTAGGTCTCATCAGCAGGGCTGTAAAATATACAAAATTTGCAAATTAAAAACAGACTCAGTAAACTTACAATCACAAAGGTTAAAATTAACAAAACGCTAAAGAATCTGTATTGAAAGAAGGTAAAAAAGTTAAATAAAAAATAAAAAGTAAAGAGAATTCTAAGATTAGTACTTATCTCTAGAAAGCTAAAAAACTGAGTGACATTCTCCTTCTTGGAATGCCGGACGTCAACTACGCTATAAAGAAAACAGTGGAAGAGGCCTGACTATTTAACGAGGGCACAAGCTGCTTAATTGTTAAAGATTCCAAAATGGAGAGAGAATAGTCACTGGGTGCTTGGGCCACGATACGGAAATCATCATTTGTAAATAAGGTCTACATTTATTAGTATGTTCTCGTATACTAGAGAATTATTTGGTTTTCAAAGTGCATCCTGTACAGTGGCTGACTCTGAGATGGGAATCTATCCGGACTTTGAGTAATCTTTTGGTGGCTCCCACATATTTCCCAATCTTACATTTTGGGCAAGTAAAGCAATAAACCACCAAAGACCGTATCAAAGCCGGGAGTTTATCCTTGTGGGAGAACAAGGAGCTTAGGGTTTTAGGATTTTTAGATATCAATATAATATCTAATGCCGGAAAAGTATTTTGGATTATTTTTTGTATCTGTAATTTAAATGCATTGGAATGAATAAAAGGAATAGAGGCATACATTGATAATTTGGGCATGTTTGGAATAGATTGACTTGGGTGAAGTCTATTAGTCAAGAACTTTTTCACGTATTTGTAGAATAAGGATCTTCTTCGTTTTAACGTGCTTTTATACCCATTTTTATATGGGGTAAGCACGGTGCCTTCTTTGAAGGACCTTTGATTTGGCGGTGGGGTAGGTCGTAACCTCGACCGGCTGCCCTGCCTGACATCGCTTAGACCCGGTACCGAACCGGTACCGAACGTGTACATGTATTACCGAAACCCCAGCTCCCTTTCTCCCAGCAGCACGAGGAGAACTGGGCGGGTAGTCCGACAGTTCGAGACGTGTGAGGTGTCTGTTATGTTTTTAGAAGATGTTGGAGTGGATTTGTTTATGTGTGTATTAGTCTGTAACATCCATTTGCTTTCAGCAAACCTATCCGTTGATTACATAAGTAATCCCAGGATGTCTACACGGATAGCAAAGTTTCCGCCTCTGACTGGTCGGCTGCGGGGATTGAACCCTCGACACAGGCTTCTATGAAGTCTGTGGTTGCCACTCTACCAATCAAGCCATCGAGGCTCCTATTTGTAGAATAAGGATGGAGGATACGAATTGTTTTTGAAAAACTGGGACAAAAACTGAATTTTTTTACCTTCTTTTAATATAGATTCTTTAGCGTTTTGTTAATTTTAACCTTTGTAATTGTCATTTTACTGAGTCTGTTTTTAACTTGTAAATTTTGTATATTTTTCAGTCCTGATGATGAGACTTAAAGTCTCGAAAATTTGGCCAATAAACTTGTGATGCTTCGATGGCTGTTTTTCATCCTTTTATATATATATATATATACATATATACACACACATATATATATATATATATATATATATATATATATATATATATATATATATATATATATATATATATATATATATATATATATATATATATATATATATATATATATATATATATATATATATATATATATATATATATATATATATATATATATATATATATATATATATATATGTGTGTGTGTATATATTTACATATATATATATATATATATATATATATATATATATATATATATATATATATATATATATATATATATATATATATATATGTGTGTGTATATATGTATATATATATATATGTATATATATATATATATATATATATATATATATATATATATATATATATATATATATATATATATATATATATATATATATTATATATGTATATATATAAAAATGTATGTATTTGAAAAACATTTGGAATAATAATGTTATATATTTCATTTTTTTAACTAAGCATTTTTTTTTTTGAGATATTCAGGGCAAAGGTAAATGGAAACAATTCCTATGTATTCAGCAAGTCAGTGCTGATGAAGGCCAGTTGTCAGTCTTGTTTTCCCAACATTCCTTGGGTGATGTTCTGGCCATAACACCAAAAGTCGTCAAGTTCCAGTAAACTGTTCATTCGCATGTTCGCTTTCATGGGCGAATCATAGAAAGTGTGAATTTTCCATTTTGAATACAGGCTAAACATTCAGGACTTGATTCCCTTGTGATAAGATCTGCTTTTCTGGAAGATTTTGTGTACTGCCTGTGAGGTGAGCTGAGACTTTATTTTGCAAAAACCTGAATGGGCTTTAATAACTTTGTTTAACATTACTGATTCTTTGCACTGTTACCATGCTTTGAATATCTTTTTGCCCATTTATTTTTATTTGCTGATTTTCCTGAATTTTGATTTCACCCGTCTTATTATGTGTGTTTGGGGTTAGTAGCGTGGGAGATATCCCACATTTATTGTTCTCTGTGCCTATTTTTAAAAGTTTTGTTTTTCCCTTTGTTTCCTCAGATGTATTGAATAGAGGTCAAATAAATGGAGGGGAATGACTTCGGTCGTGTTTCACTTACTTTGACTCTTTTGTTGAGAGATTCAATTGGTGGAAGTTGTTGGTACTATGTTATATTTTACTTGGTTATTTTGGGTTAACAATCCTGGGGTGTAGATATTCCCATTTCATTTCTATTTTAATTCCAAACTATTTGCCATGTTAGACTGCTGAATAAATTATATTTTTGTTGAGAGAGAGAGAGAGAGAGAGAGAGAGAGAGAGAGAGAGTGAGCTGTGAGAGAGAGAGAATGCACTAACTTAGAGACATGCTGGCCAACGCTAACTGTGATTTCCTTTCGAGATATAAGTTAATTACGTCACTGACCTTATAACAGATGTGGTAAGAGGTTATGACCTTATTTGACCTTGTATAATAGTGGTGGCAGCTGACCTTTCGACCTCTGACAGCTTCTGAAGAGACTGGATAACAGGGAAATTAGGGTGTGTTCCAGTGATCTTGGAGAAGTTAGAGTGGTAGCATTGCTGATGACCTAGGCTTTTTCCGTTCGGCTAGGAGAGAGGTGTGGTTCATGGGTCAGTAGCCAATTGTTTCTTGAGACGTGAAATATGTGTGTGGTGTGTGTCGTGAGAACATCGGAGTATGTTTTTTTTTCAGACTGGGGAATTGTTTTTAGATTCTTTTGCGGTTCAGGTAGTGGACGAAGAGGGGGGGATATTTTTGCGTGGGTGTTCTTTTTATGTTGGCTGTAGTGAGGGCTTAGTACGGAACAAGCCGGTTCAAAGGCGAGCGAGTGTTTTTTTTTTCTGTTTGAGACAATTCAGCAGAAATTCATAATAAATATGCAAGCAAGAAAGTTCACACAAACTTACAAATACTTGGAAACCAAGTATTTGCACTTGACAGGTGTTTGTAGGCAGAGTCTTACCATCGTTACTAACAGGTCAGCATTGAAAACATCTTTGTTTCTTAATAAACTTTTTAGAATTTTGGAGTTAATGTATCATTTAAGGACAACAAAACAATGAGACATGTAATTATGAAGAACTCGCTCGACAGTACTAAAGGATGCTTTTACCAAAATCCATGTAAGTTTTGTGATAACTTTTATGTTGTTTAAACTGGAACAACATTGAAAAAGAGCACAGAACAGCACAAAAGATGAGTGAGAGATGCACAAGAGAACAACAGAATTTTTGTGCATGTTAGTGAAAACCATTATACAATCAGCTGGACAGGAGCAAAAAAGATGAGTGAGAGATGCACAAGAGAACAACAGAATTTTTGTACATGTTAGTGAAAACCATTATACTGTACAATCAGCTGGGCAGGAGCAAAGAAGAGTTTATTCCAATAATGCTCTGGAAAGAATCATCACTGAGTCTTGTTTCATAAAAGAAGGTTTTTGTGACAATGTGAACATCAGTCAGGCTTGTACAGTATAAACTTCATCTATCAACTGCAAAAGAAATATGCAAGAGGTTTAAATTTTAAGTAGGGTATAAAGTTGGAAAGTGGGGAAAAGGGAAATGGGGCTACTGCAGTATTTGAAAAGGTAAACCTGTCACTAATGAGGGCAAGACTCCACCTACAAACCTGTCAGGTACAAATAACTGGTTTCCAGCTGTTTGTGTGTTGGTATGGACTGTCTTGCGAGCACATGTATGTTGAATCCCCACCACTTTGTGTCAGTACTCTGAAGATGGCTTAGCTATAAAACTGACGCTGGTCAGAATTTACAACCATTTTTTAATATCTTCTCTATGTGTTTAACATGTATGTATATATATATATATATATATATATATATATATATATATATATATATATATATATATATACTAGCAAATGCTCACTATCGCTCGCATTTAATAGTTCCCAACATCCGTACCCATACCCATACTCATATTTGTATTATACCCATACCCATATCCATACCATACCCATACCCATACCCATATCCATTTCATACCCACACCCATATCCATACAATGCCTATATCCATACCCGTACCATAACAATACCGATATCCATACCCATATCTATACCATACCCATCCTCATATCTGTACCATACCCATACCTATACCCATACCCATACATGTACCAACACCAATACCCATATTCTTACCATACCCATATGTATACCATTACCCATACCCATATCCATTCCATACCCATACCCATACCATAACATCCCCATACCCATGTCCATACTATACCCATATAAATTTATGTACCATACCCATACCATACCCATACCCACAGATATACTAACCCTACTGCTAATAGTCAGCACAAGTCTACAGGTAGCACCAGCCCCGTTCACCTTCTGGTCATATACAAACAACGTGACCACATCTTGGTGTAGGAGCAGGAGCAGCTGTTTTTGGGTTTTGAACCAATGCTGATGCCATTGGCGGTTCCGGACCATCACCAGTAGTGCCTGCTGTTGTTCTAGAATTACCTGCCGAGTCCATTTCGAAACGAAAATAACAAAGCTCAGCCAAAAATCCTTTATTATATACCGTTGGGTGTCGGGTCACTTAATGTTGAAAATTTGTGGGCAGTTATTAAAATATTATTCTGGAGAGACGTCTTCACAACCCCAGGATCCTTTGAAGCAGTCTTTAAGCTCCTGAACCACCCCTGGGGAATTCTTAAAGACTCCAGGATCCTGTGAAGCCATCTTCAGCTGCTAAACGGATTCCTGTTGGATCCTCTTCCCTCCAGGGAAGAAATCCGGACTCTGTCTTCGGAATCATTTCTTCCACCTCCTGGAGAAACGCCCATTGGATTATATTTCTTGAATCTTAAAGACTCCAGTTGCATAACAGGAGTAGCATTTACTGTGATCCTCATAATGCAGGTGGTACATAGTTACCACATGAGGTTAATTAAACACTTCGTAAATTCTAAAGGTCAAGCTAGTTACATTTTGATTTGAAAAACCTGTACATTACTTTTATATTAAAAATGACGTCATTACAAATCTATAAACATTCTTTTACTAGTAGAATATCTCAACACATTTTATTTCATCATAAAACATGGAAAAGGGAAGAGGGAAGGGGAGGGGGATTGAAGAGGGATGGGAAAGGAGGAAGAGAAGGGAAGGGGGAGGGGAGGGATTATTGATTTCCATGAGGGAGTTGAGGTCCATGGGAGAGGGGCGTTAGTGATTAGGGACCACCTTGCTTAAACCGGTTTTTTGAGTGTAGGGAAGTGGGAGGAATGGGGACCCACACACACATACACACACACGCACAACACAGGCAGAAAGCAGCTAACGAAATTAATATATATATATATATATATATATAATATATATATATATATATATATATATATATATATATATATATATATATATATATATATATATATATATATATATATATATATATATATATACACATATACATATACATCAGGTTTTCCTTCAGGTGCTTCATAGGTTACCGATCATTTTTTTTTTTTTTTTTTTTCATTCAAATGCGAATTTCCTCATTAATTGTAGCACAGTAATACCTGGGTAAAAGGGACAGTCACCACAGTAAATGCCTAGATCAAAGGGACAGTCACCACAGAAATACCTGGATAAAAGGGACAAACAGCACAGTAACACCTGAGTAAAAGGCACTGTAACAACAGTATTACCTGGATAAAAGTGACAGTCACCACAGTAATACCTGGATAAAAGGGACAGACAGCACAGTAACACCTAGATAAAAGGGAGAGTCACCACAGTAATACACAGATAAAAGAGACAGTCACCACAATAATACCCAGATAAAAAAGACAGTCACCACAGTATTGCCTGGATGAAAGGGACAGTCACCACAGTAATACCCGGATAAAAAGGACAGTCACCACAGTATTGCCCGGATAAAAGGGAGAGTCACCACAGTATTACCCGGATAAAAGGGGCAGTCACCACAGTATTACCCGGATAAAAGGGGCAGTCACCACAGTATTACCCGGATAAAAGGGGCAGTCACCACAGTATTACCCAGAATAAAAGGGACAGTCACCACAGTAATACCCAGAAAAATGGGACAGTCACCACAGTATTACCCGAAGGGACAATCGCCTCAGTAATACCCGGATAAAAGGGAGAGTCACCTCAGTAACACCCGGCTAAAAGGGACAATGGCCATAGTGATACCCGGATAAAAGGGACAGTCACCTCAGTAATACCCTGCTAAAAGAGACATACACCACAGTACTACATGGATAAAAGGGACAGTCACCTCAGTAATACCCAGAAAAATGGGCCAATCACCTCAGTATTACCCGGATAAAAGGGACAGTCACCAGAGTAATACTCAGATAAAAGGACAAGTCACCACAGTATTGCCCGGATAAAAGAGACATTCACCACAGTAATACAAGGATAAGAGGAACAGTCACCACAGTATTACCCGGAATAAAAGGGACAGGGACCATGGTAATACCCGGATAAAAGGAACAGTCACCACAGTATTGCCCATAATAAAAGGGACAGGGACCATGGTATTGTCCGGATATAAAGAAACAGTCACCACAGTAATACCTGGAAAAAAATGGACAGTCACAATAGTATTACCGGAAATGAAAATCACAACAGTAATACCCAGACAAAAGGGACAATCACCACAGTATTGCCCAGAATAAAAGGGACAGTCACCACAGTAATACCCGGATAAAATGGACATCCACTATAGTATTGCCCGGAATGAAAGGGACAAGCACCACGGTAATACCCGGATAAAAGGGACATTCACCACAGTAATACCCAGATAAAAGGGCCAATGATCACAGTATTACCCGGAATAAAAGGGACAGAAACCGTGGTAATACCCAGATAAAAGGGACAGTCACCACATCATTGCCCCGGAAAAAAAGGGACAGTCTCCACAGTAATACCCAGATAAAAGGGACAGTCACCACAGTATTGCCCGGATAAAAGGGCCAGTCACCACAGTATTACCCAGATAAAAGGGACAGTCACCACAGTAATACCTGGATAAAAAGGACATCCACCATAGTATTGCCCGGAATAAAAGGGACAGGCACCACAGTAATACTTGAATAAAAGGGACAGTCACCACAGTATTGCCCATAATAAAAGGGACAGGGACCATGGTAATACCCGGATATAAAGGACAGTCACCACAGTATTGCCCGCAATAAAAGGACAGGCACCACGGTAATACACAGATAAAAGGGACTGTCACCACAGTATTGCCCGCAATAAAAGGGACAGTCACCAAAGTAATACCCGGATAAAAGTAACAGTAACCAGAGTATCGCCCGGATAAAAGGGACAGTCACCACGGTAATAAAAGGGACAGTCACCACAGTAATACCCAGATAAAAGGGACAGTCACCACAGTATCGCCTGGAATAAAAGGGACAGTCATCACAGTAATACCTGGATCAAAGGGACAATCACCACAGTATCGCCTGGATTGAAAGGGACAGTCACCACAGAAAAACCTGGATGAAAGGGACAGTCACCACAGCATCGCCCGGAATAAAAGAGACAGTCACCACAGTAATCCCTGGATAAAAGGGACAGTCACCATGGTATCGCCCAGATAAAAGGGACAGTAACCACAGTAATACCTGGACAAGAGGGACAGTCACCCCCTTAATACCCAGACGAAAGAGACAGTCATACAGTATTATCCAGACAAAAGGAACAGTCACCACCATAATACCCGGACAAAAGGAGGCACCACAGTATTACTTGGAAAAAATGGACAGTCACCACCGTAATACCCGGACGAAAGGGACAGTCACCACTATATTACCCAGAGAAAAGTGACAGTCACCACAGTAATACCTGGACAAAAGGGACAGTTGCCACAGTATTACCCAGAGAAAAGGGACAGTCACCAAAGTAACACCTGAACAAAAGGGTCAGTCATCACAGTATTACCCGGACAAAAGGGACAGTCACCACCGTAACACCCGGATAGAAGGGACACTCACCACAGTATTACCCGGACAAAAGTGACACTCACCACCGAAGCACCCAGAAAAAAGGGACAGTAGCCACAGTATTACCTGGACAAAGGGACAGTCACCACCGTAACACCCGGACCAAAGGGACAGTGGCCACAGCATTACCTGGACAAAAAGGACAGTCACCACCATAACACCTGATCAAAAGGGACAGTAGCCACAGGATTACCCGGACAAAAGGGACAGTTGCCACCGTAATACTCGGACAAAAGGGACAGTCGCCACAGTATTACCAGGACAAAAGGAACAGTCATCAGTGTAATACCTGTACAAAAAGGACAGTCGCCATGGTATTACCTGGACAAAATGGACAGTCACCACCATAATACCCGGACAAAAGGGACAGTCGCCACAGCATTACCCGGACAAAAGTGACAGTCACCATGGTAATACCTGGATAAAAGGGGCAGGCACCACAGTGTCCCCCAGAATAAAAGGGACAATTACGACAGTAATACCCAGATAAAAGGGACAGTCACCAAAGTATCACCCGGAATAAAAGGGATAGTCACCACCGTAATACCCGGATAAAAGTGATAGTCACCACAGTATCACCCGGAATAAAAGGGACAGTCACCACAATAATACCGGGATAAAAGGGACAGCCACCACAGTATCCCCCAGAATAAAAGGCACAGTCACCACAGTAATACCCGGGTAAAAGAGGTACAGTCACCACAGTATTGCCTGGAATCAAAGGGACAGTCACCACAGTAATTTCCAGACAAAAGGGACTTTCATCACAGTATCGTCCGGAATAAAAGGGACAGTCACCACAGTAATACCGGGATTAAAGGGCCAGTCACCTCAGTATCGCCCACATAAAAGTGAATGTCACCACAGTATACCCGGACAAAAGGAACAGTCACCACAGTATTACCCGGACTAAAGGAACAGTCACCACAGCAATAACCGGACAAAAGGGACAGTCGCCACAGTATTACCCAGACAACAGGGGCAGTCACCATCATAATACCCTGACAAAAGGGACAGTCACCACAGTATTACCCGAACAAAAGGGACAGTCACCACCGTAACACCTGGACAAAATGGACAGTCGCCACAGTATTACCCAGACAACAGGGACAGTCACCACCATAATACCCTGATAAAAGGGACAATCGCCACAGAATTACCCAGAAAGAGGGACAGTCACCACTGTAACACCCAAACAAAAGGGACAGTCACCACAGTATTACCCGGATAAAAGTGACAATCACCACCGTAACACCAAGACAAAAGGGATGGTCGCCACAATATTACCCGGACAAAAGGGACAGTCATCACCTTAGCACTCGGACAAAATGGACCGGACAAAAGGGTCAGTCACCACAGTATTACCTGGACAAAAGGGACAGTCACCACTGTAATACCCAGACAAAAGGGACAGTTACCGCAGTAGTACTTGGACAAAAGGGACAGTCACCATTGTAATACCCTGACAAAAGAGACAGTCACCACAGTATTACCCGGACAAAAGGGACAGTCACCACCATAATACCGGACAAAAGGGAAAGTCACCACAGTATTACCCAGACAAAAGGGACAGTCACCTCAGTGTTACCCGGATAAAAGTGATAGTCAACACAGCAATACCCAGACAAAAGGGACAGTCACCACAGTAATACCCAGATAAAAAGGACAGTCGCCACAGTAATATCCGGACAAAAGGGATAGTCACCTCTGTAACACCCGGTTAAAAGGGACAGTCACCACAGCAATACCCAGACAAAAGTGACAGTCACCTTAGTAATCCCGGGTAAAAGTGACAGTCACCACATTATTACCTGGACAAAAGGGACAGTCACCCTCAGGAATGCCTGAATAAAAGGAACATTCACCACAGCATTACCTGGACAAAAGGGACAGTCACCTCAGGAATGCCTGGATGAAAGGGACAGACTCCACAGCATTACTCGGACAAAAGGGTCAGTCACCTCAGGAATGCACAGATAAAAGGGACAGACACCACAGCATTACCTGGACATAAGGGACAGTCACCTCAGGAATGCCCTGATAATTGGACAGACACCACAGCATTACCTGGACAAAAGGGACAGTCACCTCAGTTATGCTTGGGTACAAGGGACAGACACCTCAGTATTACCCAGACACCACAGTATTACCCAGAACAAATGGACAGTCACCTCAGGAATGCCTGGATAAAAGGGAACAGCATTACTCGGACAGAAGGGACAGTCACCTCAGGAATGCATGGATAAAAGGGAAAGACATCACAGCAATACCTTGACAAAAGGGACAGTCACTTCAGGAATGCCTGGATAAAAGGGACAAACAGCACAGCATTATCCAGATGAAAGGGACAGTCACCTCAGGAATGTCCAAATAAAAGGGACAAATACCACAGTATTACCCTGGGAAATGTGAGTCACCTCAGTAATGCCAGAATAAAAGGGACAGACACCACAGCATTACCCAGACAAAAGGGACAATCACCACAGTAATGCCCAGATAAAAGGGACAATCACCATAGCATTACCCGGACAAAAGGGACAGTCACCACAGTAATGACCGGATAAAAGGGACAGTCACCACAGTAATGACCGGATAAAAGGAACAGTCACCACAGCATTACCTGGACAAAACGGGCAGTCACCACAGTATTGCCGGGATAAAACGGACAGTCACCACAGAATTACAAGGACAAAAGGGACAGTCATCGCAGTAATGCCCAGATAAAAATGACAGTCACCACAGCATTACGTGGACAAAAGGGACAGTCACCACAGTAATGCCCAGATAAAAGGGACAGTCACCACAGCATTACGCAGACAAAAGGGACAGTCACCTCAGCAATACCCGGGTAAAAGGGACAGTCACCACAGCAACACCTGCACAAAAGGGACAGTCACCTCAGCAATACCCGGAGAAAAGGGACAGTCACCACAGCATTACCCAGACAAAAGGGACAGTCACCTCCGCAATACCCGGATAAAACGGACAGTCACCACAGCAACACCCGCATAAAGGGACAGTCATCTCAGCAACACCTGGATAAAAGGGACAGTCACCACAGCAACACCTGGATAAAAGGGACAGTCACCACAGCAACACCCAGATAAAAGGAACAGTCACCACAGTAATACCAGGATAAAAGGGACATTCACCACAGCAACACCCAGATAAAAGGGACAGTCGCCACAGTAATACCTATATAAAAGGGACAGTCACCACAGCATTACCCAGATAAAAGGGACAGTCGCCACAGTAATACCCAGATAAAAGGGACAGCCACCACAGTAATACCTGGATAAAAGGGACAGTCACCACAGTAATACCCAGATAAAGGGACAGTCACCACAGGAATACCCGGATAAAAGGGACAGTCACCAGAGTATTACCGGGATAAAAGGGACAGTCACTACAGTATTACCCGTATAACAGGGACAGTCACCACAGTATTACCCAGATAAAATGGACAGTCACCACGGTAAAACCCATATAAAAGGGACAGTCACCACTGGAATACCCGGATAAAAGGGACAGTCACTACAGTATTACCCGGATAAAAGGGATAGTCACCACAGTATTACCTGGATAAAAGGGACAGTTGCCACAGTAATACCCGGATAAAAAGGACAGTCACCACAGTAATACCCGGATAAAAGGGGCAGTCACCACAGTAATACCTGGATAAAAGGGAGTCACCACAGTAATACCCAGATAAAAAGGACAGTTGCCACAGTAATACCCAGATAAAAGGGACAGTCGCTACAGTAATACTCAGATACTCAGATAAAAGGGACAGTCACCACTGGAATACCCGGATAAAAGGGACGGTCACCACAGTATTACCCAGATAAAAGGGACAGTCACTACAGTAATATTCAGATAAACAGAACAGTCACCACTGGAATACCCGGATAAAAGGGACAGTCATCACAGTATTACCCAGATAACAGGGACAGTTGCCACAGTAATACCCAGATAAAAGGGACAGTTGCTACAGTAATACTCAGATAAAAGGAACAGTCACCACTGGAATACCCAGATAAAAGGGACAGTCACCACTGGAATACCCATATAAAAGGGACAGTCACCACTGGAATACCCAGATAAAAGGAACAGTCACCACAGTAATACCCATATAAAAGGGACAGTCACCACTGGAATACCCAGATGAAAGGGACAGTCACCACAGTATTACCCAGATAAAAGAGACAGTCACTACAGTAATACCCAGATAAAAGGGACAGTCACCACAGTAATACCCAGATAAAAGGGACAGTCACCACAGCATTACCCAGATAAAAGGGACAGTTGCCACAGTAATACCCAGATAAAAGGGACAGTCACCACTGCAATACCCGGATAAAAGGGACATTCACCACAGCATTATCCGGATAAAAGGGACAGTCACCACAGTGATACCCGGATAAAATGGACAGTTGCCACAGTAATACCAGGATAAAAGGGACAGTCACCACAGTATTACCCAGATAAAATGGACAGTCACCACAGTAATACCCATATAAAAGGGACAGTCACCACTGGAATACCCAGATAAAAGGGTCAGTCACCAGAGTATTACCCAGATAAAAGGGATAGTCACCACAGTATTACCGGGATAAAAGGGACAGTCACCACAGTATTACCCGGATAAAAGAGACAGTCACCACAGTAATACCTGGATTAAAGGGACAGCCACCACAGTAATATCCGGATAAAAGGGACAGTCACGACAGCATTACCCGGATAAAAGGGACAGTTGCCACAGTAATACCAGGATAAAAGGGACAGTCACCACAGCAATACCCGGATAAAAGGGACAGTCACCACAGCATTACCCAGATAAAAGGGACAGTCACCACAGTGATACCCGGATAAAAGGGACAGTCACCACAGCATTACCCGAATAAAAGGGACAGTTGCCACAGTAATACCAGGATAAAAGGGACAGTCACCACAGCAATACCCGGATAAAAGGGAGAGTCACCACAGCATTACCTGGATAAAATTGACAGTCACCACAGCAATACCCAGATAAAAGGGACAGTCACCACAGTGATACCCGGATAAAAGGGACAGTAATACCCGGATAAAAAGACATTCACCATAGGATTACCCAGATGAAAGGGACTGTCACCTCAGTATTAACCAGATAAAAGGGACAGTCACCACAGTATTACGCGGATTACAGGGACAGTCACCACAGTATTACTTGGATAAATGGAAGGGATAAAAGGGACTGTCACCACCGCAATGCCCGGATAAAAGGGACAGTCACCACAGTATTACTTGGATAAAATGGACAGTCACCTGGATAAAAGGGACTGTCACCACCGCAATGCCCGGATAAAAGGGACAGTCACCACAGTAATACTCGGATACAGGGACAGTCACCACAGCATTACCCAGATAAAAGGGACAGTCACCACAGTAATATCCGGATAAAAGGGACAGTCACCACAGCATTACCTGGATAAAAGGGACAGTCACCACAGTAATACCAGGATAAAGGGACAGTCACCACAGCAATACCGGATAAAAAGACATTCAGCATTACCTGGATAAAATTGACAGTCACCACAGCAGACCCAGATAAAAGGGACTGTCACCTCAGTGATACCCGGATTACCGGATAAAAAGACATTCACCATAGGATTACCCAGATGAAAGGGGACAGTATTAACCAGATAAAAGGGACAGTCACCACAGTATTACGCGGATTACAGGGACAGTCACCACAGTATTACTTGGATAAAATGGACAGTCACTACAGTAATACCCGGATAAAAGGGACTGTCACCACCGCAATGCCCGGATAAAAGGGACAGTCACCACAGTATTACTTGGATAAAATGGACAGTCACTACAGTAATACCCGGATAAAAGGGACTGTCACCACCGCAATGCCCGGATAAAAGGGACAGTCACCACAGTAATACTCGGATTACAGGGACAGTCACCACAGTATTACCCAGATAAAATGGACATTCACCACAGAAATACACAGATAAAAAGGGACAGGCACCACAGTAATACCCAGATAAAAAGGACAGCCACCACAGTATTACCCGGATTACAGGGACAGTCACCACAGTATTACCTGGATAAAAAGGGACAGTCACCACAGTAATACACGAATAAAAGGGACTATCACCACCGTAATGCCCGGATAAAAGGGACAGCTGCCACTCGAATACCTGGATAAAAGGGACAGTCACCACTCAAATGCCCGGATAAACAAGACAGTCGTCACTTGAATACCCGGATAAAAGAGACAGTCACCACTCGAATGCCCGGATAAAAGGGACAGTCACCATTCGAATAGCCTGATAAAAGGGACAGTCGCCACTCGAATACCCAGATAAAAGAGACAGAAAACACTCGAATACCTGGATAAAAGGGACAGTCGCCACAGTAATACCCAAATAAAAGGGACATTCACCACAGTATACTCAGATAAATGAGACTGTCACCACTCAAATACCTGGATAAAAGGGACAGTCACCACAGTATTACCCAGATAAAAGGGACAGTCACCACAGTAATACCCGGATAAAAGGGACAGTCACCACAGCAATACCCTAATAAAAGGGACAGTCACCACAGTAATACCCGGATAAAGGGGACAGTCACCACTGTAATACCTGTCAGTTCACCCACGACTCTTCGAAGGACGAACGTTCACATGATAAAGTAAAACTTTCTGTTGGACCGTGAACATAAACCCCACCCCTTCCCCCTTTTTCCTCCCCTCCCCTACCCTCTTCCTAAAATGGGGCAAACATTGAGTGCTCGTTTCAAGGTCAGTGATCAGCCCAAAGAAGATCGTGTCAGGTGGGCGGTAGGGCAAGTGGGCGACGACCAACTGCAGGTGTCTATCATTGGGCTTTCAGAAGATGCGCTCGTTCCTGACGTTGCAAGCAGAGGATGGTCGTGCAGTCAAGCAAACAATGGGTGCTCAGTGCCACTGGACTGTGTCTCTGCCTTTCAATCACTTTAAAGATGACTTTGAACTATTGCTCGGTGAGCTGGAATGAAGAAAACGACTGAGGCGATCTGAAGATGTATAATTATGATTTGTTGAACACATCGACGAACGAATGCTCATGTCCTACATATGATGAAGGGTGAGTCCGTCCACCATGATACTTCTTACTCCCAATGAGTCACTGAGTGCGTATGTAAGAACAGCGACAGGTGAGGCTATAACCAAAGTAACAAGGAGCTCGATTAACAAATTCTGCAGGATATCGATTTTTCCATTGTGAGAACTGTTTTTGCAAGGTCAGAACAAACCATATGATGGAATATCTCAGTTCATCACAAAGTATCCGACAGCGGACCGTCCTTGTTTCAAGAACGCGAGTTAGTCAGTAACGCCACTCCGTACAATAACAGAGGACGTCTTCTTTCCTTGAAAATCTGATTCACCTCTGACCAATCAAAGATATGGCGTTTTTACACATATTGCAAGTACAAATTCTCCACGAGCACACTTCATTAATTCGCTGGGAGAAGGAAATAAATGATCCAGTTTGCTTCTGCCAGGCACCAAGAAAAGTGAAAGAGGGTTTGCTAAGAAACGAAGATGCTTTCAACTGACAACCCTTACAGTTGCAGATATATATGTTGATTTTTCAACACCCTCCACCCCTGAGACGACCACGAGAACATACTGCTTGTCCATTGCTCGTCGAGGAAAGCTTTCGGCACTTTCAATGATGTGTGTGTGTGTGTGTGTGTGTGTGTGTGTGTGAGAGAGAGAGAGAGAGAGAGAGAGATGCTCTGGACTGATACCCACCACATTCCCTATGACGTCACTGCGTTGAATTAAGTGGCAAGGAATGCCAAGTGACTGTAACACGGCCTAATTTAGTCATACTCAGTTAGGAGATGAGTGGTCCTTAAACAGACATTAAGTCATTTCTTTTCGTTTTTCTTTAACCATTCTTCTAACACTTCCAATTTGACTTGGTCCTTTCTTAAGACCGAAGGTTTTAAAATTAAATTATTGTCAAATGCTTGATACACTGCAATAGGAAGCACTGATTTTAGGTAATTGAAAGTGCATCTTTTACACTGAAATATTCAGTTTGCTACACACGGATAAGCGATCAGAATCTTCGACGATTTTGGACAGATTTCGAGTAAAAGGATTTAGTTAAAAATTCACTTAATGTAGCATAAGATTTTATTCACGAGAACACATCTTAAATTCCTACAACGGTTTACGGCACAAGGAAAAGAGCGCAATTCTCGGGGGTGTTTGTCACTTTGAGAAAAAACATACTTTAAGGGCTGAAGGTAAACTTCTTGACAGTAAGATGTCACCTCGAGTGGCATCAAGATGATCTAAACTGCAAGCGAATATCTCTAAGTGTACAAATATACAATATACAATAACTGCAAACATACACTCAGCGTGCATACACTGAGTTTGGCATCACTGCACAGATTACGTGGTCTTTTCGAGACAAATGCATTTATAAATGAATGAGTGTAAAAGCCCATTCCCTTAAATAACAAGCATGGTTCCTGGTTCATGCACACGCGAAGGTTCCGGGAGAAGAATCAAGACGATTCCTTTTGAAGCCATCGGCTCATTTCCAGACAAATTAGAACTGTTGATTTGCACCTCACAAAAGGGTGAAAGGAGGCCCTATGGCGGCAGTGGCCTGTGGCTTTCAAAATAGTGAGATTAACACTTCGTAAAAGATGAATGGTAAAATTTAACTTATCAAACTACACAAGTTGATTCTCCCATTGGCCGGTCACAACTCGTACTGACTGTATGACTTGACAGGAGGTCATCTCCTTAGAGCGGCTCCCGCTTCCAGCTAACACTCACGCAGTTACTTGGAAGTGAACAGCATTTCCCCTTTTCTGCTTGAGACGATCAATGGGCAGGTTTTTATACCGGCTTTGCTTTAATATAACTAACTAGCTGGTGGGCTGTCAGGATTCCTCTCTCTCTCTCTCTCTCTCTCTCTCTCTCTCTCTCTCTCTCTCTCTCTCTCTCTCGGCTATTTCTCATAGTTACGCTCAAGTCCAATATTTGGTTGTGGTATGCGGCCGCATGACCACAAGTTGACGTCACGGAATCTTTGTCAGTTCTGGTAGTCTGGAAATATGTTGAAGTAGCAAGTTTGTTAAACTTCTAAAAAAAATTATAGTTAACATGACTTTAAACGTAATTAAAAAGTGTTAGCAAAATTTAACTGACGTCTTAATCAACAATTATTTCTTTATAAATTAAAGTTATATATGAAAATGACGTATGCTATGCTAGTGGCTCCGGAACGTAAGAGAAAATTCTAGCATTTACCTGTTCTCAAAACTGTAACTCAGAACGGTGTTTGGGCAACTATTATAAAGGAAAAGAATTCTGTGCTCAGAGAACCATCCTTATCTAAATAAGTATCTAAGTATTTAAACTTATCCACTTACTTCATAACCAAGCCTTCAATTAGACAATCCTGTGCATTTTCAATATTCATATTCATGATTTCAGTTTTTCCACTATTAATAACCAAATCAAGCTTTCGACCCTCACTCACTAGACAATCTAACACTCTGCATCTTTTCTGGTTCCTCGCAGATCAAAACCATATCATCAGCATAATCCGAGTCCAGACGATTTCCATTTTCTCCCCAGAGTATACCTGCATCTGTTCCTCTTTTAACCTTTCTCGTAACGTAATCTACAACCAATACAAACAACAGAGGACTTCAAATGGATCACCCGAACACTCATCAACCATCACTTTACAGGATGCGCCCTCATGCATGTTCAGATAACCTTCACAAACTTTTCCGGTGCTGTATTCCACAATGCCCCATGATTTTTCCCATAGTCCGTCTCGAAATACTATCAAAGGCCTTTTCAAAGTCAAGAAAACAAAGACTTGCTGCTTTAATTAAATGCCTAACTATGAAGATCTGATCAGTGCAACCCCGCCCCTTTCCGTTCATCCCTCAGAATACCATCAACCTCTGTCTCCAACCTCTTCAACAGTAAATACTCTGCTGAAAATGTTCAAGGCTTCAGGTGACAAAGTGATTCCCCTCCAATTACCACACCTACTCAGATCTCCTTTCTTTGGGACTTTAATGGCCACACCATTCTTCCAACCTGATGGTATTATTCCCGTCACCCATATCTCATTGAATAATATCTTCAAGACAAATACTAATCTATCCTCCTCCACTTTAAACATTTCCAGGAATAAGACATCCTCTCCTAGTGCCTTACAGTTCTTTCTTTAACTGTTTTATTGTCTTAACTACTTCTTCTAGTCTGATCTCACCTTCATCAATATTTAAATCTTCCTGAGCAGGCGGTATATCCTCTTCGGGGGGGACTGGTCTATCAAGAACTGTCTCAAAGTGCTCTTTCCATCTATTTCTGATTTCAACATTTTTGGTCAATAAATTACCTTCCATATCCCTGACTGGTATATCCAGTCAGCTCTCCAATTGCTTTATATGCTATCCTTTGGCTCTGACCATCATTTTTATTCATTAATTTTTCAGTTACCACAACCTTTTCATCAACAGATCTTCTTTTCTCTCACTTAGTTAGTCTTTTAACTTCTGAATCCAAACTCAAGTACTTGGTTCTTGCTAATTCAAAATCTTCACCATTAACAAAATGCATCTCACCCCTCAATTTTGCCTCACCTCTCTTTTTGATCATATCCCAGGTTTCCTCAGACATCCACACCTTTTTCTTCAACCTGAGTCTCCTGATCGCACAACCAGCAGCCTCATGCAAAGCTTTAGTCACACCCCGGGACATCTCGTCTACACTTCTCCCTCCCTCCTCCAATGTTTCCAACACCAACAACCTGTTTCTGCATTCTCTTCTAAATTCCTCCTCCTCCTCTCCTTCCCTTCTAAGCATATCAGTGTCGTACCTATCAACAACTGGTTTTCCCTTCCTCTGACTTTTTAACTTAAGTCTTTTTTTTTTTCATACGGTGACACCCATGTCGTCTCGTGTATATTATGATGCTGAAAAAGTGTGCCCCCAGTGACTAAGTCATTTGCTGGACAGCAACTCCCACACCTTACTCCATTTTCACTCACCCTACCACCGACATCCATCTTACCGATACAAGTCTCAAATCCCTCATTCGAGGAGGCCATTATTGCACTGAAATCTCCAATACAAATCAAAACATCATGTCCAGCAACTCTTCCTATTCCTTTCTGCAGCTTTCTATGAAATGCGTTTTTCCTTTCATCAGGTGCATCATTAGTGGGCGCACAGCACAAACATACTGATGTTACCACGACTTGACTTGAACCGTGCGCACGACAATCCCTCGTCCATAGGACCCCACTCACTTAGAGCTAGTCGAGTACAGATAGGGTAAAAAAAACCCTTGAAGCCCCAAAAAATTGCTAGAAAAGGTTTTTCAACTGATTCTGGTACTATTTGATGTGGAGAATGACATAATAAACGTCTACTAACTTCTGACCATGGGAAAGCTGTCAAATCCAAGATGGCCGCCAATACATTAACATGCAAATAAATTTCTTATTATTTACTTTAGAGTGATAATTATGATGTCTATACCTAGGTTTTGAGGGTCGAGAAATGCAATGGAAGTACTGAAATCATTGAATTTTAATGATATAGGATCAAAATCACTGTTTATATATTCTATACTGTCTATATATTCTATCTCAGTTTTGTGAAGACAGATAATTTTGTTAAAACAATATTGCAGTGTTGTAGTGACTGTTCGGATGACTGGGGTGCTACGGTGAAAGGTCGAATTGAGTACTATGGTTGTGGCTTACATGCAGCCGACTGTGTATATCACCACTCCTGTTATGGGAACTTTCGATCCGGGCGTGATATTCCCCATAGGTTTAAGGTGGAGCCAAATACAAAGCAAAGAAAATCAGGACGACCCAAAAATGAAGACCAAGATCAAGCCTTTTCGAAAATGTGCTCTTATCTTGAAGCTAATGATGAGGAGCAGTTGACAGTGTCTGCCCTAAGGGATAAAATGAAAGAATATCTTTGCAGTAAAGATTCCTTTCCGTAAGGCAATCAGTACCTTAAACAAAAATTGAGAGAGCATTATGGGGACTCAATATATATATATAATAGAAAGAGAAGGTCAAAATGATATTGTTACAATGAGGGAAACAAGTTCTCACATCCTTCGATCATATTTCATGTGTGATAGGGACACTGATGAGGAATCTCAGAAGAGAAGAATTATCGAAACTGCTCCTAGACTTATCAAAAGTGATATAAAAACTGAAGTTCCCTCTGTTACAGACCAAAATCCAGGTACAGATATGCTAAAACTTGATATTGCTTTGAAGTATCTTCCAGACAGTCTTCGCACAATACTGGATATTTTGTTTGTGGGGAAAGATAAGAGCCAAATGTTGCAGGGGTTGGACAGGCAATCATTCAGGCAGTACGTCCTCGAACTGTTCTATCCCCAATACAGATAGGTCTTGCCTTACAAACACATCATTTGTATCGTTCAAGGTTCCTTGTAGATAATTTGCATAAGATGGGATTTTGCTCATCATGTAGAGAAGTTTTGAGATATGAAAAGAATGCTGCTGACACTGCTGCTGTAGATATTTTGGGTGAGGGTATTGATTCAGGAGATGTGACTGTTCTGTTCGCTGCTGACAACGTTGATCATAATATTCTTTCAATCGATGGTAGAGGCTCCTTCCATGGGATGGGGATAATTGCTGCCTTGACTCCAGGTCAAAAAAGAAGACAGGCCATTCCAAGACAAATTGTTTCAGAACTTAAATATGTGGAGAACACAAGGATTGACATAGTGGACTATCGCTTTGCCAGCCATGCCTGCCATAAGGTAGTGTTTAAACAAATGACAAAAAACGCAAAATGTGATCAAACACTGGATATTCTATGGGAACTATCATTAAGCTTTAAACAGGAAACTCCAAACTGGTCTGGTATGATGCATATAATTCATCAGGAGTACAAACACCCTGGTCAGTCCTCAATTATGTATCTGCCCATGATTGATTTGTACTCGGGTGACAAGAGCTGCCTTTTGTCCACACTGGAATTTATTCATAAGCAAGCAGTAAAACATGGTATCACACCAATAATAACATTTGACCAGCCCCTGTACTGGAAAGCAAGTGAGATCATTGTTGATGCATCTCAGAATAGCCATTTGAAGGAAATAGTTCTCTTGTTAGGTTGCTTTCACACTCTAATGAACTTGTTGGGTGCAATTGGATCCATCATGAATGGTACAGGCCTAAAAGACATTCTACAGGTGGTATATGGTAAAACCTCAGTAGATCATATGATGACAGGGAAATCTGCACAAAGGGCTATCCGTGGTCATCTGCTTATAGACAAATTACTGAACCACATAATTGTTTCAGATCTAGTTAGTGACAGACCAGAGGTCGCATCTTTGGTTGTTAAGTGTGAGGATGCACACTCATCATTGTTGTCAGGTCAAACATCCTTGGAGAGTGTTATGACATCAGATTCAGTGGTTAAAATCAATCTGGAATTGGGAATGGGAAAATGGAAGTCAGAAGTTAGTGATAGGTCAAAGACAAGTCATCTGTGGCTTAATTATCAGAAGATGTTGGGAGTTGCAAGAAGATTGATCATGGCAGATCGTACTGGATCTTGGTTATTACATTTAAGTGCTGTTTCTGAGTCTCTCCCAATATTTGCATCAGCTGGCCACTACAGTTATCTCAAGTCTGCACATTTCTATGTCCAAGAGATGGAGCAACTAGAGCTCACTCATCCAGACGTGTTTCAGAAATTTTCCAATGGTCTTCATGTGATCCGTTGTAGTGATCGGTACTGGGCAGGCCTTAGTTCTGATCTTGCTATTGAACAAACTTTAATGAGGTCACTAAAAGCCTCGGGTGGACTGACTCGGGGAAGTGGTATGACAGAAGAGCGGAGGTCATTGTGGACAATGTCAGTTCCCATCACTGCCTGAGTATAACAAGGCAATGCAGGAATTAAACGACCTTTCCTACACTACCAGTGATCAACATAAAGATTTGACCAAAGCAAGGATGAGGAGGGACGCTCCAGACCTATAAAAGCTCAAGACCAAATTACTATCTTGTTCACCCTTTTCAGAAGACTCCTCACTACGGAATGTAGTCAGTGGTGTAGTGGCAAATCCCAACATAAATGTTCTTGAATACGAGTCCATTGGAAAGAAAATAATTGAAAATATGATTGGGCAGCCTGCTTTCAGATACTCTTTTAAGAGAAAAGATAAAGCCATAACACTTGGTGATGTTTCTGCAATCAATGTTACACCAGATCAAAGTATTGATCCTGCCCTATTATTTCAGAGATTATTGGTAGTGGCAAAAACAGGTGAGCTGTCACTGGAAGATGTTTTAGGATATGAGCTTAGCCTATTCCCTCCAGCTCTTTTCGAAATTAGAAATGTATTTCATAAGCCAGATAAACCAAAGCTCGCTCACGCTATCTCAGACCATTTGAAAGAAGCAGGTGTAGATCCACCTCAATCCGCTCCTCAGACAGAGCACTGTGTCCTTGATGGAGGGTCCTTATTACATCGAGTACCCTGGAAGAAGGGAGACAGCTACGGCACAATAGCTGAGTCATATGCAGATTTCACCATTCTGGCAACAGTAGTTTTTGATGGCTATAATGGAAGTCCATCAATCAAGGACAACACTCACCAAAGGCGTTTAGGGCAGAAAGTTCACCCTGTTGTTAGTGTTACAGCAGAGTCTTTGTTCTCTGGCAGGAAGGAAGAGTTTTTGTCGAGGGATATCAACAAGCAAGCCTTAATTGATCTGATCAGTGATAAACTTAGGAAAAGAGAATGTGTTGTCATCAACTCACCTGGTGATGCTGCCATAGATATAACTATGGCACTACCACTACGTTGATTGGAGAAGACACAGACCTCTTAATTCTGCTCCTTCATTATGCACAGACAGATAGCAGGGACTTTTATTTCAGGTCGGATAAATCAACTGCCACAACAGTGCACCACATCAACAGTCTTAAGTCAGTCCTAGGAAATAAACTATGCTCTCAGCTGCTTTTCATCCATGCTGTTACTGGATGTGATAGTACATCGCGCATCTTCGGTGTAGGAAAAAGGGCTGCATTTCAAAAGTTAGTCAAAGGTAATTCTGTGTTGCAATCTTGTGCTGATCAATTCCTCTCTCCAAACCAAGAACAAGAAGTAATTGAACACGCTGGAGCCAAAGTAATGGCTGTGCTATTTGGTGGGAAGGGTGCAGAGTCACTGACATCTTTGCACCATAGTACCCTGTCCAAGAAAATTGTGTCCTCAAAATCTTTTGTAGCACCGGAACATCTACCCCCAACAGAGTCTTCCACCAAATTTCATTCTCTCAGAGTTTATTACCAGATAATGGTGTGGATTGGGAAAGAGAGTGACGTGGATGTGTTGAACTGGGGTTGGAAGATAGAGGACACTAAGTTAACACCAGTAATGTCAGATATGAATGCAGCTCCAGACAATCCGTTAAAGATAATACATTGTAACTGCAAATCTGCCTTCCGATCATCGCGGTGTAGTTATAGGGTGTATGGATTACCATGTACACCTGCCTGTGGACAATGTCAATTAGAAAATTGTGATAATCCATACAATCATGTCAAATTCGGTGAAGAGGAAGATGAGGAGTATTAATTAGAGTCTATGTATTAACACTGCTAATGAAATATGTATGCACTTAATAGATAGTAAGATTATCAAATTATTAAGTTTAGACTTTTAAGACTCTGGTAGCAACCAAACACACTAGTTTCATAAGTGATGTACTGTTAAGTGATTGTATGTTTTGTATATATTGATATTTGATACTATACGGTTAATTTAGGATATATCTGCATATCAGTGGCCATTATTGGATACCATCTTGTATTTCATTATATGGTGATTAAAAGGAAATTTTACTTTCCATTGTATTCTTTGACCCAGAAAACCTAGGTGTAGACATCTTATCTATCATCGTAGAGTGAATACTAAGGAAGTTAATTACACTTTTTTATGCATTGGCAGCCATCTTGGATTTCACAGCTTTGTAGTACTTGCATTTTGGTAGACTTTTAGTATGTCATTCTACACATTACATGAATCCAGAAACAGTTGAAAAACCTTTTCTAGCAATTTTTGGGGGGTTAAACCATATTTGTACTCGACTAAGCCTTCGCTGCCTTGCATCCCAGCAGCAATCCTACTCCATGATAATGCATGTCATCCCGTCGGCTAGACGTCAACAAACATAAATTATCCCCCAAATCCAATTTATCGACTCCAGTTAATCTTGTCTCTGTTACAGCACAAATGTCTAATTCATAACTTTGACAAACTGCCACTAAGTCTTCAATTTTGCTATCCTGATTTAATTTTCTCACATTCCAGTTGCCAATTTTGATTGTATTTTTAGCATGAACTAAAAGAATTAGGAGACCGTGAAAATACACACACACACACACACACACAAACATATATATATATATATACATATATATATATATATATATATATATATATATATATATATATATATATATATATATATATAGTATATTGTGTGCGTGTGCGCGTGTGTGCGCGTGTGCGTGCGCGTGAGCATGAGTGTGCTTATATGTAGGCTATATGATAGGTAGCAAGGTCTGGAGACTAGCACTCTGCTAGGTCCGAGTTCGAGTCTCCGGCCAGCCAATGAAGAATTAGAGGAATTTATTTCTGGTAATAGAAATTCATTTCTCGGTATAATGTGGTTCGGATTCCACAATAAGCTGTAGGTCCTGTTGCTAGGTAACCAATTGGTTCTTAGCCACGTAAAATAAGTTTAATCCTTCGGGCCGGCCCTAGGAGAGCTGTTAATCAGCTAGTGGTCTGGTTGAACTCAGGTATACTTAACTTTTTTGGAGACTATTAAGTCCCAGGAGCCTTGTGGGTGAGGTGAGAGGGAGCGCACGGCCTCGGCGTGCCTTCCCCAAGTCCGCTCACTATGTGTCGGCCGAAAGGTAGTGGGGAGGACACTTCGGACTGAATCTCCTCTTTGTGCAAAACAGAATGAAAGGCGCCTTGCGTACGGGTGTTACTCTCATGGAAGAAAAAGAAGGTAACAATTTTCATCCCTTTACAATGGACAGTGAACATGAACAGAGAAAGATTCGCTGCTTCTAGAGGAGAGATCCACTTAAATCTGCTTTACTTAAAAGCATCGTCAATCAAATCTAATTCTGAAAAATACTTCCTTAATTGTCGATAAGCACATTTCAGAAGAAAGTTTTTGTAAAATAACTTCATAGTAAGGCTCGGAAAAAAAAAAACTCATGAGTGAAGAAAGTCAAGAACGCTTTTCCATCTGAGAAGCTGAAAGTTATCGTTCGTAAGAGATAATGATAGCCTATTCAGGAGAACGAAGAGGCAGGCCAAAACGCACAGGCCACAGTGGCAGAAGAGGCCGTGACACAGGAGGGCCTTCTGGGTGGGTTCATTGCTGAGGAATTCCATCATGATCTTCCTCAGGGAAGTCACAGCCACAGCACAAGATGGGGGAAGTTGCAACAACACAGCGGAAACTGATGCATCTTAGTAGTGATTTTCTTGGTCATCTGGAAAACAATATCAAATGTTTCAGTAGCTATCATTAGGAGAGAAGAGGCTTCCGCAAGGTAGCAGGGGACAGGACGCTTTGTGAAACTGCCAGAGGCAGTAAATGAAAGAAGTACTCGTGTCTGTTGTGGCATTTTTCCAGAAAGCTTCTTGAACAGAACCATTGAATCCTCTCGTAAGGATGCTGACAGATATGTCACAAATTTCTAAATCACGTATAAAACGATATAAAGGAAAATGACGAATACAGCGATTTTGTTATCATGCTTGAATGTCCCTTTAAGGCATATCTTTCAAGATATCTTGCCTTTTAGTACTTTGTTAGTGCATCTTTTTACCCGGCATAAGGCAATTGACAATGGAGTTTGTAAAAGAAATTCAATTGTAATTATTTCGAACTAAGGAGCATTTTAGCTGTGGCCCCTTTAGACTTGCTGTGTCTATGTTGATCGCAATCGGTTTATAAAGTGCACAGCGCTGCCAACCTCATCCCAGAATAGTTGACACACCGTCTGGTTGAGGTTGCTTTCCCTGGTTGATAACAAATAAATATGTATTGCATATATATATATATATATATATATATATATATATATATATATATATATATATATATATATATACATACTGTATAACACACACAACACACACACACACACATATATATATATATATATATATATATATATATATATATATATATATATATATATATATATATATATATATATATATATATGTATGTATATATATATATATATATATATATATAGAGAGAGAGAGAGAGAGAGAGAGAGAGAGAGAGAGAGAGAGAGAGAAGGCGTATGCGCAACATATGGAACAGCATGATTGATATGTAGAATGTAATTTGAAACCCTAATTGGTTCTTTGCTTAATGAGACTTAACAAAAGGAAATAGCCTGATGGCTTCCATCTTTTGGCCAAGTTGGTTTCAGTGGAAAAAGCAGTAACATGAAAATCGACTTAAGTTGCAGTTATTCAGTCCACATACCTTCCCCTTCTAGTGGACTGAGTCTACACTTAATCACAAAAGTCATCTACTGTATACTTTGAATGTTTTACTCTGCCACAGAATAATGAGTCAGGATTCACTCATGCTCACGTTCACAAAGAGAGAGAGAGAGAGAGAGAGAGAGAGAGAGAGAGAGAGAGAGAGAGAATTTCGTATGCCCTAAATATTTTGTAGACGATGGTCGAAGTAATTATTGTAAATTTTATAAGAATCATGACAAACTGTAATATAGTACAACATTCATAATTCAGTAGATTATCAACATAAATGTGACAGTAATATGAAAATACAAATTCAGAGGCATGACGATGTTACTGCTACCACCGCTAATAACGGCGCGGGTAGTAGTGGTAGTAGTAGTAGTAGCAGTAGTAGTAGTAGTAGTAGTAGTAGTAGTAATGACTAACATGAATTCATGTAAATTTGTGTTTTTCTTTACAGCCGCGATAAGCTCGAAATGGCTTGGCGTCACAAATCTCGCTCCGAGAAGACCCTCATCAAAGTCATCGGATTTCTGGTCATCACTCTGCTCTGCTTCATCATCGCCGTCATCGCGATGGACTTCGGGTGTAAGTAGACGGCAACTGAGAGCACGAGGCTTCAGTCCATTGGCGGGTTTGAATGTAGGCTACACAGCAACACGAGGAGTAAGCCTCTCAGTAAATGATATGTTGGAATACAGCAGAAAGTATCGCATGAGTATGCATTATAATTTCATAATTATAATTGTTATAAAATGTGTGTATTCTTGACATGAAAGCGTATTTCATTGTGTTATATCAGTATTCATCTAAAGTGTTCTTCGGCATGATATAATCAACTGAATAGTTTGCTCAATGGTTTTACTGATTCAGTGTGTACGTAGTAAATGAAGTGCGTACCATGAGTATGGTCCCCGTTCACAGGGACATTCAGTCGCTCACCTCCAATGACCGTCAGACTTGACAATTAACAAGATGATTAAGGAAATCGCGTCATTCCACGAACGACTGGGTGGTTTAATTCATTACTGTCTAAGCCTTGCCTGGATGTCAAGTAACTAAGTCAAATTAGATTCAAGTCTGAGAGCGTAGATTTCAGGCATCAAAAAATTAAAGATATCAAAGACTATTAGACTATTTAACTTTAAAATAGCAGGTTTAATCTAAATTTGATATCGTTAGGCTTATACAGATTTCAAGTAAATAGAAGTTAAATTCCACGTAACAAATAAGTGCTTTGGTAGGAATGCAAAGGCTGTTAGCGTACACTCGAATAGGACGGAGCTAAACCAATCAGCAGCTAATATCATCAGTATTGTTGTCATGACAAAATGTTTAATTATTAAAGACATATTTCAAGGACACATCAGCAGACACTGACTGTAACAAAACACACACACACACACACACACACACACACACACACACACATATATATATATATATATATATATATATATATATATATATATATATATATATATATATATATATATATACAGTATATCTGGCTGGCACAAAATGAGTATAAAAAATTCCATTATGCCTTGCTTGCCTCTCAAATATAATTTCATTTCCTCTTGAAGAATTCCTGTGCCCATTTTGGCAATTATACTGTAGGCTGCGCATTGTACCATTATTCAAATAGGGAACAAAAAAAATCGCAATCTCACTAAGCTCTTGCTCAATTTCGTGGTTCCTGGGTTTTTCAAAATGGCCTCAAGGCTCTGTAGTACTGCCTTGGTGTTCGTAAAAGTGACTGATTTTAATTTATTCCGTCTCTTTCTTAATCGGGTTTTTTTTTTTCCTAGGCATAACAAATATTGCCATATAGTGGTTTTACCTTTTCGCTATGGTATAGAGAGAGAGAGAGAGAGAGAGAGAGAGAGAGAGAGAGAGAGACTGGCAAATAAACGAAGACAAAATGAAACAGATGGAGAAGGGCATTACGGCTATGAAGGAGAGAGAGAGAGAGAGAGAGAGAGAGAGAGAGAGAGAGAGAGAGAGAGAGAGAGGTGAATAAGGTGAGAGGCAGTTGCCAAACTTCGTCCAGTCTTTAACATAGGTCCAAAGACCATTGAACCTGTAGCAACTGGTAGCGAAGGAAAATATATCTTGAAGTAGAAGTAAATGCCGAAAAGAAAGCAGAGCTACCTCATCACAAATTTGCTGTTGGTTCCCTCTCTCTCTCTGCGTTGACTCCACTATCAACATAGTACTACAGTATTAGTAACTGTGTGAATGAGGCTGTTCTGTAGACACCGTTTTTAAGTTGTGCAGGTGGTGTCTTGGAAATCACAATGTTTACTGTATATCACAAACAGTAGAGTAGTTGTGTCCAAGAAATTTTGCTAAGTACCGCGCTTTTGTTAGATATTGTTGACTGAACTATGGTTTTGGGTTTAATCAAGCCCATGCATGGATCTTGGATATAACTAAACCGTATTTTAGCACCGGTTGTTTATTTCTGTGTGCTACAAAATAAGAAGCAATGAATTCACTCCAATCGGAACGATGTCCTTTTGCGATAAAAATGTTGAATATTTTAACACCGAATTTTCATGTTCCCAGTTAAAATTTTAGCATTATTGTGTAGAATTTTGGGTCTCAGCTGTGAGAGCTTTACGAATTCTTCTACTCTAGTTATTGGCGGTCTGGCGATACAGTCAAATTTAATGAAGACTTGCTGAAATGACGACACTCTGGAGGTTTTAAGCCTTAAAGGCAATATGGCTACTGTACATAGGCTGTCAAAACCACTCATAAAGCTGCAAAAGCCTTATAGATTTCAAGCACTGACACACGGTAAGTCATTGCACTATATTACAATTTACAACACAACTATCCCAGTTTAATAAGTTGCCAACTTCAGCATACTTTAAATGGGAATCCTGTTGGAGTTTCTCGATATTGGAAAAAGTACGTTAAAACTTAACACTTTTTCGGATTGCAGGTTCTCAGTTGGTCCTTATATTTCCTTTCCTTTGAACTGTATTGGAATTTCGCCTGAAAATTTCCATTTATTTTGAAGACTGGGATTCTATTCTGGCGGTAGTTTATGTTGCTTAAGTAAAACTGCTATTATTATTCGCGTGCATTTCTTCTTATACAGACATAGGAAGGTCATGTGCTCCTGGAAAATAGGATTAAATGTTAAACTTTATTCTAAGTAAGAAAGCCACATTGATCAATAGAATAAGGAGATGGAACTCCCTCATAATCTCTTTTTTTTTTATCTTAGTTTCATAAATACTACAGCAATCAAGGTTCCACTTTACATAAAAAGAAGGTCCAAACATGGAATGAAAAATTGTACTCTCTCTTTCTCTCTCTCTCTCTCTCTCTCTCTCTCTCTCTCTCTCTCTCTCTCTCTCTCTCTCTCTCTGTCTGGGTAATTTGATAAAACAAAGCGAGCAAACTCAGAGGTGACGGATGTTAGCAATTCAAGGTAATGATGGTCGATCTTGACACTGAATCAATGAAATAAATTCCCAACCTCCTTCCTTTGCAGTCAAGGCGAGAATCGAGGCGCTGGAGGAGGAGATCAGAGACCTCAGGTCCCCCGAACCGACAAGTTTCACCACTGTCACTTACACAACCGAGGAACTGGACTACAACACCACCACAGAGGCATTTGTAAGTACAACCTCTCCTGAAATCACTACCACAACCACCAGCACGGAGGTGCCGTCAAGCTCTACAACCACTGATGAAGCTACAACGTCCACCACGACAACAGACAACCCTTCCAGTCCCTCCATGCAACCGGAAGCCCTTTTCGAGGCTTTGAGATCGTAAGATACTGGTGAAAAGGATGACAATGGGTTGCAGATACGTTGCATGACCTCGGAATGTGCATGAATCGGTAATGCATTTCAGGCTTTTGTATGAAATTTGTACCTTTATAAGCACATCACAGCTATAGCCTACGTATGGGTCCACAAACGTTGGGTGACAGCTCTTAAAAACGATAATCTTAGCAATGTCAGTTTGAGTGTGTTGACAGCTGCTGTTTGCGAGATGACTTCGGAGCATTTTTGTATGTGGTAGTAAGTGTGGCACATGGTTTTACCGTATGTTAAATGCATCTTCTATGATATTCAAATGTTAAGGGTAAAGGCTGATATAAGTAGACTTGTAGATATGGCTACATAAGTACATATTCTAACAAAAGTGATGAAAAATAGATGATAGTAACAGAACACTTATCAACAAAACAAAACTCTAGCAACAGAATATGGAGAGCTGAAGAGGAAGAAGTAGTCTACAGTAGAAGAGTGACAGTCAGTCACCCAGCCCTTAAATTAAGAACTTAGAGCCTGTAACGTATATCATGCTACGCAATTTAAGCTAAGCAGTTATGGCAGGAGGTGGGTGAGCGCTTGCTTTGAAAAGTTCATCTCAGCCTGGCAGAAATTGAAAAACCAGCATAACGTCTCGCATTCAGTATGCTGCATGTGTATTACTGTAGACGACTGCACTTGTGCTTTTTGTTTATTTCTGTTGTTTCTCAGACTTCCTCGATGCCAACTCCTCCTCTTACGAGTAGCCTGTAGAACTGTATTTATTTGTTTCTCTGTTATTCTTATTTGCCGTCTGGCGAAAGTTGGAACAAAACGATGAAGGTAGCCTACCAGCGGGAGGGTCTCTCAGTATCAAAGTTCAAACTAACAATACAGGGAAGAAGAAAGGACTTCCTTATCAGTAAGTTACAGATAAGATTCAACTACACCGGGCATATGGAAGGGTCAAATGGGCGGAGATGGGACGGTAAATAATAATGGATGACTTGGGAAGGGAAGTCAAATGGGCGAGATGGGATGATTAAATCAAATGCCGGGGCCCGGGGGTAGTGAGATCAAAGGGCGACCAAACTGAGTGAGAGGAGAAGACGGGCGCATGACTCAAAGTTGTGGACGTACGGATTTCGATCAGCAGAATATTATACGCAAAATGTGGAGAGAGAGAGAGAGAGAGAGAGAGAGAGAGAGAGAGAGAGAGAGAGAGAGAGAGAGAGAGAATAGAAATCCTGTTGTGTACAAAAATTTGCATTTAAAAGGTAAATATATATATATATAAAAAATATATATAGGATATATATATATATATAATATATATATATATATATATATATATTTTAAAAATGAGTGGATGATTAAAATGAAACGGAGGCTTCAACACCTACTATTCTTTTAATAATGATTCATTTTTCAAAAGTTGCGGTAGACACTAGAATTGATCACATGTATTAGGGATGTATCTAACATTAAACTGATGTTAGCTTAGCGGATTTTGGCAGGAAGAATTGACTGCTGTACAGCTGCTACCCTCCTCCACCCGTCGGTCAGTGCAAGCTCATGCTGAAGCTATCGATTCCAGCTGTAACGGTTATCTAGGCTAATTTCATTGTAGCTTATGTTCAAAGTTCCGAATGGTTACCACTAGGCCTGAAAGGTGACCGATTTGGCACTTCAAAAGATGCCAGTGTCGTCTTTCAGCTGAGAGAGCATTTTCTGTATGAGTCCCGAGCATTAAATTTTGTCTTCGGAAGCTCTGGTGCATCGCTCTAGCATCCAAACTATCTCTGGTAAAATCTGGGAGTGTGGGGCTGTGGGAATTCGTGGCCGAACTTAGTGGTAATCACGGGTCTTCAAATGATTAAAACGTAGACATTCTAATATAAGCAGTATACATATGAGAGTTAATTACGTTGCCTTTCATTTGACTTAGTTTTTTTAAATGTAATATGAATTTCAAGATTTCTGACTGGAAATGTGCAATTTTTTAGGTGAGTTCTACCCGTTCCTTTATGTTTTGTAAAACATCGTAGCATAACATGTACACTTATATCTTGAGAATTTGTTTTTTGTTTTTTTTTTTGCTTCCCTTTTATATATTTGACAAGAATGGTGCTACGAAGACTGCTTTTTGGTTTTAGAGGTAAAGGTCTTTGCAGGCCTGATAGGCCGTGTGCACTTCCGTTGTCTGGCAGCGAACAAGAGGCCCTGAGAAATATCTAGAATGATCGAAGTGTTTTATTGCTATGGCAGTAGAGTAATGCAAGCTATGTTATTTTCTATTTCTCAATTGTCACTGTTAGTAAAATGTAACTTTTTTATGAACTTAATGCCACTTGTTGAAAATCTGGTTAGGAATGATGGTGAGGGAACTTGGTGCTGCCTATTCTCACAGCTAAAACATTTCTTCCTTTCCTTATAGCTTTAGAAGGAGGCGGTGTTCGCTAAGCTTGCGAGATGAAGAAGCACTAAAATCGTGCCTTTGAATCAGACATGATTAATGAAAAGAAATATTTGTGGTTATGCACACCCCAGTAAGCTTCAAATTAGTTAGTGCAAATAGAGCAATGAAAGAGTAATATACGGTAGGAAGCAATACTTGCGTTGCTGATAGAACAAAACAGACTATATTACTTGAAAGGTAGCAATCAGCCAAGTCCATCAAAAAAATAATGGTGAACTGCAACTCAACTCTTTTTACTTATGATGAAACCAAAGCTAATAAAGATGATAGGCAGTTGCTGTTAAATGACACCACTCAATATACACCTCTAGAACAAGCACTACTTAACTAAAATGGTAAGAATGACAGGAAATCTAGTACGATGCATACGGCAGGTTGAAAGAAGAAAGATTCGTAAACAAGAAAGGGAAGGTAGTTGACACAATGCACAGACTCTGAAACACGTGAAAGTAGACCCAAAAAGCAAACGTACGCACAGAAAGGAAACAGGGGAAAAAGAGTAGGTATTAGTTATCATCAGGCAATGAATATTGCAAGCTTGAAATGAGTGCCAGTGGGAACTATGCTCTGGTATTGCCTTTGCTCCTAATTGTTAGTTTAAGAAACATGAAAAGACCTCAAAGTTTGTTATTAAGGGAACTTTAGAAAAGTTACAGGAGGAGGGAATTAAAACTACTGACAGTTTCAACCCTAATGTACTCGTACATATGATAGACTGAATCTAGGTATAAGGAAAAAAACATTTGAGTACTGCGTTAAAGTATAGAAATGTTTCCGTCAACATCAGGAGATGATTTCATCTTTGGCATAGAATATTCCACGAAAACCTTACCAAGTGACTACCATCAGCGTAAGTGTCCCACTCCGGCTGGCAAATCGAAATTTTGGAGTTCCGAGCAAAACCACTTCACTTCGTTACTGATCACATACTTGGGAAAGAGACAAAACTGAGTCTCTAGGAATTCATGTTCAGGTGCAATCTATGGTGTATGAGTAGTCATGCCACAACTCAACAGGCTACCTCCCAAAATGCTACAGATACAACCAAGTGCCAAAAAAGAGTAAATATGAATAGGCTACTTTCTTCTGACAGTAATATTGCCAGACTGTACTTTTTAATATCTATAGTATGTTGATACTCTAAAAGTAAAAGGTCTAAAGGAAATGTGGACTAGAATAAAAATTCAAGATTCAGAGCGATTCATTGCAAAACACAGTTGAACATAATCTCCTGCGGCTTCGTCCATGTTCTCACAGGGTGTGATTGCACAAGACTGTCTTTTCGCTAAACCAAGACTTAGTCTCTTCTTATGGCAGAGGAGCACCTTATCCAAGTAATTAAGATAGAAAAAGCACCAGTGACAAAATCACGAATAACTTGCAAGTTTATATATCCTAATGATAGCAAAGGGCCATTTGAAATACCACCAGCCGGCAATTGTCTTTTCATTATTGCAGCCACATCACTGGATTTTCAAGACCAAGAAAGAGTCTTTATCATAACCTGCTCACGAAAGACCCGTTCAACACAGAAATGCTTGGAATGGACTCACTCAAGCAAGCCCGGCAGTGAAATGCTATGTTTTTTAAATTAGCACAGAAGAAGATTTTCATGAATAGGCTAAACGTTTATTTCGATAATGATAATTATGTAGCTTGAAATAACATTTTTTTTCTGTCATATACAGCACCTAGTTTAAATACAGTAGTTACAAGGTCATGAAATTACGAATTTACACTGTGCTCAAGACTTGGAAATTTTCAGACCAGTTTCTTGCCTAAAATTACAATGGTCAGTAAATTTGTCAGACGTGTAATACTACGAGTATATATTTAACAACAGGATTTTATTGCAGGGTGCTAAATTTCAATATCTATTGCGATTCTCGTGACTCTGTAACAGAAAAGATATCAAATAGTATGAAAATCAGTCTGCTTCCATATGATGCAAGGATGAAGTCTTTCTTGAAAAATGTATGCTGCTCATTTCACAGCTTCCACGCTGAGATAGACTTTGAAGATTCGTCTTGGCCGCAAACATGTTTTATCATGAATCACTGCAAAAGCCCAACGCTCCCAGACGTCCACCCAAGACAATTTGGAAGGTAAAATGATGCCTCTTGTGATCACGAGGACAATTGCTCTCGACCCACAGGGCATGGAAGCACCCCTGCACTTTACCTGAGCTTCTAACAAGTTTTGACAACTTGTACCTTGTTGCTACAGTCTCAAATGTTTTTACACATTACCGCATAACCAGTCTTAAATACATCTAAGTTGAGAGAAACATTACGCACAGTGACTGCCTATCTTGGATTTAAAGATCGTCCTTCTATGTGATCAGGTACTCATCCTTATATTATATTATATATAACGTTTCCATTTTTTTTTATTTTCAGAATTTGCTTTCAAGATGCACTGAAACGTTGCAGTGCTTTTCTTGTTTGAATATACTTCTCCCATCTACTGTATAACCTCAAATGTGGTGTGGTGTCCGCTCCCCTACGGTAGCTCTGAGACGTTCATAGCAGTGATTTATCCTTACTGATTCGAGGAATGGCTTATGCTTCATGTCTGACGAGAGCCGCTACATAGCCTTATGATGAGAATGCTTACTCTGAATTCCACATTCGATATTTGTACTTTTGCTCGGAATTTAGTTCTATATAGCTACAGTTCATTTGTTATTGTAACCTGATTCCCACCATCCAAATGTGACTTAATGAACGTCCCCCGCCCCCGCCCCCGCCGCATTGCGTGCGTACTCTACTTGCTCTCAAAAGATTTTAACCTCTAATCAGTCAAGAGAAATAACTAAGGCCGCACAGGAACGACAAAAACGCTATGGAAACTTTGCAAAGTCTTGAATTGCATTGCACTTTTGCAGTGGGACTCTTCTCCCCCCACGATTTGGCAGCGATGCTTCACACATTTTGCATTGATCTAAAGGCCGTGTCTTTAGGTGTGATTTCTTGTAAACTTAAATGAAGAACCCCTGCTGATCGCCAGGGTGACGCTGCTGTACGCTCAGTCAGAATGTCCCTCATTATCATTAAGCTGCAAGTATTCTCTCTCTCTCTCTCTCTCTCTCTCTCTCTCTCTCTCTCTCTCTCTCTCTCTCTCTCTCTCTCCTTAGTTTAGAGTCTTTTTCTTTACAAGATTACTGCCTTGCTTTCATTTTCTGTTACCCAAATTTCGCGACACGGCAGGGTCGTTTACGCCACCTTAGGAACCCCTTCATTTACTATTTAAGGCTCGTTCCCGAAATCAGCCATTTTGGCACGGGCGCTCGTCTCTGCTACTTTTGTTTGCACCTGATGACTTTTAAATAAGCTGTGACCAATAGTCATATCCAGTGTAAATTTTGACTCTTTATCTCTCTCACGCAAACAATTTGAAAAAATAATAATAAAACACACAGCTAAGGAGTATTATCTAGCACTAAGAATACTGATAATACTGACAGAAGTGAGAGATTCCATCTGGTCTGTATGAAAAGTTTAGGAATTGGATGTGAGAGAAAAGACAGCGATATGGGATAACACTGTGTCTTAGAGGCATTGAATTTACCTAAATGTGGGGTATCGTTCAGCTAAGCTGACAAGATTGGAGTTAGTAGCAGAAGATAAGGGTTTTCTAGATCAAGTACAATCAGTAGATGAGGGCTGGAAGAAGAATGGAGAAGCAAAATGGAGGACTGCATCATCAATAATAGGTTTAATAGAAGAGGTACACTGAAGAAGTCCATAAAGTAAGAGGAGAAAAATAATTGCCGCAAAGTAATGGATAAGAGATTTCATTTCAGATTGCTAGGAACTCTCAAAGTAATAAATCCATATTTCAGCCTGCTAGGAACTCTCAAAGTGATAAATTCATATTTCAGCTTGTTAGGAACTCTCAAAGTACTAAAATTCATATTTCAGCTTGATAGGAACTCTCGCAGTACCAAAATTCATATTTCAGCTTGCTAGAAACTCTCAAAGTATTAAAATTCATATTTCAGCTTGCTAGGAACTCTCAAAGAATTAGCTTCATATTTCAGCTTTCTAGAACTTTCTAGAAATTTTCAAAATACTAAAACTCATATTTCAGCTTGCTAGGAACTCTCAAAGTACTAAAATACATATTTCAATTTGCTAGGAACTCTCAAAGTATTAAATTTCATATTTAAGCTTGCTAGGAACTCTCAACGTACTAAAATTCATATTTCAACTTGAGAGGAGCTCTCAAAGTATTAAAATTCATATTTCAGCTTGCTAGGAACTCTCAAAGTATTAAAAGTCATATTTCAGCTTTCTAGGAATTCTCAAAGTACTAAAATTCATATTTCAGCTTGCTAGGAACTCTCAAAGTACTAAAATTCATATACCAGCTTGCTAGGAACTCTCAAAGTACTAAAATTCATAGTTCAGGTTTCTAGGCATTCTCAAAGTTATAAAATTCATATTTCAGCTTTCTCCGAACTTTCAAAGTACTAAAATTCTTATTTCAGCTTTCTAGGAATTCTAAAATTACGAAAATTATAATCTCACCTTTCTAGGAATTCTCAAAGTACTAAAATTCATATTTCAGATTGCTAGGAACTCTCAAAGTACTAAAATTCATATTCCAGCTTGCTAGGAACTCTCAAAGTACTAAAATTCATAGTTCAGGTTTCTAGGCATTCTCAAAGTTATAAAATTCATATTTCAGCTTTCTCCGAACTTTCAAAGTACTAAAATTCTTATTTCAGCTTTCTAGGAATTCTAAAATTACGAAAATTATAATCTCACCTTTCTAGGAATTCTCAAAGTACTAACATTCATATTTCAGATTGCTAGGAAATCTCAAAGTACTAAAATCCATATTCCAGCTTACTAAGAACTCTCAAAGTACTCAAATTCATGTTTCAGCTTGCTAGGAATTCTCATACTACTAAAATTCATATGTCAGCCTACTAACACCTCTCAAAGTACTCAAATTCATATTTCACCTTGCTAGGAACTCTCAAAGTACTGAAATTCATATTTCAGCTTGCTAAGAATAATCAACGTACTAAAATTCATATTTCAGCTTTCTAGGAAGTCTTAAATTTATATTTCAGCTTGCTAGTAGCTCTCAAATTACTAAAACCCATATTCCAGCTTGCTTGGAACTCTCAAAGTACTAAAATCATATTTCAGCTTGCTAGGAAGTCTCAAAGTACTAAAATTCATATTTCCGCTTGCTAGGGAGTCCCAAAGTACTAAAATTCATATTTCAGCTTCCTAGGAACTCTCAATGTACTAAAATTCATATTTCAGCTCTGTAGGAATTTTCAAAGTACTAAGATTCATATTTCAGCATTGTAGGAATTCTCAAAGCAATAATTCATATTTTAGTTTTCTAGGAACTCTCAAAGTACTAAAATTCATATTTCAGCTTGATAGGAACTCTGAAAGTAATAAATTTTGTATTTCAGCTTGCTAAGAACTCTGAAAGTATTAAAACTCATATTTCAGCTTTCTAGGAACTCTCAAAGTACTAAAATTCATATTTCAGCTTGCTAGGAACTCTCAAAGTACTAATAATTCATATTTCAGCTTCAAGGTCCTCTTAAAGTACTAAAATTCATATTTCAGCCTGATAAGAACTCTCAAAGTACCAGAATTCATATTTCGGCTTGCTAAGAACTCTCAAAGTACTAAAATTCACATTCCAGCTTGCTAGGAACTCTAAAAGTCTTCAAATCCATATTTCGGCGTGCTGACAATTCTCAAAGTACTAAAATTCATAAATTAGCCTACTATGAACTCTCAACGTCCTAAAATTCATATTTCAGCTTTCTAGGAATTCTCAAAGTACTAAAATTCATATTTCATCTTGCTAGGAACTCTCAAAGTACTAAAATTCATATTTCAGCTTTCTAGGAACTCTCAAAGTACTAAAATTTGAGTTCCGCTTGCTAGGATGTCCCAAAGTACTAAACTTCATATTTCAGCTTGCTAGGAACTCTCTCAGTACTAAAATTCTTTTTTCAGCTCCATAGGAATTCTCAAAGTACTAAGGTTCATATTTCAGCTTTCTACGAACTCTCAAAGCATTAAATTCATATTTCAGTTTTCTAGGAACTCTCAAAGTACTAAAATTCACATTTCTGCTTGATAGGAACCCTGAAAGTATTAAAATTCATATTCCAGCTTTCTAGGAACTCTCAAATTATTAAAATTCATATTTCAGCTTGATAGTAGCTCTCAAAGTACTAATATTCTTATTTCAGCTTTCTGGGAAATCTCAAAGTACTCAAATTAATATTTCAGCTTGCTAAGAACTCTCAAAGTGCTAAAATTCATATTTAAGCTTGCTAGGAACTATCAAAGTACTAAAATTCATATTTCACACTGGTAGGGACTCTCAAAACACCAAAATTCATATTTCATTTTTCTAGGAATTATCAAACTACCAAAATTCATATTTTAGCTTTCTAGGAATTCTCAAAGTACTAAAATTCATATTTAAGCTTGATAGGAACTATCAAAGTAATAAAATTCATATTTTAGCTTGGAAGGAACTCAAAGTAGTAAAATTCATATTACAGCTTGGTAGGAACCATCAAAGTACTAAAATTCATATTACAGTTTTCTACGAATTCTCAAAGTACTAAAATTCATATTCAGGTTGCTAGGAAATCTCAAAGTACTAAAATTCATATTTCTGCTTGCTAGGAACTCTCAAATTACTAAAATTCATATTTCAGCTTTCTCTGAAATCTCAAAGTACTAAAATGTATATTTCTACTTTCTAGGAATTCTCAAAGTACTATAGTTCATAGTTCAGTTTTCTAGGCATTCTCAAAGTTCTAACATTCATATTTTAGCTTGCTAGGAACTTTCAGAGTACTAATATTCATATTTCAGCTTGCTAGGAACTCTCAAAATACTAAAATTCATATCCCAGCTTGCTAGGAACTCTCAAAGTACTAAGAGTCATATTTCAGCTTTCAAGTAGTTCTAAAAGTACTAAAATTGTAATTTCACCTTTCTAGGAATTATCAAAGTACTAACATTCATATTTCAGCTTTCTAGGAATTCTCAAAGCACTAAAATTCATATTTCAGCTTGCTTGGAAGTCTCAATGTAATAAAATTTATATTTCAGCTTGCTAGGAACTCTCAAAGTCCTAAAATTTATGTTTCAGACTGCTAGGTACTCTCAAAGTACTAAAAGTCATATTTCTTCTTAAAAATAACTCTCAAAGTACTCAAATTCATACTTCAGGTCTCTAGGAAAAATAACTCTCAGCAAGTTCTCAAATTCATAAATTCAGGTCAGTTTTCTAGGAACTGAAAGTACTAAGAATCATATTTCAGCATTCTAGGAATTCTCAAAGTATTAAATTCAGATTCCAGTTTTCTAGGAACTGTCAAAGTACTAAGATTCATATTTCAGCTTTCTAGGAACTCTCAAAATACTAAAATTCACATTTCAGATGGTACGAACTCTCAAAGTACTAAAATTTATATTTCAGATTGGTAGGAATGATTAAAGTACTAAAATTCATATTTCAGCTTGCTAGGAACTCTCTAAGTACTAAAATTCATATTTCAGATTGCTAGGAACTCTAAAAGTACTCAAATTCATATTTAAGCTTACTAGCAGCTCTCAAAGTACTAAAATTCATATTTCAGCTTGCTAGGAACTCTCAAAGTACTAAAATTCATATTTCAGCCTGCTAGGAACTCTCAAAGCACTCAAATTCACATTTTAACATGCTAAGAATTCTCAAAGTACTAAAATTCATATTTCAGCTTGTTAGCTACCTGAAGGTACTAAAATTCATATTTTAGCTTGCTAGGAACTCTCAAAACACTAAGCTTCACATTTCAGCTTGGTAGGAACTCTCAAACGACTAAAATTTATATTTCAGCTTGCTACGAACTATAAAAGAACTACAATTTCTATTTCAGCTTTCGAGGAATTCCCAAAGTACTAAAATTCTTATTTTAGTTGGCTAGGGAGTCTCAAAGTACTCAAAGTCATATTTCAGTTTGCTAGTAACTATCAAAGTACTAAAATCACATTTCAGCTTGGTAGGAACTCTCAAAGTACTAAAATTCATATTTCAGCTATCTATGAATTCACAAAGTACCAAAATTCATATTTCTGTTTTCTAGGAATTATCAAAGTACTAATTCATATTTCAGCTTGCTAGGAAGTATCAAAGTAATAAAATTCATATTTTATTTTGGTAGGAACTCTCAAAGTATTAAAATTCATATTTCAGCTTGGGAGGAACTCTCAAAGTACTAAAATTCATATTTCAGCTTTCTAAGAATTCTCAAAGTAGTAAAATTCATTGTTTAGGTTTCCAGGCATTCTCAAGCTTTTAAATTCATATTTCAGGTTGCTAGTAACTTTCAAAGTACTAAAATTCATATTTCAGCGTGCTAGGAATTCTCAAAGTATTAAAATTCATATTTCAGCTTTCTAGGAATTCTCAAAGTACTAAAATTCATAATTCAGCTTGCTTCGAACTCTCAAAGTGCTAGAATTCATATTTCAGCCTGCTAGGAACTATCAAAGTACTAAAATCATATTTCAGCTTTCTAGGAATTCTCAATGTACCATAATTCATATCTCAGCTTTCCAGGAATTCTCAAAGTACTAAAATTCATATTTCAACTTTCTAGGAATTCTCAAAGTACTAAAATTTATATTTCAACTTTCTAGGAATTCTCAAAGTGCTAAAATTCATATTTCAGCTTTCTAGGAATTCTCAAAGTACTAAAGTTCATATTTCACCTTCCTAGGAATTCTCAAAGTATTAAAATTCATGTTACAGCTTTCCAGGAATTCTCAAAGCACTAAATATTCATATTTCAGCTTTCTAGGAGCTATCAAAGTACAAAAATTCATATTTCAGCTTTCTAGGAATTCTCAAAGTACTACAATTCATATTTCAGCTTTCTAGGAATTCTCAAAGCATTAAAATTCATATTTCAGCTTTCTAGAAATTCTCAAAGCATTAAAATTCATATTTCAGCTTTCCAGGAATTCTCAAAGTACTAAAATTCATATTTCAACTTTCTAAGAATTCTCAGAGTACTAAAATTCATATTTCAGCTTTCTAGGAATTCTCAAAGTATTAAAAATCATATTTCAGCTTTCTAGGAATTCTCAAAGTATTAAAATTCATATTTCAGCTTTCCAGGAATTCTCAAAGTACTAAAATTCATATTTCAGCTTTTTAGGAATTCTTAAAGTACTAAAATTTATATTTCAGCTTTCTAGGAATTCTCAAAGTACTAAAATTCATATTTCATCTTTCTAGGAATTCTCAAAGTACTAAAATTCATATTTCAGCTTTCCAGGAGCTCTCAAAGTACTAAAATTCATATTTCAGCTTTCTAGGAGCTCTCAAAGTACTAAAATTCATATTTCAGCTTTCTAGGAGCTCTCAAAGTACTAAAATTCATATTTCAGCTTGATAGGAGCTCTCAAAGTACTAAAATTCATATTTCAGCTTTCTAGGAACTCTCAAAGCACTAAAATTCATATTTCAGCTTGCCAGGACACCTCAATGAACAAAAGTTCATATTTCACATTGCTCGGACTCTCAAAGTATGAAGGCTCCTATGTCAGCTCATTGATAACTCTCAAAATATATAGGCTCATCTGTCAGTATTTTGGGAACTCCTAAAGTATGAAGATCATATTTCAGCTTATAGGAAACTTTTCAAGTATAAAGGGTCATATGTCAGGATATCAGTGACTCTTAAAATGAAAAACTCTTAAGGCATAAAGGCTCATATATCAGCATACTGGGATCTTCAAAGTATAAAGGCTCCTATTCCAGCTTATTTGGCACTCTAAAAAATAGAAAGCCCATATGACATCTTATTAGGAACACTAATGTATCAGCTGATTGGGGACTTTAAAAAAATAAAGACCCATATGTCACTTGCCAAGAACTCTACAAGTACCAGGGCTGGTGCTGGTGCTGGTACTGGTGCTGTGAAGAAGGAATTGGTGAGAGAGAGAGATTTAGAATGAACCGGTAGAAAAAAGATCCAAGAGCTGAATGATTTTTACTAGTATTTAGAATGATATGAGATAAGGAACAGGTCCGAATGTGTGATGCTTGAGCAGACTTTTAGAAATGTGAAGGATGCAGGATATCAGAGAAAAGCGAAGGTTCTTGTTGTCTCTTGCGTCAGTATGGATGGAACAGATCTCTTCGGTGTTCTGCAAGTGTGTATGGCATAAATAATAACTTTATAAGGTGTAAATTGCTGTGCATTCATAATTGCTTTATAAGCTAAACATGCATTTTGCGCTTTTTACTGGGAATACAAATACTAGGTAAGGAATGAACCTGGAAACAAATGAATAAGTCAGTCTCGTTACAGTGGAATGACTGCAACCGGAATTAGAAGCATGTTAATTTTAGTGCAAAGAAAAAGTGGTCGAGGTCTTAATCTAAGTCATATGATTCATAGGCATTACAAGCTGAATCTATAGAGATTCAGCTTGTGCAATTTGGCGAATGTGCAAGAAAGAGAGTGCATGGTTCTCTGTGTCTTTCCTTGGCAACTTTACAATGGGTAGTTCATTGATCACAAAGGCTTATAGAAAAAGAAAAATGATCGTAAACGAATGTAACTGGGAGGACGACAAGTACCCCAAAACGAATATATTACGGTGGCAGCTTCCTCGTTACCGGTACTCTCATTGTAACGGCAATTCGCGTTTATTTTAAAAAAATATGACTGTTAGGGTTTGAGGTTTGAGGTTTGAGGTTTGAGGTTTGAGGAGCTATACAGCAGAATCGCCACCGAGGTCGTTGTGCTTGTTTGCTAGGGCCAGGAGTAAGACGCATCTGCGAGGCTTCCCCGAAAAGACTGTCGATCAATTTTCGCCTTCCTTGCAATCTTACTTTTGATAGTAATAGCCGTTCCGAAGTTACTCGAGTGAAGTCGGTGCGGCCTTGATTGTAGAGCGTGTGAATTTGACTTTAATCGGGTACTTACCGTGCGCCTAATTGCTTGTAGACAGCCGCCACGTTGCCGCGTGACATGATCAAACTTTCACTCGACCGACACGCCGCGCCACCGCACACATCGAATAAAAAAGAAATCTGCCTTTGAGTAAGATATCAGTACAAAACGAATTCCTGCATGACTCTAGATTTCAGCTGGTCAACGTAAATGAGAACTGTATTGAAGACCCATTAATAATAAGTGATGCTCTTGCAGGAAGAAGCGTTTTGATGCCAAGAGTAAAACTGGCGCTGTTTACGGTAGAGAAAAAAAAAAAAAGCAGTTCCCTCTTTGATTCCTATCTACTGTGAAAATTAAATAAAGTACGCGGACAAACACTGTCTTCAGTAACTGTCTCAACCGGTGATGAGAAGTGACATTCATATGTTGCCTCCGCTAGAGCCACAGAACTAATGGATGATCCACTACAAGCAAAGCTTCGTTTGTGAACATTTGCTATCACATACTATCTTTGAGAACAGCTGCGAAGCTAAGATGGTTTCATTTTCCTTTGCACGTTAACATAGTTAATATGGATGCTCTTGATAGCCAGCAAATGATTTATCAAAATTATATTCTTCAATTGCATATATACTATATACACACACACACACACACACACACACACACACACACATATATATATATATATATATATATATATATATATATATATATATATATATATATATATATATATATATATATGTATATATACACACACACACACACGAGAGATAGAATAAAGAGGATGTCACTTGCCAAGAGCTCCGTGTGGAATTTCCAGTGCAGTGGTGAAGTGTGAATGAGGTTTTCTGTGAGGTCTTTTTAATTGACTAAAAAAAAAGTAATGCAAACGCAACTACACACTCCTCTCCTGTGCTTTCTAATCCCCTTGTAATATCCATGGTCTTGTTTCTCCTTATAGTTATTCTGAAGTTGTTTACAGCGATGTTAGCGTCCTTCTGTGAACTAGGAAAGATGTCCCGTTGAACTGCATTTTCATCTTGCTTTTATAATGACCTGCTTTTCGTCTCTAGACTCATTCGTAACATAAACAGCACCGCCTCCTCTCATAAGGCTATTGATCTGGGATATAAAACTAACTCTAATGAATGGCTTTCTTCTCCAGGATGCTTAGAAACTTCTCTGGCATGAAATCTTCAGCCAACTCCTTTGAAAGAATAACTCGCAGAGGCACCTTCACAAGTAAGGCAAGAGGTACCTTCATCATCATGGCGGATATCGACCAAGAAGAATCACAGTCCATTGTCCCAGAACCTTCATCAACATCAGTTCCAGTCCTCTACATAGACAGCAATGAAACTTCTCCCGTCCCCCCGGAAAGCTACACCAATTCCACTTCTGAAGTTTTCGAAGATATGGAGGATGAATTGGAAACTGCAGCGCCAGATGAGGGGTCAGGTGAGGGCACACAAGGGCCCACCTTACCCCCATAACATTTAGGCATGGCTGAAAAGCAAGACTAATTCATCATTCTTTGCTCCGACCACGAATTTACAAGGCAAGAAAGATTCATTTGTCTGCAAGCGAAAATGGGAAGAGAAAACGTTTCAGTGTTGTACTAAGAAATAATGTGGTTTATAATTGCGTCAACAAAGCCTTTCATGAAAGTCAGTTCTGAGTCAAATGTGAATAACCCCAACATTCCGCCTGATGCTCTCAAGCGCAATTGAACACCATCGATTTACAACATACAGGCTATCAAATTCAGGTTACCAGTAAATTAAGCTCATTCTCTAAAAGATTGACTTGGAAAGTATAAACTGGAATTAACACTAGTGTCTTGTTCATTTGCGTTCTGTTGCTTGTTTCAAAAAAGATTGTTGTTTCAATGTCAGTTTGTGGAGGCCAGAAACCTTCCTGAAAAAGACAACACCTACAGTATGCTGTGCTGAGCTGAAATAAATCATTTAAATTATTAGTTATAAGGCACAGTACTTCTGAACTGACAGGGGCCCAGGCTTCATATATATATATATATATATATATATATATATATATATATATATATATATATATATATATATATATATATATATATATATATATATATATATATATATATATATATATATATATCACTTGGTTTACAATGTAAAGGAAATTATTTGTCACCACCGCTTTGTTAAGTAGATTTAAAGTACGCTTATTAAAAAAAAGCATGATTCTTTAGAACCTGCTTCTAATTTGTGGAGAAATCAAAACACAAGTCATGTTGAAATGTTCGAAAAAGCCACTTACAACTGTTGTGAGGAAGAAGACGGGCCTTTGAATTCATTGCTTTCCACTTTGTTGTACATTTGGGCAAATCTGGGAACATTTGGTCAATCGATTTAGTTATAACTCTGAACTTTCTGTGCATCATAGGAGCTCGAATCTGAAAAGTGACTTTAGTAAAGGGGAAACTTGTGTTTATGTTTTATTCTTATTTTTTCTGATTAATATTAAGGTAAGTTTGATATCAAAATACATCTTCACGTAAAATGCAATTGCATAGCCTCTGACCCTTATTGGTTCAAGGTTTTACTTAATTTTTTTGTGTGTACATTCTGATATACTGTAATTGTTACATGGTAAACAATAAAAGGCTTCCTTCTCATGTTTAAGGATATATTGTATGCTGTCAATACACCAATTGTTATAACATAGGACATAAAATCTAATATAATAAAATTCGTTTTTCATTATATCGCACAATTAAGATCATAAAGGAAACCAGTCATTTTCTCTAGAGTATTCACCAATAATGACAACTCTTTTGGTATTGCAGTGGATGGCCTTAGATAAGGAAGTCGCGCTTTCCCTTAGGATGCATAGGCCTACTTCAATGGGAACCTTTTCTCCTCTGTGCAGTAGAACACGAACAGGGGAGAGGGCGCTGCTTCTGCAAAATTGGTCTTTACTCATTAATAGTCAGAGCTTTTCATTCAATGATTTCAAATAAAAAAAGATGGAAGCTGTCTGTCTTCGTCTGGTAAACAGGTATTTCCAATTTCTCATCATTTGAGAAAAAAACCGCCATGTAGAGTAGAGTACTTCTATTCAGCATTCTGCAGCATCCCGCGGGTCGTCTTGTATAGGAATGACACAATTGCTGTGGTGGCCTTTTTTCATACATGACACTGAGTCTTACTATAACCTATCAATTTCTTTTATAACAATTCCAATATTTATTTGGCTACCAGAAATTTGTTATAGAGAATTCATCTTAAAGGCTGTATATTCGTGAAGTTCATTCTTCTACTCGAAACACAGTATTCATTTCAGCCCTCTTTTGGGGAGAATAATAAATTCATACACTCATATCCACCTGGCAAGTCTAAGAATAAATGAAAATGAGCAGTCTTAACATACGCTCATAATGATCGACGGTTCGATTGATGAAATGGATTACAGTCATCTAGAGCCAGCCAGAGCACTACTGAATAGAATTTGTAGCTGACTTATAAACGCACATGATAAGAACCGCTTCTCATCGTTTTGTGAGAAATTCCTTGTCTCGTTTATTTAACTCTTCCTTTCACGGCAGCTATGCTGTCACGAAGCTTCATCAGCTAGTGTTCTCTCCCAGCAATAGCATTCTAAAAGAATGTCATAGAATCCTGTTTATAATTCAGACATTAATGACTGTAGGAAATGCACTTGCTCATGGCAAACCTTCTATCAAATTTCATGATAATCGATGTCATAGAGTGAGTGGAATAAGGCTCCTGGTGGTAGTGACTGTCCTGAGTCTTTATGATATGATGTGATTAAAACACTAAAGAAAAGATGAAAATATAATAAAATTTCATTCAACGCTTGCAAACAATCATTTTCACTTTGCGCGATCAGTTCTTGTAGATGAGGCATGACACCAGTTGACCGGGATCTTTTACTTAGAACGGTAGGCTAATTACAGTACTTCTAGTTATAACACGAAAATAAAACAAATTCCTCTGAACTGAAGTACTGAAATCTTTCTGCACGAGATGAATAGACAGGCGTCAGGATTTCCTTCTGCCTTCTGTCTGTCTGCCTGTCTGTCTGTCTGTCTGTCTGCTAATCTACTCTCCTTCGCCATTACATATAATTGCTCAAATTAGCGATTATTCCAGTATGTGCTTGCTACCACAAGCAGACATTATAATCCTGGACAACTCGGGGAGACTTGCAATATCTTGAATAAACAGATTACCTAAAACCTCTAAGAACATTGTAATTGACTTGTTTTAAACAGATATGAAAATTAACAAAATTTTACTAGCCTCTTGATTAATAAATGTTTCTTCACACTAAAATTATGTATAAAATGCTAATGTGTCTGGAACATAAGAAGAAACTAAAGAATTTATCTGTTTCTCATACCGCAAAAGAAAATGGTGCTACAGAATTATGCGCAAATAAAAGATATGAATTGTGCTACGGCCCACCTTGTGACCCTTGGCATTTTAAACCTATAATATTGAATGTAAGCAAGCGGTTTGTCTGTATCACAAAATCCAAACTATACTAGTACAGATGGAATCTCTTTACTAAAAATGTTATCGCTAGGCACTCCCTTTCGAAGGTACAGTAGTTGCACTTTTCCTTGAGGCTCCTACTTACACAAGCCATCGTAAATATGCCATATGCAGACTCGAGCAGAACAATGACTCCTACTGTAGTTCTCATGATGAAAGTCCTTTTGAAGTCTGGTGCTCGTAGTATTGGTATGTTTCCTACAGCCTGTTTCAGTCCTTCAAGCAACTTTTGTTGAAGTGCCTTCCACTCCTAATTCGGTTGTCCTTTCTTTGTTTGATCATTTAAAGGTTGTGAAAGATTTGTGTAGTTGTTCACAAAATTGCTGTAGTAGCCTGTCCTGTCAAATCAAGTATTGCTCTCACTTGCATTGCATCTTGGTCCTTCCTTGGTGTGTTGCATTTGGGTTCTTCAGTTTCACTTCATTCATGGCATTCTGATTACGGCTGACTTTGTGTCCAGCAAATTCCACTTCGCTGTATCCTATATAACACCTGGAAGGTCAGATAGCCAGTCCCGCTTTCCTCACTCTCTGGATTAGGTTCTTGAGTCACTCAATGTGTTCTTCCAATGATGTGGCATAGTTAACACATCAACTACAAAATGGTCATTGTTCTTGGCATCCTCTTGAACCAGTAACTTCCACTTGAACTGTGAATGCTACCTTCTCCCTTGATGCTTCTGTCATCAGAATTTGCCAATATCCCTTCCTTGATAAAAATAGGTCATTATGAAGTTTTACATCATAGTCATGGGTTCTTCCATGTCTCATTGCCAAACTTGGTTATGACACATAGCTGATGGTAATCCAAGCAGGACTTTTTTTATCCATCCTTCATCTTCACCATCACTACTGACAGATTATATACAGACGATGATATTTTGAAAATTCCAGTCTTGAGCATCTGTTCAACTTCTCCCTGCATCGGAAGTTCGTAAGTTTGTTACAGTGTTCTCTCAACGAAATCCATCCTGTATTGTAGGTAGAGATGCTTTAGTATTCCTTCGGTAACTGCACTGCTTGCTTGTTCTGGTACTTGTCTAAATAGCCACTAACATTGACATCTGGACTTCATAAAGGCCTTTCCACAGCAATGATTGGCTCTTCCATCAATGACTGGAATTTCTGCCAGTTCTTACACTTTATAATCACACAGTGTTTAGCTAGGAGTCCTGGTTTTTGACTTATAAAGCACCAACCTTTACTCATGTCAATCAGCTTGTGCTTGTCCTTACTCCTAGCGGGTACACAAGCTTTGCCTAAGTGTCATGTCCTATGTCGCACAAAGTAGGCTACCTGCCTTTACTTTTGTCATTCTACTTTAGTTCAGCTGTTTTTTAGTCCTTGGATCACTGAATAACCCCACTAGACTTTTTCATTGCTTCTGGCATTCCATCAAGCTTGTTTCAGTCAAACTATCTCTGTAGTCTAGCTACAAAGAGACATACAAAGTTTCACAGTGATCTGGCCTAGTCTCATGGCGTATCTTCCTAGATCCTTCTTCAGTCATTTAGTATTTCTTAAACAATGCTCTCTTTCAACTATCACACTTCCAAACCTCCTCAGAGGACATACTAGAGAAAACTTATGGACCCTTATCTGTTAGTAATGGACTTATACAAACAGCCCACTCACCCCTATTGATAGCCCTGGCTCTCTTCAAACCTTTCAGTTCTGTCAATGAAAGTGTCCATGTCTTCGAGCATTTGGTAATAATTTTGCCTTTGCAGTGACCACAGGGTTGCCAGTGCTGCTTACCTATCCTTCATTCTCAGGCTTGAGTCTTATTACTTGAAGTTCATGTTTCACCATCTTTCAGATTTTTGTCTTGTCTCTTCTCTTAGTTTCGTTTCGTAAATTCTGTCTTTCAACTTGTAGCCTTTTTCTCTTTTCTTTCTTTCTGTTGCTCTGCACAGGATAGATTTAATTCTTCATGCACACAATCTCTCACTTCCAGTGCTTCTGATAATTAATTTCTCTGGCTATTTCAATAATTTTTGTAGAGTCTGTAGACGAGTTGAAGTATAGGCTGCTCATCTTATAGGATAACACAAAAAAATCACATCAATCACTGCCACAAAATTTATCTTGGTCACTGGCACTAATTTTGTCCCATAATGGTTGAAATAAAACTATGCTGGTAGTGGTCTGTGACTTTATAATATGGTGTGATTAAAACATCTAATCAAAGGTATATATCTACATTTTATTCAACACTTGCACTTAGCTGATCATAGATGGGGTTAGAAACTAGTAGACTGACACGGAGTTGGGGGTGGGGGGTCTCTAACTTAGAACGACTCTTCACTTCCAGATAATGCTAAAACTGAACTGAAGTATTCCCTTTCTGCTTGAGATGACTGGACTGTGGGGCGTCAGATTTTCCTTCTGCCCTGTCTGTGCGCTCCCTGCCTCACCTCCTTAGCTGTTATAATATGGTTGCTCCAAGTAGACATTACGTAATCCTGGTCAGCTGATCAGTCTGGAACTATCTTGAATAAACAGATTATGCAAAACCTATGTGAAAATAAAATTGAACTTTTAAATGAAAATAAATTTGAACAAAATCTCACTGACCTCTCAATCAATAAATGTTTCATCAAACTACACTTACGTATGAAACTAATGTATAGTATCAATAGTTCTGGAAAATAAGAGATTATTGGAGAATTGATCCTTTTCTCGAACTGCATCAAAAAACGGTGCTAAGGGGAACTATAAAAAAATATTATCCCATAAATTATACTTTGACAGTCTATTCATAAGATTTTGGGTTTCATAGCCTTATTCAAATTCCTAGGTCTAAACATACCCTTAACTCACCAGAAGCCTTTCTAGAGAATGCTATGGAATTAATCCATTGATATGAGACAGTGTCTGAACATTTAGTTATAACACAGTTTTTCCATTTCCTCTAACCTTTCACATAATTTTCTTCCCTAAGTTGGATAGGATACTTACAAGGAGGACTTACAACAGGTATGGCATCATGGTGTATTTTTGTGGAAAATTACCTATATCCCAAAAAGCTTTGGATACATTTCTTTCATATCCTTTTTATCCCTTATGCACCTATCTACATCAGCAGGCATCTCATCTCTGCCTTTATTACACAACTCTTTTTTTAACCATTCTATCTTTTCCGATAGAAATCCATGCTTTTACCTGACTACTGGGCCAGAACAGAACGGAACCGACGCAGTATTCTTTGAAAGATATGAAGCGTCGGTGGCATCTGACAGGCTCATCAGAACGACTGCAGTGTTGTTTTGGAGAGGGTTCCTCTGTTGAAATACAGCTTCTTAAGTTTGTATCTTGTTTGCATATGTCTGCTTCTATATGTAATAGTAGTTCACAAAATTTTTCGTAGCTCATACGGAAATATTGGAAGAACTTTATGTTGTCCCGTTTTAAATGTGGGAATAATGTTTTATATTCCTCTTCTCCTCCCTTGATTGGCATATATTATGTATCCACATTGATTTTCTTGCTGCTTTCCTTTCTTTCCTCCTCCTCTTCAGCCTTTACTGCTAGACATAGCACTAGCACTTCTTCATCGCTGCTGACGGTGAGTCACTCATAATTTGTCGATTATAATGCGGAACACATGACCTGCTACCACATATAACTTTCGGTTCCGTTCTGTGGCTTCTGGCTCCAGTTACACACTGGACGTCGTTTCTGTTCTGTTCTGAGGCTTGGTGGCTTCGGTGATTCCGTTCCGGCTCAGTGTGCGGCAAGCTTTACTGGACAAAGGTACAATCCAACAGAAACTTTACTCTTAGACGCTTTAATAATTCCTAATTTTTCTGTCAAATTACAGGACAAAATAGAGGGTCCTTCAGCATCACACCCATAAAATCTAGCAGTAACCCACTCAGAGACATCAAATTTAACAGGAATATCAATACAGGTTCCATTTACGGCTGTGAGCTTAACAGAGCAGCCTTGCAGCCTACTGCATGTATTTTCTTCACCAACTTACATCTGTTTTAAACACCTAAGGGGTAATATACTACCATTCGCACCTGTGTCGTCTTTCACTGTAAGCCTCACACGCTGGGAAACATCACTAGGTCTGGCATTAATTTTAACATAATGGCATCATCAGCGCTACACTCATTATCAGGTCTAGATAAAATTTCCCCACAATCAAGAACTTCATCATCACTGGTAGCTTCAATATTATTTACTCTTTTTCAATAACTTTCCTTTCATTTTGCTTTCTCTCAACTGATTTAGGTCTAACCTTATCACATGATTTCGACCTATGACATACTGGCACTTTCTTTTTGGATTTGCATACTTTTGCAAAATGGTTTTCACGATTACACAAATTACATTTTGTTCCAAATGCAGGAGGGTGATGCATACCACAGTATTGACATGGTCGGCGGTTAGCTGCACCAACCAGCGCTGTACGATCACTTGCAAAACCATTCGTATTTTGCGAAGCAGTTTGAAAACTTTGCACAGACTTTATAGCTTCATTATAATCTGTTCGTTATGTGTAGTGTAGTCTGCAAACTTGCATAAATTGGCCTTTGCTTTTAGTCGACAAAAATATCGTCTACAAGCTCAACTTCTTTTTGCATCAGTGTGAGAATCTCGAGCCTCATGACCCATTTATTCACTGCCTCGATCATGCATGATTTAAATTTTCCAAACACAATGACTGGGTCCTTTCTTTCATTTTCAGCCAGCACCCACGTTTTCCATAATTCATGTCCCTTATGACCAGCAGCCAAAAGTATACAGTGATATTTCTTGCTGTCACTGATACCAACTGATGACGTAGCTCTCCATAAAATCACGCCACACTTCAAAAGCTTCCATCTGGTCTACAGCTTCCCAGTTTGGGGTTGGGAGTGGGACAGCATTTTGTACCATTGCAGTCATCCTGAACAATGCACAGTAGCCTAGCCTAACCTACAGCTACATTTTTTTACTCTCCACGTGATAGGCTAATTGTGGGTAGGCTACTCACACTGAAACTCTGGACGTGGCCTGGCCTAGTTCCCTTTTTCCTTTCATTTTTACGTTAATATAATATTTTATGTAGTTAATATTAAGCCATTTGAGGCAGAGTTTCATAAGGGTGTTGTTTATCCTCCTCATCGGCCTGTTATTATGAAACAAGCTGTTACATCTTTCTTTCTCTTTTTGAGTGACGGGACCTTAGCAACGCACCCCCAACCCCCGTCCCCGGGGAGTTACGTCTTGTCCCGTGAAAGACGGACAGCAGCTGCTTCTGAAGCATATCTTAAAAGGTTGCTGGATTGCCTGTTGCTATTGCAAGCTATTTTTGGATTACGTGCCCTTGGGGGATTGCAGCTGTGTGGACCCGTCCTTCCCTGCACCTGGAAAGATTTATTAATTACTCATTCGCACCTCTGGCTTACTGTACTGTAGTACTATTGCCAGAGAGACATCTCTGTTAGCCGGTAAAGGTGGTACTGTTGGAACTGTCTGCAGACAGACGAGATCACGACATTTAGGCACTTCCTCGCCTGTTTGGGCCCTATTATCCCTGCATACCCGAGATCCAGACGTGGATATTAAAGTCCTTACTTGTATAATTAAGTTAGTCTGTAAATTGTTAGGCTATTCCTTCTCTTTTTGACCCTCTCCTGCTATCTGGACCCCTTTTTCAGTATAAGTGTGTTGCTTTCATCAATAGTGTAAATGAGTTTTTGAAGTTCATGCATAAGGGTATTTGTAGTCCATTTAATTAATGTATCTGAGGTTCAGGTGTTATTTCTACCTGAAATTTATGTATTAAATATTGAGTGGTTTTTCATGATGTTTGTTTGTCCCCCTTGAATCATTTCTCACACACGGTGGTAGTTGCATGTGCGATTCTACCTACTGTGGACTTCGTTGCAGGTAAGGAGAACATTCAAAATGAATCTTCTGTTATATTAATTAGTGTAGCGGAGAGTTGACCATTACATTTTTTAAACGAATGGAGCCATTTGGTTTCGACCACTCCTTGGGCATCAACAATGGCAGGTCAAAAGGTAATAACAGTTGACAATTGCAAATATTTGTTAAGGTTAGCTTTGTTATTGGGAAGACTGCCATCTAAGGCTATTGAATAGATGACCCATGTTTAGAATTTAGATGATGTTACTGTTGTAACCTTGTATGTTTTCTAGGTTAAAAACTTAAGTATACCTTAGTTTTACCAGACCACTGAGCTGATTAATAGCTCTCCTAGGGCTGGTCCGAAGGATTAGACTTATTTTACGTGGCTAAGAACCAATTGGTTACTTAGCAACAGGGCCTACAGTTTATTGTGGAATCCGAACCACAGTATAGCTAGAAATGAATTTCTATCACCAGAAATAAATTCCTCTAATTCAACTATGTGCTTTAATGCACTCTTGATTGACAAATGCACTGTGTGTTGCCTTGGTGCTTTTGTTTGACAAACTGCCTGCTGTGTGTTGCCATATTTTTTTCTGGAGTGTTTTCAGTATACCTGTTATAACTATAAAAAGCTCATTTTGTTTGAATCTAATAAAAGTCGGGAAATTATGACCACATAACCAATCGATCTATCGTGAGCGGCAAGATGTTTGAAATCATCAGTTTCGGAGGCTCGGAGCTGCTTGAGAGTGAATAGTGGCGTAAGGAGCAAAGGTTAAGTGCTGTTTTATTCAAGCAAGAACTATGCCTAAAGTTCAACATACACAAATATGTCGGAGGGAGTGGTTATAAGACGAGCAGCTCAAAATTTAGTAACTGAAAAGAAAAGGGGAAATGGCGAAAGTATGCCGAACTGTAAATATTGTCAGTGCATTCTTGCCCCAAGTTAAGTGATTTGAGAGCTCATAAAAAAAAAAAAAAAACATACAGTAAAGCAAACGCCGGTTCAAATATCAATCAGCTTTTATTACCATTTGAACCCGTGAGAAAAGCCAGTGAAACCAAACTGGTTGAAGGGCGAATGGCTTTATTTGTAGCCGAGCATACAGTACTTCCATATCAACGTGTGATCATTTATGTAAGACATGTTTTAGTGATAGTAAAATAGCATCGATGATACAGATCAAGAGGTCCAAATGTTGTGGTATTTTAAAGAACATTTTGTATCCACATTTCAAGAATGCCTTAAGAAATTCGGTTGGAGATGGTGATTTTAGTTTACTGATAGATGAATCTACTGATATCAGTGTAAACAAATATCTTACAGTAGCAATAGTTTAACATGACCTTATAAGAACTCAGATAGTATCTACATTTCTAAGTTTAACAAACTGAGAGGAATGCAATGCAAGCGGGATTGTTAAAGCTTTGAAAGAGACTCTTAATGATTTTGGATTAAGCATCAAGAATATGAAAGGGCTTGGGACAGACAATGCTACTGTCATGGTAGGGGGTGAATAGTGGTGTAGGCCTATATGAAAGGCTGAAGGCGGAGGTTCCTAATTTTGTTTTGATTCGTTGTGTACAGATGTCATTCTCTGCTATTGGCCGCCTCTGCTGCTGAGGCGCAGAGGCTTTTCCAAGAAATTTCGATTATATGATTAGTGAAACATGTAACTGGTTTTCTCGATCATCGTCACGTCAAGCAGCTTACCAGAAGATTTATCATTTGCTCAATGAAAACCACGACCCTCTAAAAATTGTACAGTCGTGCCAAACTCGATGGCTCTCCATTGCAACAGTTGTGGAAAGAATTCATGATGAATGGCTTGAGCTCAAAACCCACTTTGAAATTGTATGTGTTAGTGATAGATGTTCTGCAGTTCAGTTACTTTTTGAAATGTACAATGATGGCCAGAACATCGCCTTTCTCTTCAAAGTTTTTACTACCAATATTGAAAGACATCCAAAGAGCAGACAAATCTTTCGAATCGAACGAAGCCGTTCCTACAAAACTTCTTGTAGTGTTGCCAACTGCAAATATCGACCCATTGGAAGGTAATATTAGTGAGTTTCTAGACCCGAAACCCTACCTTGGTTATCACTTTGAGAAAGAAATTGAAATATTAAAGCAAAAAGGATTCTCTGAGGACAAAGAAAAGGGTATGAGAGAGAGATGCACCACCTTCATTACCATACTGATAAAAGAGGTAGCTACGCCAACGTTGCCAGAGAATGTTAAAGTTCTACCATATATGACATTGCTATCGGTTCAAAAAACCACTTAGTGTGCTTAGTTCTTCATTGGAGGGGTTGGTACCGTTCTCGGTTAGTACTCTGATGGGCCTGCGTTCGATTCTCCGACCGGCCAATGAAGAATTAGAGAAATTTATTTCTGGTGATAGAAATTCATTTTCGTTATAATGTGGTTAGGATTCCACAATTAAGCTGTAGGTCCTGTTGCTAGGTAACCAACTGGTTCTTAGCCACGTAAAATAAATCTAATCCTTCAGGCCAGCCCTAGGAGAGCTGTTAATCAGCTCAGTGGTCTGGTTAAATTAAGGTATACTAAACTTTTTATTTAACTGAGTGTGGGTTAAAGAATCTCTGTTCCACTAATGGAGCTCTTGAAAGTTTCCCCGTGTGAAATTACTGTCTTTGATAACCAGTGGAGGGACTTAACTTTAGTCAAGTGGAAGGAGAGTACTCAAACTATCAAATTTTGGAGTGAGGTTTTTAAGTATGAAATTCTTCTCGTAGTAACCCATTCAAGGAATTATCAAAATTTGCTTCATCTGTTTTGGTGCTGCCGCATTCAAATGCCGAGGTACGAAGAATTTTTAGTCAGATGAATATAGGGAAAACTAAGATGAGAAACAGGATGCAAGCGAAAATGTTAAATGCTATTCTTAGCATACGTGCTGGGCTAAGAACACTTGTTCTAATTATGAAGTTCCACCAAACATCTTGAATCTGATTGGCACTAAAGAAGCTTACGGCACTCCCAGTGCCGCAGCCAGCACATCCCATGCAGCAGCAGCAGCAGCAGACACAGCTGATGAGGACGAAGACCACGAAGAATTGTTATTTTAATACTCTGATGAAAATAGGTAAGCAATGGATTATTCTGATGCATTTTGAGACTTGAGTGTGTAAAAATAACAGAAGCACATTCTCATTCTTTAGCATTGCATTTTATAAATAGATATATTTTTAGATATATTAATTAGGTGTATAATCACAATGAACACAAAATATTAACACGTCAAATACGCAGTTCACGGGAAGAGGGCAAGAGAGAGAAAAACTCTCTCTCTCTCTCTCTCTCTCTCTGAATGTACTGTTTATATATATATATATATATATATATATATATATATATATATATATATATATATATATATATGCATTAAGCTACAAACGTCCTTTAATATCCAATTCACTCTACCTCGGGAATAATATATCTTCAAATATGTTACCCTAAGGGGAATTTTTTAGTTGATAATGAGTTCGCCGTCTCGTGGGCTCGAACCACGGAAGACAAGAACTCAGGACTACAGTGACGCTAATTTTAACCACACGGCCAACAAGTGAGGTATAAGTTGATACTGACTCTCACCTACAAATCCCCGTCGAACTCAGGTATTTGTACTTAGAATCGATATCAACCCACCTCTGCCATGCTCTTTGACGCTTAAGGATTGGACATACTCGCCTAACACACAGCTTTTTGATGAGCAGGGAGAATCAACTTTTTTGTGAGGATTGTCTGGTCCCCTTGACTGTGAAGCACTTGTTGGTTGAGTGCCCCAGTCTTGGGGATATTAGAAGCTGTTACCTCTCTGAGGCTCTTGGTCAGGATGGCAGGTTCATCCTTGCCAAGATCCTTGGAGAGGATGTGGTTTGATGCCAGTGGCATTTTTAGATTTATTATCGACGCTGGTCTTCTCGCAAAAATGTAATATTTCAGTTATTTTATCTGTGTATTGTTTTTACAGCAGCTATGTTGTTCATTTAATTGATATCGGCATCAATGACCCAGTTGTCACGATGCCAGATAACTCATAATCATTCATTCATTCATTCCCCATAAAATTACTTTACTAAGCTTGAAAATTTGATTAATGTTTTGCAACATGTTCCAGAAGTTTTTGTTTACCTAACAGTAATTTGTTCTTTTGATATTTACAAGGAAATGTAATTTTCTTATTCGACTTTGGTTATTAATCATACGGTTAAAAATATAAAAAAGAATGGTGAGTGAAAAATTCATATTATGAAAAATGACGAAACATTTTGACAAATTTCACTTTAGATGATTGGGCAGAAGAGTCAAGGAAGAAACTATATTTCGAATCCAGATAAAATAATATTGAATAATCATCAATGAAATTATATATAAATAAAGAAAAAAAGAATTCAACTATTATTATTGTCAAAAGCAAAAAAGAAAAATCTCATAATGTCGTATGTTATCGTGTGACTCCACATTCGGGCAGGAAAGTTAAACTAAACTGTCTCGTCACTTGCACCAAGAAGATGGGCAACAGACTCAGCCGCACCACAGTCATTAGCTTGCACAAGACTAATGTCTCTATTGTAGATATTGCTCGGCAGCTTAGCGTAAATAAAACAACCATGTATAGAGGGATACAACAACAGAGAGAACGAGGAAATATGATAAATTCATTGTAAAAAGTGGAGGACGACCCCATTGTTGCACTACTGTTAAGGATCATCATCGGATGATCACTGAAGGAGCTCCGCCTAACTCCCCTGACATCGTTGTTGCTATAAAGAGAGAAATTACGCTTTCCCTTCAAGTTGCTGCTCAAACCATCCGTAACAGGCTACATGAGACTAAGATATTATTTCATCATACTCCTGCCAAGAAACACTTCATATCAGCGAAGCACAAAGAATAGAGGCTAGGGTTTGCTTTACAATATAATCCAGTGGCTGACGATTTCTGTAAGAGTCATCTTTTGCGATGAGGAGGAGACATTCTCAACTGATGAGCATGGTAGTTTTCTGCACTGCTGGCATTTAGCATTGACTAAATTAATGTTGAACTTCTTGCTAATTTTAATTCTTTAGAAACTTAGATAATAAGAAATACAAAAATAGGCGTTATATATTCAGTTAACTTCATAAGAGGCATCTAAATGATAGGCCTATGTAGCAGTGAAAGAAATGAGAAATTACACGTGATAACAGATATATATATATATATATATATATATATATATATATATATATATATATATATATATATATATATATATATATATATATATATATATATATATATATATATATATATGTGTGTGTGTGTGTGTGTGTGTGTGTGTGTGTGTGTGTGTGTGCGCGCAATTATATTCTATGTATTTCAAAAATAGACGTGAAATCTGTTAGTCTAGTTCAGTATATTTTATATTAAGTTTCACTAGTTCACAATATACATAGGATTAGTCATTCAAAAATTTGATTAATAATAATGTGAAGCAAATCTTTATAAAAGCCATATTTGTTGATGTTAATAAGACTAATAGGTCAACTTATAACAGTCGTAGGCCTATGTCTACAAAGTTCACACATATGGAGATAAAACAACGATAGTGATGGCAGTTGGAGATGAAAATATTAAAACATAAGAACAGCAGTGACCTCTGAAGTATTATTGTAACATCCTTTAATTAAGTTAAGTATGACAACGGTAAGCAGTAACAGAAAAAGCCCTGTTTAAGGGAAACTGCAGGTAATTTCTCGGACCCACCGCTAGTGTTCAGTTGTTTCATGCACTTACCACTGAGACAAATGAGTTGCCAAATAGCGCCAGATGTCGCTATTATAAGGTGTTGTCTGAAAAGTTTTGAAGTATGTTGCAAAACTTTTTTGAGTGATTGTACTTCGCTAGTCTGACCCCGGCGAATAAAGCCATCAGTTCTAATCATGGGATCATTAGCATATGTTTTTTACGAGGGGCAATTCTCAATTTACTGGTTAAAAGATAGGTCTCCCCATCAACATTTCTGACATAGGCTACTGCTCCATATGCATTCATGGAAGCATCACAAAACACATGCAACTCTGAATTATTAGAAATTATTCCTCGCTTAAACTTTACGCTATCTGTCTCTAGAAAGTCTGAGAGTATTTCTCTCGCTTCAGGGGCTCTTTCAGTGGTTAGTACATAGTCCGAACCTACCTTTTCTTTCCACAGAACTTGCAAAGAAGTCTTACTCTTTACAAAGATAGGGGCAACAAGACCTAAAGGGTCAAAATTAGATATAACTAAGGACAAGATCTTACATTTGGTGGGTACCCAGTCACTGTTAATCACTCCCTTCCCCTTAAATGGTTTGAGTGACAAAGTGTCGGGTTCGTGATTTAAAATCATTCCAAGAATCAGAACTTCTAGTGGCTCTTCTACATGAGTCTCTTTATCAGATTGTTTATTGTTGCTAGCCCATCCCGTGAGCGGCATGTGAGCGTGTTCCAAAATTGCTTTTACTTGGACCGAGTCTTCCCTCATAATTTCTGCTGTATCGTACGTCTTGATAAAGTTATCAACGTAGAAATTCTTCAAAAGATCATCGCTACCCTCCCTCCCCAGATGAGTTTGTAAGACTTGATGCAAGAGCTACAGGCTCGAGGTTACTACAAATACTACTACATTAAGCTCGAATGTAGTAATGCTGTTTGAACTTTCTGGCCATAGAAAACGGGAATACTTCGCATCTTCGGGGTCTAACTAAACACGATGAAATTCTTTTGATATATCAGCTGTTAGAGCATAAGGCCTCGATCTGAATCTCAACAACAAACCGAACAATACTTCAACTAAGGTAGGGCCGGCTGATAGGCACTCATTAAGTGACTGCCCACCACTTTGGTTTGAAGAATCATTAAACACTACTCGTAGTGGTGTAGTTGCGCTTTCCATAATTACGGTAAATTACCCCAAAGTGAGGCATGTAATAGCCCTCGATGACTGGGCTGGTTACTTTACTAATGAACCCAGCATCTACGTATGCTTGAATTAAATCTGAAAATCGCTGATGGCACACGCGATCACGACTGAATCGAGCTTCTAACGTTTTCAGTGAGCAACCGCAAGTTTATAATTGGTAGTCGGCCTCTCGCAATCATGTAACGGCCGGATGGCCACATAACCTTATGTGGTTTGATTAAGCTGCTCACAACATGACGCTTCACGGCACGGCATGGTGCGAAGCAGTAAATTGCTCATCTAGCTGAATACCCAGCCTATCTAATCTCCACCACTCATCTACATCATGTTCAGTCCTTTGAGCTCTGAACACACGTAGGGTTCTCATTTGTTACGAACAAATTTATTCTCTCACATTTTTCTAAGCCGTACAAAAAATGGTTAAAATAATCGGCTCCAATCAAGATTTCTACCTTCTTTAATGTGTCACATTTAACCTCCTGATCAGCCAACACGTAACCCTTCTTTTCTAAATGTTCTCTGACGTTCATTAGCCCGATGTTATGAATCGGCGTGTTGACTTTATCATGCACTAGCAACCACAACCTCAGGACTCGTTGGCCTATTTGCAGCCTACATGCTACCAAATCAAACTCTCCCTCAATTACTTCAGTCACAAAAGGTGCAATGTGTCAGAGAGAACGTTCTTGGTTGTTGCTGTTACACATAGTAGCTGACGCAGTTGGGAACAATGTGGGTGGCAATTCTATGCTACTAGTAGAATTCATTCTATTACCATTAACAGTCGGTTTCTTGTCTGATTGGCTTCGATGATTGGTTATGTTAGATTTCTCTTTGGGCTCTTTTATGAGTGGTGGCTTTAGTCACAAGAGAAAGCTATGTTAACGTTTTGACCAGATTTCATAATAGAACAAATGAGGGTATGATGACATCCACCACAAGTCTTGCAATTCTGGCTACTGGGAAACTCATGACTACAGTGTCCTTTAACAAGGCAATTAAAACAATGGTTATTTTGGATTAAGACTCCCTTTTGGTCGTTTACATTGACAAATTTGCGACAATTGTTCGTGGAACGTCCTTTGTTACAAAAGGGACAGGATTTGATATGAGCAGCAGCTATTGGCTGATCGGTCTTAGACTTTGAGGAGTCTGACGATGACGAGGGCATCATAATCATAATAGCGACATCGCTCAAGGTGCAAATATGAAAATCTAGAGCATCATACAATTCAGTTGAAGTATAATCTGCCTTCCCCAGGAAATTGACTATTTGCGAGTAGACTCTCCCGGCAACAAGTTTCTTGTTCACAAGGTTAAGTACTAGCCATTCTCCTCCAGTAATTGAACTAATTCTATCAATTTGCTCTAGCACAACATTAAGCTCGATACAAAACTTTCTGAGGCTATAATGCTCAAATGTAGGGATCGGCAAGTCCCCTAATTGGTTGAACAACAGACCCAACATTTGTTGCGTGTTGCCATAAAGCTTATCAAGTAATTGGATCGCTACCTTGTAGTTCTCCTCAGTTAAGCCGGGCGCACATTGAGACGCAGGGCAGCGCAGAGCAGGGCAGACTCAGGGCAGGGCAGGGCAGGTCAGCATAGGCGTGGCGCGCACACTGAGAAGCAGTCTGTAGTCCTATGCAGGTCCTGTGATCATGGCTGCCGCTCATGATTACCTGAGAAACCTCAGCTCAGAATCTGACTCGGAAAATTAATTCAAGAATATTTTATTATATGACATTTGTAGGGGAAAGAGATCACTGTGGAGGAGTGAGTACATGGCCAAGAGGAATACCCATGGTGCACTTGGTTTAACATCTGAGTTGAGTGATGCAAGATTCAAGAATTATTTCAGATTAAGCAGAGAACAATCTGATGAGGTGCATAACATGATACAAAGTGATATATCATCTGAAGGTTGCAACGCCCAAAAACCAATCGGGAGTAGAGAAAAACTGGCTGTTTTTAAGGTAAGTTTTATTTTCCTTCATCGTTGAGTCCGGGATTTTTACGTGAAGCAGTGATGAGTTGTGGGTTCCCTTCTTCGACCGAACTACTGTCATCATCAAATGTCTGTACGCTCTCGTTGTCAGTCCAAGTGACATTTGAGCTTGTCCTCTATTGGCCATGTACGGTGCCAAAAATTCCATTTGTTGCTGAAATTTCCACGACTTAATGACAACAGCATGTGATCCACTCTTACCCTTTAATTTCTTTTGCCTTCTGAGGGCGTCACGATGACAATTACGTAGTTTCAGCCATGCAGCCTTTGCCTCAGCCCCTGCAACAAAACAGATCATACAATGTACTGTAGAGAGAGAGAGAATTAAGTTAATATCTTTGTAAAAATACAGTCGAACCTATATTCCTTTCAGATATCTGGCTGCTGGAGATTCCTATAAAAGCATTGGTTATAGCTACCGGATGGGGGATCGAACAATGTCAAAAATCGTCAACCAAGTAGCATTTGCTGTGTGGACCAACATGCAACCCCTTTATTTACCAGAACCAACAATGGAAACACAGATGAAAGTGGCATGTGATTTTGAAAGCAAGTGGCAGTTTCCACATTGTGTGGGAGCGATCGACAGAAAACATATATACATCCAAAAGCCATCAAAGAGTGGGTCATCCTTCTTTAATTATAAGCATTCATGCTCAACTGTTTTGATGGCCACTGTTGACAGTGAAAGCAAATTCACGACAATCGACGTGGGGTCGATGGGTCGCTTTAGTGATGGACATGTTTTTAGCAACTCTGCGCTTGGAAAGAAAATTGCAAGCAAATCTTTGAACATCCCTAAACCAAAACCCATAGAAGGTGTAGATGGAGAGGTGCCATACATATTTGTTGGTGACGCTGCCTTTCCACTGCTAGAGAGTTTGTTGCATCCATATCCTAAAGCACAGACAAAGGGCAGGTTTGATAATAAAGTATTTAATTACAGATTGTCATTAGCAAGACAACGAGTTGACTGTGTCTTTGGTATATTGGCTTCTCGATTCAGGGTATTTATGCACCTATTTACTACAACGGTTGATAGTGTTGATAACGTGGTAAAGGCGGCTTGTGCTCTTCATAATCACTTGGGAACACAAAATATGTCAACAGATACACAAGAGGAACTAGAGGCACAACCCGAGAACCAGCTGGCAGCATTTAAAGCAACTGCATCTAGAGGTTCTGTCTCTGCATTTCAAGTGAGAGAGCAGTTCAAACTGTACTTCAGTTCAGAAAGAGGAAGAGTCCCATGGCAAAGAAAGAGTGTTCTTAGAGGAAAATATTAGAAAAGTAGAGGAAGGCATAAGTGGAAAATGGTAGTAATAATGATGGAAAAATGAGAATATAGGCAGTAGGGATTTTCATATTTTCATAAAATTAGTTTTGTTACTGACTACAATAAATGCATTATCCTAAAAAGATGTTTTAACTTTTTACAATTTAGTTGTACCATCTCACTCACATACACACCCACATCAACGGGAAGCCTAATATCTCAGTTGTATATTTGTGCTACTTTAACGTATGTTACCATACAACAATATACTCACCATCACTGAACTGAAGAGTGGATGCAATCTTAGCCCATATCTTGTGTTTAATGACCCTTTCATGTAATCAGGGTGGGCGGTATCATAAAGGACTTGGTGTCGGTGGACAGCCTCAGTAAGTTCCTCAGTGGATGACATCATGTGGATTGATGAGCGAGTTACTTCCTGTGCTGCATGTGCACAGAAAACTGCGTTTCAAACACTGCGTGACGCAGGCCGAAGCAGGTCTGCCCCTGCGCTGTGCTGTCCTGCGTGACAATGTGCGCGCTTACATTTAAAATGGTGAAATGCAGTTTTCTGCCCTGCTCTGTGCTGCGTTGCCTGTGTCGCCTGCATCTCAATGTGCGCCCGGCCTTACACCCAGTGACTTAATCAATCTGAGCAGCTCCTCTTCCCATCACACTAAGCAGATGTGTAAATTCAGTGATCGGGCCCAGCTGGGCCAGCTCCAATTGGTTGTGCATGAATACATTAAAAAGTTGTCTGAATGTTTTGTACCTACTTAATTCTCCCTTAAAAATTGGCAACTTGATCTTCAATTTACCTTGCAATGGTTGATTATCTGGGAAAGTTGTGATACCCTGGCCTGAAGGTCATTTTTTGCAACATATATCTTGCTTGGTAACACCCTCTAACTTTACTCCAGATTTAAAAACCTCTTTAAGCTCATCATGAGTTCACTCAACCCTTCTGATTAGATTTTTAGAGATCTTCGCTGAACGAGACTGTTGTAATTCGTGGTTGGTCTCTTTAAGGTAATGGCCAAGGAAAGTGATCAATTCTGTTACTTGGGCAGCCATTTTGTCTAAGTTACATTACAGCTACTTTACAACGATCAAAATTTACTGTACACCATTTTTATTTTACTTGCTTGGCGTTGCAATCTCTTACGTTACGTTACAAGAAAATTTGTTAACATTACTTTGAAGCCTACGTTGTTTACTCCTATCAACGCGACCCTAAATGGCATAGCCTACCACGTGCTTTTTGGCTTGTTATCTTCGCATCCGGTCCGTGGAAGGACCAAAATGTCGAGAATTTTCTCGACGATAGATTCAGTGGAATGTATTTTGGGTTCTTGCCCAATGTTTTGGGCTTGGATGTGAAGTCCTAATGACACAAATGAGGACCAGAGGTTACACTTGGTAGGCAGTCATCTAAGCAAGCACGAATTTTTACAATTTTATTATCAAAAAATAAACTATGAAATCTACCATAGCTTTGCGCATTTATGTTAATGATTAAACAAACAGTTGACTCAACTTAGGTCAATACTAGTGATAGCTATGCTAACAAAGACTGGACCACATGGTTCCAAAGAACACATGCACTGAATTTATAGTTGCCAGAAATCAACACCGTTTCTCAGCGTTGCGCTTCGAGCAGCACAGCGTGAGTGAGCTACATTACTGACAAAGTCGAAATTGCATCAAACCGCCTGCCGCAGGTCTGCACATCTAAACAAGTGGGAAAGGGGTAAGGCACGCTGTGTGTTCACGGGTTTATATATGGCCCCTTTGGGGGATTTGTTCCAGAATGTCCCATTATTCTGGAATGGCAAAATCAATTTTTTCCATTGAATTACAATTGCAAAAAGTCACTCGAAAATACTAGTGCAGCCATCTGCGCATGCCACAGAATTTTACAACAGTTTACAGTAAAAACAACTTAATAAAAAATCAAATTAAAGCTTCGTGTTCTTCCACATCAGCTTCCGTATCGACACGTCCTACATGTGTGCGATTGCAACTAGAAAATAATATATTAAACGATTATTTAAAACAACTAGATGGAAGTTTGTTGACAAAAATCCAGCTATAAATTTTTTTTGACAACATGCGCCATCATTATTTAGTGCACCATGAGTCGCCATGGTTACGTGTCAAATACACTCAGTTCGCCACATGGGTTTTGATGTGGCAATGCTGCCTCGTGCACGTTGCCAAGCATAAAAGGCAGCAGCCAAACACTAGGGGTCAGTAGTCTCTGCGTTTTAAGTAGGGCCAGACCCATCAACATCTTGGTTTTCTATATTTCTTCTTAAACTTGCGTTGTCGTTCCTCCATGCACCGTAGGATTCTTAACTACAACATGGCACGGTAATAATCCAAAATACCTTTGACTAATTCTGGGTCATGTTGGTTCTCGTGCATGAGGTCTAACAAATCCATGTTCTCCAAGTTCTTCCAAAAGAAATCACACAATGGGAGTGGTAATGTGGTTGGAACAGGCAGATCTTGCTCTGTCTGCAACTGGAACGAGAATGACTGGTGACGAGCTCACCTGGAATTTATATGGTGGAATTCATGTAAACGACACAGTTACAATGCCATAACACGTGTTGCTATATGACCTAACTACAACACAATCAAATCGGCATAATTTGATGTGAGTCGAATAATGCCGTCCTGTTGCAACTGCCAAAGATAAGGCATGGCCTAATCATCGATGTAATGCGCGTATGATTATGGAAATACGTAGGTTCATCTCGAACTGCACAATGTTGTCACTATGGTTACTGGCATATTATGCTATGGTGTCGTAATCAGCTGACAATTTTTTTCTGGCGCCCCTAACCACCGCGAATGATGGTGATGCATGCCAAAACCACCCATTATGACATGGGCTTCCTTGAATCGCAAATGTGTGACCAAAGCATTAGTCATCATAGGGCGAGATAGAAGAGGGCATAACAATCAGGAAAGGTCTATGACACCAGCTAGAAACCAGAAGAGAAACTCAGGTAACTCAACCCAAGGGAAATCTTCGACAGTCACATTTTATAATTGCCAGAAAAAGTGCCATTATGCAGGTGATTGCTGTGGACCAGCTTACTGCTCCTTTCATAAAAGGACAGGACAAAGTATTTGAGATTGCAGAAGTAGGCCTAGATTTAGATCTCAGTCACAAGGTAGAGGTAGAGATCGTAGTCAGTCTCCACAATTTAGGAGGAACGGAGATCAAAATGCTAACCAAGTTGCAAACCTATTGTACCAACAAGATCAAGCAATACCAAAAGAATCAACAGTACATTTTCACATAATCAGAATGATGGACATTCCTACATAGTAGAGGAAAGGATCGGAACATCATTTTTAAGTCAAGTCACAAATATTAGTTGCTGTATTCTTTGATACTGGGTTACCCAAGAACATTATTAGCCAAAAGGCATACCAGGCATATTTTTCCCATTTAAATGTAGACTCGTAGTAAACTGTAGAATCACAGACATTCAGGGAATGGCATCTTAATTATAGGACAAATCGATTTTCCTTTTAAATTGAGAAGAGTCTCGCTTTAGGAGAAGGTTCTAGTTGTGGGAGGTATACACTTAGTGTTTGCCCATTTGTTAATTAGTTATCCAACAATGGCTAGGCAAAGAATCACTATCGATGCACTTAAGAGAAGAATTAGTGATTAAAAGGGGTTATAAGATATCTGAATACGTGTAAAATAATTACAAGAAAAGAGATTCAACAGAACTCTCTGCTAAAACGCATTCATCAGTGGCAATTCGGAAGCTAACCAAGAAACTTACTTGAAGTTAAGACGAGATTTAGGGCTTAAACCTGGACAAAGCACATGGATAGAATGTTTAGTAAGTCCAATTTTTGAAGGGAAGAACTTTCTTTCGCTTACAGAAAGGTCATGAGTACATGGAGTGCATTACTCCTCGAGTCTGAATGAAGTTAGCTTTACGGTTATAAATAACAGAGGGGGATATATTATGTTAATGCAAGGAACAGAAATAGGTCCAGCAGAAGTAGACACTATCCCTACTTAAATTGTAGAGAAGGAAACTATGGCTTGATTAATAAAGAGAATAAAGATATAACTCATGAAATAGAACTGAGAGGAGTTAAAATATGAAGTCATTTGAAAGATATCAAAGAAGACTATAGTAGAGGAAAAACTCATAGATCTACTGAGTGAGTATAAGGATATGGTTGTCATAGATGAAGACACATTTGGAAATACAGATGAAGTAACCCATGGAATATGTAAGAGAAGTTCAGAAAATGGAAAAGGAAGGAATAATAGAACCATCTTCTTTTGTTAGTTCCAAAAAAAGTACAAGACTTGTAAGATTGCGGTAGATGTTAAGAAATTAAATAAGATAACAGAAACCGACCCCAATCCAATGCCATCCTTGAGAGATCTTATCACACCCATTGGAACCAAGAAATACTTTACCACAATAGATCTGCTACAGAGATTTCTACAGATCCCTCTGGATGAAGAAAGTAAACCATTTACTGCTTTTTTTCACCAGTAATGGTAGATATCAATACAAGAGAATGCCTGTTGGTCTAAAGTCAAGCCTAGTGACATTTGTGATTTTAATGGATAAGGTTCTAAGTGGATTACTAAGCAGAAGTATACATTATTATGCAGATGATTTGATCATAGCCACAGACACCATTGAAGAATCTTTAAAACTGGTCAGGGAAGTCCTAAAGAGGTTGACAAGAGTAAATCTAAAATTGAAATTAAAGGAATATACGTTTCTTAGAAGGAAAATAAACTATCTGGGACGCACTAAATGAAAGAGGTATGGAAGTAAACGACTAAAAGATTAAGTCAATGAAAGAGTATCCCACACCTCGATGTAGGAAAAAATAGTCATTCTTGGGTTTAGCAGGTTTTTACCAAAAATATATAAAGAATTTTGCAGCCATATCTGCTCCACAGATGCAGAAAACTAATGTTGTTTGCTACAAGTGTGAAAGAGTGGGACATTATAGTCGAGATTGCTTCAAGATACACCAGCAGATTAAGCCAGTTGGACAGGTGATAAGGGGTAACCAGGTAAAGCCAACTACAAAGAACAGAGTGGGAAAAAATGAAACGAGACCAGCAGAGTGCTTAGCAACCAGTGGAAATGCAACTTCCAGTAGTGAGTGGCTGAACAGTGAGGAGGCTTTTAAGCCATATATCTATGAAGGTATGCTGACAACTCCCTCTTTGAGTGTACAGGTACCAGTGAGGATATTACGTGATACAGGAAGTAACCATAGTGTGGTAGTTCGTGGTGCTCATCCCAGCTGGAGTAGAATCTCACCGGAGATTCAGTTATTTTAAAGGGTATAGGAGGAGAGGAAGTAACTTCTATATGCCACTTGCATTTGTCATGTGAATTAGTGACAGGAAGCATTGATTTTGCTGTAAAGGACTCACTAGCTGTTGAAGGTGTGCATGTTTTACTGGGTAATGAAGTTGGTGGTGTTCCCTTCATTCCTTGTCCTATAGTGACAGACAAACCATTAAGGATTAGTCCTATGATAAAGACAGAGAAGAAAAACCCTCACCTGTTTACAAGTTGTATACCTACCAGAAGTATGAAGAGAACTGAGCATAGAAGTGAAGATACTGAGGATTTACCTGTACCAGAAGAATCAAGTGAAGAATCTTTGAGCTTAGAAGAGCTGTTTCAGGAAAGTGAAGTTTCCCCTTGTGTCAGTAATGAAGAGATTTTTCAAGAAGAGGAGAATCCTATTATAGTTGAAGAGACTCAGCATAGTCAAAGTGTTCCTGAAGATAGTAGTGAAACTACAGTACCAGAGTTGGCAGATATTGAGAGTTCAACCCTTGAAGTTGGACAAGCGACTAGAGAGAAGTTAATAGAACTGCAGAAGAAGGATACAACGTTAGCGGATTTGTTCTTCAGAGTTGTTGACCAAGAAGAGATGCAACAAACTCCTACTTGTTATTACCTAAAGGAAGGATTGCTAATGAGGAAGCATCGACCTGCAGATATTCCAGGAAATGCCGAATGGGGGGAATATCATCAAATTTTAATTCCATATCCACTGAGTAAGTAAGTTGTAGCAGTAGCACACGAGTCTGAACCTATGGGAATCAGGAAGACTGTTGAGGTTATGAAGTATTTTTTTTTGGCCTGGACTTCACGAGGATGTTAGCAAATTTTGCAGAGAGTGTCATACATGCCAAATAGCTGAAAATAAAATGAACAATTCTTCAATATTAGAAAATTTGGAGAATAAAATAAAACATCTGAGTGTTGATCAAAGCAAAGAATTAAGTGAGATGATTCAAAATTTCCCTGAGATTTTTATAGACATTCCTAAGTGTACCGACTTGACAAAGCATGAGATAATGATCAGAGAAGATTCTAAACCATTCAAGCAAAGAGCTTACCATGTATCACCCTTTCATCGAGATGTTTTGAAAAAGGAAGTCGAATATTTATTGCAGCACGGGTTGACAGAACCCAGTTCAAGTCATTACCATTCTCCTTGTGTATTAGTGAAGAAACCAGATGGCTCGTTTAGGATGTGTACTGATTATAGGAAACTAAATTCCATCAGTGTAGCTGATAATTATCCCTTATCTCTTATTGATCAATTACTTGGTAATATTTGGCAAGCCAAGTTTGTTTCTAAAGTAGTGAAAGAGTTACAAAGATTTGTGAGTATACCTAGAGTTTATCGCCTATTTTGTGCAAGTTTTTCAGCCATAGTAATTTCCCTGATTGATTGTATAATCTTGTTGTGTAAAGAGAGAGAACATTTTTGGAGAGAGCAGTGTAATTGTAGATTATTTATCCCATTGGATTCAAATCCAGGATAATTAATCTTCTGGGGGGAGGAATATTATAATATGAGATTATGTGTATGTTTTGATTTGATGCCTATGATTTTGAGATGTCTTTATTTCTTACAGATGACTCTTGTGTTCTGTATTTTGATATAATTTTCAGCTATTTCTTATGTTTTGAGGTGACTTTGTAATATATAATCATTCATGTTTATAACATACTGTGTTCAAGGAAGTTAAACCTTAAATGCTGTAGAGAGAGAGAGAGATATTTTGAAACATTATCTGATAACCCTGTTTCCTGTTCACCCATCTGTTTTTGACCAGAGGGTAGGCGTAGTGGAAGGACCAATTTGCTTATCTTGATGAGATGACAGTTATTGGCCAAATGGTTGTTACACATTTGTTCTGTGTTCCTATTCTGAAGTTATTATCTTTCTCTATGCCTTATTATGTGTTCCATAATCTGGAAGAAGGAATGAGGAAGTGAGAGAGATGAAGTTGACATGCTGACAGCCGACCCAAGATTTGGTTGCAAAATACTTTTTCTATTTACCCAGGTGCTTAAGTCTTGAGATAAGGAGCTTGAAGCTCCAGTCCTGTATGTATACTGTACATGTATACATGTATGTATAATGTATGTATACTTTATGTATCATGAATACTGAGAGGTGGAAGGAGAAATCTGTTATTCAAAGACTGAAGGGACTAGTTAGTAACCCTGTAGGATTCACCATATATATACAAGGGGAAATCATAAAGAACCAGGAATTGGCTTGGGAAATTCAAGGATAGCAGTTGTCTCTCTCTCTCTCTCTCTCTCTCTCTCTCTCTCTCTCTCTCTCTCTCTCTCTCTCTCTCTCTCTCTGGTTCAGTATTGTGTCTAAAGGGTATATATACAAAGTTGGTTATCCTCCTTCCACAAAAACATAAGTTTTGTCAAATTCACCCACAAAGTGTAAACATTTTGTAAGAATGATCTAAGGTATTTATATTGTGCAAGCATTGTGAAAATGTGTTTTACTATTTTCTGTTGAAGAAGGTAAGATTCTTACTTGATATGTTTTGTACTGTTATTGTGATGGAGAATTATTTTGATAAGAGGTATATATTATCTCTTATAGTGAGTTCTAATGTGTCTTGCTGTTAACTATATTTTACTAAGTGCAAATAATTGTGACTTGGTAGTGTTGTCTTTGAGGAAGTTTTAGAAAGACGAGAGCTTAGCCTTTTTATTAAAAGTGAAGGTAATCTTTTGAAAGACTGGTATAATCTTTAAACATATTTTTGTCTTAGTGAAATTGCTGTTGGTATATTTCCATTTTTGCATATTTCATTCTCATATGTCTGTGTTATCATATTGCTCCAATTTTATAATTACACAGTGCTTTCCAAAGTTTGTGTTGGCGATTACTTAGCATTTTGTTAATGCATACTTATTGCTGAGATTTCAGTGAATACCTGTTTTGACTCCCATTTATTAATGTTTTAGTGAACACTTGGGCTAATTGCAGATGTTCAGGTTTATATTTAAAACTTGAGTGAGAGTTAATGGTTTGAATTTTACTTAATCAAATTAATTTCTTGATAAACTAAAGTTTTGTGAATTAATCTTGGTTAAGAGATACTTAATTCTTACACTGCTGTCAGATAATAGTAAATCTTTTTGAGATTGTGAACTCTGCTTATAACTTTTGAACTTAGAAATAAATTTGTCTGTTTAAAGTTTTAAAAGCACAGTGTTTCAATATAACCACCAGTGATCAGAGATATTTGTGTTTGTGTACAAGGTAAGTGGTATATCTGTCTAGTTCTCCTTTATCAAAGTGAAATAGAACCAGGGGAAACAATTATAGTGTTTGATGAAGTGATGCCCATTTTCCCCTAGTCTGTTTATAGCTTATTAGTTGTTATGTCACCCATAACTTGATAAAGTTAGATTGAATTTTCAAGTGATAAGCAAGTTTTAAGGGATCACTGTACCTTTAGAGTATTCATTTTTAATATTATTGTTATGAGGTTTCAAGTGTCTGGCTGAAGTGAGGTAGCTTTTTGGACTTATTAATTGTGTAATAACCAGGCACTTGATCACTTCGTGACAATATATATATATATATATATATATATATATATATATATATATATATATATATATATATATATATATATATATATATATATATATATATATATATATGTGTGTGTGTGTGTGTGTGTGTGTGTGTGTGTGTGTGTGTGTGTATACAAAGGCTTTTCAGTATCACAGAAATCAGTGTGCCATTTTTCAGCAGTACACGTGGCGTCTTGAGTCTTGACAGGCGACCAACAGTATAGAAAGTAATACAAGGCAGAGTATGTGGCAAACGAGAAAGGAGGAAAGAAATGATTGGGAAATGTTCGGGCTTGAATTTAAGGCAGGAGAATAAGTTGTATTGGCTCTTGCGCAAAATCAAGGATTAAATTGGCAGAAAAGGTTGCCATATTTGACAAACCATGCATCTGGCTCAATGTCTGTGTGCTAAGATTGATAAAGTTGACCATACCCTTCAACCATTTATTTTTCCTACACGTGCATCTATCTGTGGTGAAGCAAAGTTTCTCTCAGAAATTATGTTACCTGATCCTTTCTTGATAAGAAATTCACTGAGTATATCAAATGACATTATATATATAAAACTACCATACTTGGGATATCTAAATTTTGAAATGCAGCAAAAGTTTCTCAAAAAAGAAAGAGCCGCGACCAAAAGAGTCATCTTCAAGTATTGTTTACCAGTTCATGTGTCCTGGCTGTAATGCCAGTGATGCTGGTCGCTGCAGTTGCTGGTTTCAACAAAGAATTTCAGCAAACCCTCGCAATCGGCTCTTAGAGATCATTCTCTCCAACAAGATAAGACAATAGTTTTACACATCTGGGCTTCAAAATCCTGTATAAAGAAATAGACGAACAAGACCTTTTCACTGCAAGTATTGGTATCAGAAATCTAAAACCCGAACCTAATGGTAATATACTGCATATGCTTCTCTTCACTAAATAGCATCACACCTGTTTCAAATGGTAGAAGTATTTTGATCACTGGCCCGTTTCCTTTCCTTTTTAGTTTAGTTTGCCACCATCAATCCCATACAATTGTGATAACTATCCATTTGGATGAATAAGGTTATGTATCTTTGTTTAGCTTCAATGTATTTTCTGAAAATGAAATTAAGATCCTCATCAAATTTTATGCACCTTTGATTTTTTTGTTTTATATATATATATACAGTATATATATATATATATATATATATATATATATATATATATATATATATATATATATATTGTTATGAACCAAACCTCCGTTCATCAGGTTCTATCATCAAGTATAAAGAAATGGACTGAAAAGACTGGCAGAAGCCGAGACAACGACGGGGAAAGAGGAACAACAAACCAGCAAAATAACCTTAAAACTAGTTTATTAATATTAAGTAATATACATATTTACAATTGAGTCAAGTCTGGCGTAAATCAGTAAAAATACATACAACATCAAACAACCAAAGAGTCAGTCAAAGAACAAAGATGTAGCAAAATAAGTTACTTTAAAATACAACATTACCACAGAAGCAAAAGTAGCAAACACCGTATAAAGGAAAAAATTTAAGCTACATCAAACAATAATAAACAATACAGACAGCATAATAATTACCAGTAGCATCAATTAAATAATGGTAAAACCAAAAATACAAATAACTGAAAAATCATTAAAGCAGCACAAATAACAATAAACCAAATTATCATAAATACCAATTACACTCAATACATAAACATCTGTAATGATAATTAACAATCCTCCTACTGTGCAAAACATCTCCCCAGAGATGTCAAGACCACTAACAAGTGTCACAGAGGATGACCATCAAAGGTCATCGAGGATGAACATCAAACTACTTCCGTGAAGTTGTCAAAACCGCCCCATGACGGCAAACAGGTACATCTCCACGAAACACAGACGTTCACAGCAGAGTCGATGCGACAGCCAAAATGCTGTCCCAGAGGAATGCCTCCTCTCCACTGGTGACTAGAGTTAGCCATCAACTCATCCTCGAACTCGAACGAAGTTCACATCCTCGAGTACTGTAGGGGCCAACAGGTAACAACTACCTGTTGTTCAACGAATCCATGCTGCTATGCTGTCTATACCCTGACTCGATGATTACCCAGACTTGACTTTCGCTACCAAAGCGAAGACAACATACGTAAACTCTGTATACAAAAAAATAATCACCACCGGGAAAAGGAGTGCATCCTCAACAAGGGATCCCCACAGATAAAACAAGCACGTTCCATATATAGATAAAACAATACTATATATATATATATATATATATATATATATATATATATATATATATATTGTAAAAGATAGCGCCAAAATAAGTTAGGAAAAACCTTGAAGGTCGGGGAAATAAGGTCAGAGAAAAATATAAAGTTTGGGGACAGACTGTTTTCTTTGGAACAGGAAAGAAAATCGTTTTCTATGATATCCACGATCTGGGTCAGGACATCTATCCAGAAGCAATATCAGGCCAGGATAGCTTCCTCATAGTTTAAGCCGAGAACAAGTCCATACGTATATACCCGTGTTCCATTCCATAGGGGAAGACTGCAAGGGGATTTAGTCTTCCAAACGCGAGCTGACATAAACGGCGGCCTTTTCATCATAGGGCGCCCTTTTCCGCCCCAATCTACGACTTGAAGAAATACATGGAGAGGATACCATTTGTCCACGCTCCACATCGGCAGAAGACGTCGTCATACAAATGTGGTAATGTACCCAAAACGATAGTCACGATTATAGCCCTTTTGCATTTATTAATCTCTGGGCCTATAACTTTGTGTTCCCTGATATTCCTTGGTTCAAGCCAGGCCCACGTGTTCACAGCTTCTTTCCTCTGAGTATCGGGGAGTCCTTGGCGCCTTCAGTGCACCCCGAGTAATTCAATAAAATTCAGCAAGATGTGTAACGTGGGTCCAAATATCGTTTCAGAAAGATAGAAATTCAACACAAGCTCCCCCTTTTGGGAGGACTTCTACGGCAGTAATTTACCGTATTTTCAGTTAATTTTCCTTTTGACCTTGTGTGCTATCAAATATAACTATTTTATATCCACGTGTTTCACGCACTTCCCTAGTGAAGAGCCCTCCGCTCCGTGTACTTCTTTTTGTTTGTGTTTATATGTCCTGGGTATCTTACAAGGCCATTTTCGAGTAAAGTAATAATTGTGAGTCATAAGATCCATGCATAGGAAACATATAAAAATATATATATATATATATATATATATATATATATATATATATATATATATATATATATATATATATATATATATCAAAATCAAAGGTGAATAAAATAGAAATTCAACACACAGTCATATATATATATATATATATATATATATATATATATATATATATATATATATATATATATTTATATATATATATATATATATATATATATATATATATATATAACAAAATCAAAGGTGAATAAGATAGAAAGACCAACACAGTCATATATATATATATATATATATATATATATATATATATATATATATATATATATATATATATATATATATATATATATATATATATATATATATATATATATGTATATATATATATATATATATATATATATATATATATATATATATATATATATATATATGTTTATATATACATATATATATTTATATATATATATATATATATATATATATATAACAAAATCAAAGGTGAATAAGATAGAAATTCAACACACAGTCACGTGTGGAACAGAAATAAATTTCTGACTCACATCAGATCGAACCCAGGTCTTTCAATTGAAAGGCAAGGGATATTTATATATTTTTTCTTCTTTTTAATATATTATATATATATATATATATATATATATATATATATATATGCTGTGTGTGTGTGTGCAGAAATAACACTATATTAAAATCCGTGACATTCTCTGTATCATTACAAGTAACACCTCGGGTATTTTCTCCTCATTATCAGGTTGAGAGATAATCTATAGAAACAATTTATGCATATGCATATATATATATTATATATATATATATATATATATATATATATATATACAGTATATATATATATATATATATATATATATATATATATATATATATATATATATATATATAAATTCAACACAATCCCGTGTGGAACAGAAATAAATTTCTGACTCACTTCAGGATCGAACCCAGGTCTTTCAATTGAAAGGCAAGGGGCGCTGCCCACTAGGCCATACAAGTCATAAAGATGTTGGAACCTGAGGGCAACTTCACCCAAGGAATTACCTGGGCAAGCTAACTGCTTGCATACCCATCATTTTCCCCAACTTCCCTACTCAGCAATGACCCAATTGACAGCATTTCATTCAAATTATCCCTTCTGAGTCATTCCTGAATCAGGAAGTTGGGGAAAACATGCTGGTATGCAAGCAGTTAGCTTTCCCAGGTAATTCCTTGGGTGCAGTTGCCTTCAGGTTCCAACTTCTTTATGACTTGTATGTCCTAGTGGGCAGCGCCCTTGCCTTTCAATTGAAAGACCTGGGTTGATCCTGATGTGAGTCAGAAATTTATAATATATATATATATATATATATATATATATATATATATATATATATATATATATATATATATATATATATATATATATATTGAGTCTCAGATTTCATTCAATATCGATTTCACAACCTCTTGCGAATATCTTACACCGAATGGGAATCATACTAGATGAGCGACTCTGCCCCAGCCAGGATTCGAACTTGGGAATTTGGTTTAAATACGCTAATTAACAATTAATTTGGCTATTCAGCTATCAAGCGAGATATAAGTTGATATCGAATCGACTCTTTATATGACTGAACTCTGGATTACTGTTACTCATCTGCTACATGAAAGCAGATTGGTAAGTTTGTAATGCTTGCTCATTTGGAAGTTTTGTCACTTGTACACGTGTGCCTTTTTATGCCCCAAATACTAAGCCACAAATAGCACTGATAGTCTGCCTCCGGCAACCGCAGGGGTAAGACGTGTTCTCATGACTGCCTAGTATCCGAGGAAAGTAGCCCGTGAGGTTTTTCAAAATCTTTCCTCGATTCTAGGTCTTCGGCATCGTTCTGGCCTCTTATTTCAGTGCCAGCATAGCTAGGCTTATGTGTCACCCTTCTTTGTGGCAAAACTTCAAGAAAGTAGTAAATAACATGATTCAAAATGAAGATTAAGATACAAGACAATAGTCCTAAACCGCATGACGAGCCAAGTTCCAGACGGCTCAAGTTATGGCAGTGTATAGGCGCCATCCAGGCTAGAGTCCAAAGAGTAATCCACGCCAACACAGCATTTCTTGTCAATGTTCACGAAGATGACTCAGAAAAGATTCTTAATTCAGAGAACAGGACAGTTTTTGCAAATGAAAAGTTTGAGGTAATAGACCCCCCAGAATATAATTCCATGAAAACTATAGTAGCAAAATACCTAGACGCTACAACGGTAGAATACTGGAGAAGACGACCTTAAAGACAGTATCGAGAGGAAAAACGAATGGGCTGCAGTGGATGAGGTGATAAAATCCAAAACAATTCCCACACCATGAAAATAAAGTTTGAAACACCGAAGATGGCAAAGAGAGCCATAGAAAGAGGATTATTTGTATCACCAATACATTCCAAGTGAACACATTGAAGAGGATATATTTTGTAAATTTGTCATTTTGCTACAGATGCTACTCTTATGAGCATCTGCTTAAGGAATGCCCTAAAAGATAATAACTATAAAATATGCTATATATGAATGTTCATCACATGATCATACATACAGAGAATGTAAAGAAAATACGAAAAAAAATGTGTTAACGGCAATCAACAACATAGAACTTTAGCAGCGAAATGCCCAGTGAGAAAGGCCCTAATAAAAAGAAAAATTCAAGAGATCAAAGCAAACAGAAATGCAACATCCACTACAAGCAACCGTACAAGTTACGCCAAAGTGACAGCCACTAATACAGGAAATTGCCAGGCTAATGCAAAATAACATCCAAAATAATATAAGTAGAATACAAGAAGAGACAAGAATCACGATAATAACAAATTTAGCAATAAAACTGGGGCTGCGCCAAGAAGGATTCTACCCTCAGTAATAAACAGCATATTAGCAGATAATAATTTTACCTACAATACACTTCTCTAAAGAAACAATAAACATGATAGCAAGCACCATGGAAAGGAATAAAAGACAAGAAAACCATACAAGCAAAGCAGAAGATTTACAAGCAACTCAGGATATATACAACAAGATATGCAAGACTGCACACAATATGAAGAAAACACAGCAGAGAGCTCAGAAGATGACTCATCAGAAGAAGACTTTACACTCGGAATTGAGCCCAGTTCGGACTCGAACTCACCAATCCATCCCTCAGGACGCATAGTAATTTGCAAGAAACGCAGCATCAATTAACAGAAGAAATACAAGCCTCACTACCAAGCTTCTCAGGTTTCTCCAACTCTCCCATCTTACAAAATCCACAGGGATCAACTTCAGCATCAAAAAAGTACTATGCCAGTAGCCAATAACACCAGAAAACGGAAAAGTGAAAGAAAAGAACAAAATTACTAGACCACTGTAACTCGAATGGACCCAACTCTACGAAGAATTAAAATAATTCAGCACAACGTCAAATCCTGGAAAACAAAGAAATTTGAATTATACAATATATAGAGAAGAAGACCCTGACATAATATTAATCAATGAACATGGTATGAAACGAAATGAAACTCTGAAAATGTTTGGATATAATACATATACGCAAACTTTTGCTGATGAACCCCTTTGCAGGAATTGCAATAGCAATCAAGAGTAATATTAGACATAAGATAATAGACGATTTCCAAGACGACTTTTTAGCAGTCCAAATTCAAACCAACAAAGGACCAATAGTGATCGCCACAGCTTATAAGCCGCCAAGAAGACATTATTTCCCACTTCCGGATGTCATGAAGTTAATGAACAGGAGAGAACCAACCTACCTCATTGCTGATCTAAATGCCAGACACCAAATATTTGGATATAGGCAATCTAATTACACAGGACAAGAAATAGTCAGATTAATAAATAAAAATATATCATACACTTAGGACCTGATTTGATACCTTTGTAGCAAATAACAGAAAAGGAAAGCCAGATATAATATTGGGAAATAATAAAATTCACCTCAATATTGCCGTTACAAGAGGACCAGCAACCTCCTCCGATCATATACCAATAGTAATTACACTGTCAACCAATCCAATAATGATTCCATCCTTAGAAATACCAAATATAAAAAGAGCAAGTTGGGAAAGCTTCAAAAATGAAATAGAAGAAAGAATAGTAGACAACTAAATAAATTCAAATGAAATAGAAATAACAAAAGAAATAGTAGATATGAGTTTGAAGAATGGTACAAAAATATAGAGGAAGCAATAAAAATCATATACCCATAACTAAATACACCACACTTCCACATCCTATTAGTAGTGATAAGTTGAAATTGATACAATGGCACTACAACAACATCCAAAACACAGTACTTATAACAGGGTGGAACAACATATTAATGAGAAGATATGTGTCATTACAAGAACAGTTAGTACAAGAAAACTCAAGATTATATCATCAAAATTGGGAAGACCTAATAAAAAACACAGAAATACAGTACAATAACCCAAAACAATTTTGGAACTCCGTTGCAAGACTGATGGGAAGCAAAACTAATACTTCGCCAAACATAAAGCACTGGAATGAGAAAATATATGATGACAAAGAGAAGGAAGTACTGCACAAGGCCTACTGGCAGGAAATATTCCAGATAACGCAGGAGGATAACCAAAATTTCGACAACCAACATGAGACAATAGTCAATGAATTCATTGAACAACATAGAAACAGAGCAAATCGCATCATGCAGCTGATATTATAGACTCAATGAAGACTGCCCATTAACAAGGAAAATAGAGTTATGGGAAATCAAAATAATAATTAAAAATTTTAAACACAAAGCACCAGGAAAGATTGGAATTAACAAGGTCATAATTCAAAATTTACCAGACATTGCACTCAGAAAATTAAGAGAAATATACAACTGGGCCCTCTCAATGGGATATTTTCCAATTATATTCAAGAATGCAATAATGATTTTGATACCCAAACCAGGAAAAGATACTAGTCAGGTAGAGAATTATAGACCAATATCATTACTAGAAGTACCTGGCAAAATATTTGAAAAATAATTAACAACAGATCAGTGTTGTTCCTAGAAGGTAATCAGCTACACAATAATAATCAATATGGATTTAGAAAGGAAGAGGGACCCAGATTGCAATAGCAACAATATATGAGAGTATTGCACTATCACAAAGAAGAAGGTACCTATGTAACCTAAGTATGTAGAGATATAACAAAGGCATTTGACAAAGTATGGATACAAGGACTTCAATACAAAATATTACATCTCAACCTTCCAGACATTTTTGAGAAAATACTATGCAACTTCATCAAAGATCGAACACAGCAGCAATCAAGTCACAAAATTACATAGGGAATCCATTCCCGTTACTAAAGTGGAGTCCCACAAGGATCTGTACTCAGTCCAACACTATTCATATTATATACATCAGATATGACTTACCACCAGAGTACTGTACTGATGTCTGCTTTGCAGATGATATAACTCAAATAATTATACACCCAGAAAAACGCACTCGAAGAAGGGATCCAACTTTGAAAAAGACAAGTAGCACATAAAACAATGAACCAAATTGAAAGAATAAATCAATTTGAAAAGAAGTGGAAGATAAAGACAAATAAATCTAAATTCCAACTAGTATCAGTGTCTGCTTACAAACCTGCACAAATAATGTTAGACCAACAACCGATGAATTTTAGTAAAAGCACAAGAATACTAGGAATGCAATTCGGACAAAGAGGAATATCAAGACACGTGAGAGAAAGGCTAAGAATAGTAAGAACACAAAATACAAAGCTAAAACGATTTAGGAATATGAACACAAATATCAAAATCCATTTCTACAAAAGCCTAATCAGACCAATAATGGAATATCCACCAATACCCACGTGTTTAGCATCGACTTCCAATATAAGTGCATTACAAAAATTCCAAAATAAGATACTAAGGTCCGCAGTGAGAAACAATCAAGAAGATGACGGTCTGAATATAGAACAAATACACAAAAATACAAAGTAGAACCAATTAATCAAAAGATTATACAGACTGGCAACCAACATATGGAGCAAACTAGATCAGTACAACAGTGAATTAACAGAAGAATCCGTAGCAGAAGAGAAACCACCCAAACAACATAGACCACAGATGGTGGAGAAGAGTATCTTCATATCTTCATCGTGATGAACCTCAACCATTATATTATTAAGAAAAGCCTTGTGAAAAAGTAATATTTAAAATTTACTAAGTAGGTATCATGCAAAATCATTATGATAATTAACATCAAGGTTAAAATGAGGAAATTGGAACTAATTTTTTTATTTTTATTTTATGTTTTAAATATGATTATACTAATAAGAAATAAAATTCAAAATATGCAATATGTACAATTTACTATGTTGTTATAATGTAAAATTATTATTGTATTGTGTTAATATTAGAAAAATTGTACCCTTACCTAAATAAAATTGTGGATAAACCACACTTGACATTACTCTTACTAATATTTCACTTTTCTAAACCATTCCCTACCATGGTTAGCTAGCTAACTGCCCTCACCCTTCTTTCACCCATCTTACCTATCAGCTAAAAAAAAAAAAAAAAAAAAAAAAAGTAGCACTAAATTATTAGCCAAGTGTTACAAACTTACGAATCAGCTTATCATGCAGGATATGGGTCGATATCGATTGTAAAAGCGGAACCTGAATTCGACAGCTGAGCTGTGCAGCAGCAGAGACGATTGCAACTGATCTCTCTCTAGATGAGATGCTGAATGATGAAGGCGACACCGTCCATCTTTCTGCTGAAGCCAAAGGTCCAGGCTCGAATTCTGGCCGGGGCATGTTCACTTTTCAATTATATTTCCCCTTGGGTGGAAGTTATTCCCAAGGTCTAGTGAATTCGCTATTAGCTGATATTCACGAATAAATATTTTTTTGAGCATATGAAAGGTCACGAGTGCGTGAGAGAAAATCAGTCGGTTGCGGTTGATATTAGAATTTATTATGTTGATATTAATATTGATATTACGAATATTTATAATATCAACATGATTCATGGTATGGCATGAATATCACCACCACGGCAAAGCATCTCTGAAGTGCGTCTTAATTCGATTTGGAAAAATGGGAATACAATAATGAAACTTGAAATTCCAAACCGAGGAACTTTCCTAATGGTATACAATGAAGATTTACAGGGGAATTTCTCGGGGGAGAGAAAGAGAGAGAGAAGACAACAAAGTCGAGGACAAAAGACGAGAGCCACGCCCATACGAGACCAAGAGATTTGAAAACAGGGCTTGACCTCAGCGCTCGGGCGCTAACGACTTATCTCACTCTTCCCATCTGCCAGGAGTGAATATCTGGTTTCCAACGGTACCTGTATGTTTGTTTGTTTGTACTGTGCATCTAGAATGTATAATGTCAATTTTACCACTGTATCTTACTTGCACATTCCATATGCATACTTCTGTCAGCTGTTGACTGTTCACATTCACCTATAATCAGGATGGAAACGCTCTCGATCAAAATGTGTTTTGATTGCGTGTGCGAGTCTTCATTTGGTTTTTATGGACCTTTTACAATTTCACAGAATGCTGTTATAATACGGAAAAAAATTATACATACATATATACATACAGTACACACACACACACACACACACACACGCACACACACACACACACACACACACACACACACACATATATATATATATACAGTATATATATATATATATATATATATATATATATATATATATATATATATATATATATATATATTCTCTTTCTTTGCACCAATGACTTCTTAACTTCTTAGTTTCCTCACACTTCTTGGTATGGTTTTCCACACGTCTTGAATTCTGTTGGGGAAGGAACGAAAAACTTTCTTCTGTGGTGAGGTAAATATACATTTATTTTCTGTATGGACTGAAGGCTTAAAGTAATAACCATATCCAAAAAGTTTGGGGAAATTAAGAATCTACGAGGCCATTTTGTCTGTAAAATACTTACATGAGGACATACTGTACATACTCGCAACACACACATACGCATACATGCATTTACACATATACATACACACACACACACACACACACACACACACACATATATATATATATATATATATATATATATATATATATATATATATATATATATATATATATATTATATATATATATATGTTTATATTTATATTTATATTTATATACATATAATATGAAAAATATAAACTTCGAGAGTGCTGAGCTTCGAAGCAGTCTGTTGTCACCACCCGAGTGGCTGGTCGCTGGGGTGAACACTGAACTACTGTATAGTGTAGTCTATAGCCAGTGTGTGTGTGAACACCGTGCTGTGTGGTAGGTGAATTGTTATCTCTCGGCGTACCTGGAAATTACAACTACTTTGGATGAAGGTAGGCATCAGACGCTTGTATTTTGATAGGTTTAATAAGATCCAATATCGTAGGACTGCATGTCTACGACCGTCAATATTTAGTGCTTGATTTATCTTAGACCCAGAAATGATTTTTTTTCAAATCATTGACAGTGTCAAGTAAATACTTATATTTTTGCCAAAGTTTTACTTGAGTAAACTTAAATACTGATATTATAATACATCCCGTATTCATTTCGGCACGGATTGAGTGTGACAGGAGAAACTTCGACCGGCAAATTCGCGACCCGTTATATTCAGCCCAGGAACGCAAGAAGATCGAACATCAGTTATCCCAGATGTTCAGTTGACCTCAAAACGTTTTGCCAACCATTCATGATCGATAATTGTAGACTTACAAGTAATCATCAAATAGGTCGTTGCCTCCCTTAATCTAATGCTCCAATTGACCAGAAATTCTAACCATAATCTTTCGGCCCTTCGAATTACATTCCCAAAATGTTCCCTATTATGAATCACGTACCCTGTCAGCTTGCTAAAACAAAGCGGTTTCGGACAGTGCTTCAAATCCAACAGAAGTAGCCTAATACTGTAATAATTGTTATTACAATTATTATTACCATTCAAGATGAAAACGACGAAGAACAATGCCGTTCTTTACAGATAAGGATAAAATGAAGACGCTTTTCATGCTCGTTAGATCTTGATATTGTGAGGAATCCTCTTAAAATTCTTCAGCTGCGCGAGGACCAGCATCATCGCCAGTCTGAATGAAACCACATCAGAATTGTTTTTATCAGTTTCCTGCTGATTCTTCTTTTTCTTCTTTTAGTCAGAGAATCGTGATGATTAGTTGTTGTGACGAATCTGGAGAGTTCAATTTGTATAAGAACATGGCTGACTTTTATTAACTTACATGAAGCATGAAAAGATCTGTTTCCAGCTACGTCAGTTTGAGTTAATGAGGACCCCCTCCACAACCCTGTGCACTTGACATTATTGCTTTTGTATAAAAGCAACTGTCCTTCAGATTAATTCTATTGCCGAAATCCCAACAATGTGTGACTGTTGCAGTGGTTCTGTGATTAGCTTCAACGGCTCTTCCAGGCTCCCCGACACATTTTGAGAGAGTTCTTCCATTCATCCCACGGAAGCTAAGTAGTAATTGTTATAATTGATGACGTATAGGCTACCAGCCTTCGACCTTTTCCTTTTTTCTCCCCGTTTTGTTTATGGCTATGGATTTAAGGGCAGTACTCGGGATCTTTCCTAGATAGTGACCCCCAAGTATTCCAGTCTTAGATAATGACCCCCAAGAAATATCAAACCTAGATAACGACCCCGAGCCTTGTTGGGGTCACTATCTAGGAAAAATCCAATATTCGTAAGATGAAACAAATTCATGTTGCCAATCCCCCAAGACTCAGTGAACTCATCTTTTGTCTGTCTGAGCAACTATAAAGCTATCAGTTAAGAAGTGTTCATTCCACCTTACAGTTAATATGGAATTGTTCAACTCCATTTACTGTAACTATCCTCAGTCTTTTAAGATTGTTGCTTTCAAATAGGTGATCAGTGTTTATTCACCTTGTTGGCAATTTTCTCTAATTTGGTAGGAAAGATCGCCTTTTAGCATTTTTTTTTTTCGATGTTCCAAGGTTAATTTTCTAAAGAGCCTTTTTTTGTAGATGTTCCAAGTTTTGTTTTCTAAAGAGCCTTTTTTGTCGATGTTCCAAGTTTTGTTTTCTAAAGAGCCTTTTTTGTCGATGTTCCAAGTTTTGTTTTCTAAAGAGCCTTTTTTGTCGATGTTCCTAGTTTTGTTTTCTAAAGAGCCTTTTTTTGTCGATGTTCCAAAGTTAATTTTCTAAAGAGCCTTTTTTGTCGATGTTCTAAGTTTTGTTTTCTAAATAGCCTTTTTTGTCAATATTTCAAGGCTGGTATTCTAAACAGCCTTTTTTGTCGATGTTCCAAGTTTTGTTTTCTAAAGAGCTTTTTTTGTTTGATGTTCCAAGTTCCATTTTTTAAAGAGCCTGTTTTGTCGATGTTCCAAGTTTCATTTTCTAAAGAGCCTTTTTGTGTATGTTGCAAGTTTCGTTTTCTAAAGAACCTTTTTTGTCAAAATTCCATTTTGTTTTCTAAATAGCCTTCTTTGCTCGATGTTCAAAGTTTCGTTTTCCAAATAGCCTATTTTGTCGATGTTCCGAGGTTCATTTTCTAAAGAGACTTTTTCAGTCGATGTTCCAAGTTTTGTTTTCTAAAGAACCTTTTCTGGTTGATGTTCCACGTTTCCTTTTCTAAAAGAGCCTTTGTTGTTGAATGTTCCAAGTTCTGATTTCTGAAGAGCCTGGATGGATAATCTAGTTCAGTTCATTATTAAGTATATTCTGATTTTGCGTCTAGAGCCTAGAACTACTGTACATACCTATGAGCTTATAAGAACGGACTCCTTTTTCTCTCAGTGGTCTGACAAGAAACTACAGTCAACGCATTTTAAGAATATCACTCGGCCACACCCCCTTCACCTGGCTCCGTAGATAATGCATGACATTATCATACCGCACTCTTGGACAATATCAATTGCTGCTTGGCTATGACACTAATAAAATCGTAAGGTCGTTCATTCAATAACCAAAGGAGGCTCTAGAACCTGTAAATTGGTACTTATTTTTGTACAACTGTTCTATAAACATACTTTTGAAATGTTCTTCTTCATGACAAGACAAATAGTAATTCTCTCGCTGTGTGTGCATCAATGACTGCTGCAACTCGCTCATCCCAAGGGTAGGGGTAGGGGAGGCTACGCCATCCTCCCCATCTCAGTGCATGAGGTCTCTGAATCTTCATCTGAGTCGGCAGTGGCTCACGATAAGGACAGCGCCGCCAGCCGTATGAGTAGTATCATGAGAGAGGGGAGAGGGTTAGGCTCGGGTAGTGGGGTGGGGTAGGGAGGATGTGGGCGTGGCCAAGTGATATTCTTAAAATGCATCGACTATAGTTTTAGTAAAGGGATTTTAAGCATGCTGACAAAGAAGTAGGCCCGAATCATCTGCTTACCTGGTATTTCAGTAGCACCGTCACAAAGTAACAGAATTAAATGTGGATTTTAAAACTCAGTTGCTACCTGTATTGTAATGACAACAAAAGGTCAAGAAAAAATATGACTTTTACCCATATATATGTACAGTATGTATATATATATATATATATATATATATATATATATATATATATATATATATATATATATATATAAGTGTGTGTGTGTGTGTGTGTATGTATAAAGGCTTTGCATCTGCTTTACTAAAAAATTATATATTACAATAAACTGCTGGGACAATGAATAGCATAGACTTCATTAGTGATGGGTCAGTTAATAAAGAGATGTAGTATTTAAATAGGAATAGTCAATGTGGTTGTGATTAATTCCATACCAGCAATCAGTTGAGCCTGACCAATCAATAATGGACTTGGCTTCAGAGATGGTTTATTTGATTTTGTGACTGACAGCCGAGTGACACGTTCTGTAATGACCCACTGCGATCCACTTCCTCTGCAAGTTCAGTGTATAGTTTCTGTTGCCGAAGATAATCCTTTAACTGGAAAAGTTATTCATCTAAGAAGGAGGCATACGGTCTGCCTGTCATTTAAACAGTATTGGGAAAAATTTTCTTGTGTTTATTCTTGTCTCCGTGAAAGGTTAGCAGGAGTTTCCGAAAAACTTGGAGGGTGATCACATCTCTTTTATGTTCAAATATATTTTAAGTAAAAAAAAAAATAAACGATTTTGAATACATCTTTTAGCTTTAACCAAGAATAATTTAGCTTGCAAAATAGCGTCTGACAGTGTCCTGTGCTGAAGCTACCTTGAGATATGCTGTATATATCCAAAAAGTGATGTTGTCAGCGCATGATAGTAACGCAGTCGAAGAACCTAATTACTAACTGCCACATGGACACACAACCGGAAGGAATACTTTATAGATTAAGAAACTGAAGAAAATAATTATGTTTGTAGCCTAAACGGTCTCGATATAGTACGAAAGCCCGACCCATATTCTCATGTGGGCTCTCCTCCTCTCTTGATCGATCGCTAAAAATCTAGTTCAGTTCGAAAACTCATTATTAAGTATATTCTGATTTTGCGTCTAGAGCCTAGAACTACTGTACATACCTATGAGCTTATAAGAACGGACTCCTTTTTCTCTCAGTGGTCTGACAAGAAACTACAGTCAACGCATTTTAAGAATATCACTCGGCCACACCCCCTTCACCTGGCTCCGTAGATAATGCATGACATTATCATACCGCACTCTTGGACAATATCAATTGCTGCTTGGCTATGACACTAATAAAATCGTAAGGTCGTTCATTCAATAACCAAAGGAGGCTCTAGAACCTGTAAATTGGTACTTATTTTTGTACAACTGTTCTATAAACATACTTTTGAAATGTTCTTCTTCATGACAAGACAAATAGTAATTCTCTCGCTGTGTGTGCATCAATGACTGCTGCAACTCGCTCATCCCAAGGGTAGGGGTAGGGAGACTACCGTACACCATCCTCCCCATCTCAGTGCATGAGGGTCTCTGAATCTTCATCTGAGTCCGGCAGTGGCTCACGATAAGGACAGCGCCGCCAGCCGTATGAGTAGTATCATGAGAGAGGGGAGAGGGTTAGGCTCGGGTGGTGGGGTGGGGTAGGGAGGATGTGGGCGTGGCCAAGTGATATTCTTAAAATGCATCGACTATAGTTTTAGTAAAGGGATTTTAAGCATGCTGACAAAGAAGTAGGCCTGAATCATCTGCTTACCTGGTATTTCAGTAGCACCGTCACAAAGTAACAGAATTAAATGTGGATTTTAAGACTCAGTTGCTACTTGTATTGTAATGACAACAAAAGGTCAAGAAAAATATGACTTTTACCCATATATATGTACAGTATGTATATATATATATATATATATATATATATATATATATATATATATAATGTGTGTGTGTGTGTGTGTGTGTGTGTGTATGTATAAAGGCTTTGCATCTGCTTTACTAAAAATTATATATTACAATAAACTGCTGGGACAATGAATAGCATAGACTTCATTAGTGATGGGTCAGTTAATAAAGAGATGTAGTATTTAAATAGGAATAGTCAATGTGGTTGTGATTAATTCCATACCAGCAATCAGTTGAGCCTGACCAATCAATAATGGACTTGGCTTCAGAGATGGTTTATTTGATTTTGTGACTGACAGCCGAGGGACACTTCTGTAATGACCCACTGCGATCCACTTCCTCTGCAAGTTCAGTGTATAGTTTCTGTTACCGAAGATAATCCTTTAACTGGAAAAGTTATTCATCTAAGAAGGAGGCATACGGTCTGCCTGTCATTTAAACAGTATTGGGAAAAATTTTCGTGTGTTTATTCTTGTCTCCGTGAAAGGTTAGCAGGAGTTTCCGAAAAACTTGGAGGGTGATCACATCTCTTTTATGTTCAAATATATTTTAAGTAAAAAAAAAAAAATAAACGATTTTGAATACATCTTTTAGCTTTAACCAAGAATAATTTAGCTTGCAAAATAGCGTCTGACAGTGTCCTGTGCTGAAGCTACCTTGAGATATGCTGTATATATCCAAAAAGTGATGTTGTCAGCGCATGATAGTAACGCAGTCGAAGAACCTAATTACTAACTGCCACATGGACACACAACCGGAAGGAATACTTTATAGATTAAGAAACTGAAGAAAATAATTATGTTTGTAGCCTAAACGGTCTCGATATAGTACGAAAGCCCGACCCATATTCTCATGTGGGCTCTCCTCCTCTCTTGATCGATCGCTAAAAATGTTTCTTCAAATAAGTTGAGAAAGAAACCAGTCTCATTCAGTAGATACTGAGATTTTGTCTCTCTTCTTGTTTTCATGTGTACGGTACATGCGTCAGGTTGTGCTAATTGAATGTGTTATCCGTTACTCTTGAATAATAGGATGTTAACAAAACGTCTTCTAAAGAGGCCTGCGAGTACACACAAGGTTTGGAGAATAAAACTTGTGAATGCAAGAAATCTGAATGAGAACTCAAAACTTTCTCATAATTCGACAGAGATTATTGATTACTCTTATGATGAATACATCTATAATACGGTATTTCTTTCAGGTCTTTTCATCCGGCGTTATTATTATTATTATGTAAATTAAAACTCCAATGAATAATGGAAGACGTATAGGCTATGAGATAGTAAATAAAAAAATTAGAGCACTGAGGCAACCCTCCCACCCGAGGCGTGAGAACACAGCGAACAAACTCGTCCTGACCGTCACCCTAACGGTTCAGACCTGGAATGTTTTGCCGAAAGGAACCGGTTTTCTAGCGGTCAGCCGAAAACTTTCGCGAAAATACCAGTAGCGATCGTTTTACAGACAATGACTTTAAGTGTCCTTGGCCCCTGTTCCATATGATGATCATTCTATCTCTTCCTTTTGTTATTATGATTAACTGTTATTATTAATCATCATATGCACATTTCACATGGGATATCCTTCGAGTGGTATTAAATTGTTAAACCCATTGAATACAAGAGCAAGGAGGAAAGGAAAGTACAGTACAATACTGGTTACAACGACGGATAAACTTCGGTGAACTGATCAACAAGCATTTATAGATATGAGCGATAAACAGTTTAGAAATTATCTTTTTCAAACAGAATTATTGTTATTGTTATTGTTTCTTAGGCTAAGAAATCAACAGGAACCGTAACATATTCAATATATTCATGCTTGTGTTTGCATGAATTTGTTTTAAAAGCTGAAACCTCAGTACAGAGGAAAGCGGAATCTCCCAGAGCCCGAGGCACTTTAGGGATTTAGTTCTGACACTTGTGGTTTAGGCCCCATTTTATTGTTTATGACCCAAGGAATGATAATGGTAGAGATAGATGTCTATGCATAACACGTGAAAATATTTCTCGTTCGTAAAAATAAAGAGAAATGAGGCAAAAGGCCTCTTCAGTTCAATTGTCATCGTCCGCTGTTGGAGGTGAAGGGCGCTCGCACTCCTGAAGGGCAAGTTTCTCGAGATCATAGCAGCGATGCCTCCCCCCCCCCTCCTCCTCCTCCTCCTACTCCTTCACCTCCTGTCTCACAAGAGGAAGTCGTGTCCTCCTGTATCAATCAGTGATCCTACACAACAAAAATCATTTTTATTGTGACCAAAATCAAAATCATGCATAAGAAGAACTTACAGTAGATTGCAGTCTTAATAGAAGACAGCAATTTCTCTTAGCGATAAGGAATCATGCTTAAGAATGCCATGCCTCCTAATGATGAGAATTCCTTCCAGAGGAATAAATAAACTGTCGGCAGTGATAACAGGTTCTATAGAAGGATGATTTCCCTCAGGAATTAGAACTCATACACAAGACATTGCTTCCCCTGAACATTAGACATTATATACAAGGCTGTCATTCTCTATAGCATAAAGAAGTCAATTGCCAAAGTGATAAAAGTTCTTCATAAATTGTTGTCCGCAGTGCTGGAAAACCCTCACAATGGAAGTCTTTCTTATGTCAGTTAGAAACCTGTACAATGACAATTTCCTCTGGTTACAAGAAATGCCACACTAGAAACTAGTCTTGTAGCGATATTAAATCGCCTACACAAGGAAATAATATCCCTCAACAAGAAGAAACTCCAGAGAAGAAAGTCATTTTACACAGCAAAAAAAATATCTTACGTAAGGAAGCCATTTTCAATTACTAAAATCCAAGAAAAATCTCCAATTTCAGAGCAGTGTGAGATCTGATGTAAAGACGTTATTGAATGCAGTAATAAGAAATCCAACACAAGAAGGACTTTTCAGTAGAGATAAAACACACTACATTAGGAAGTCATTTTGTGTAGCAATAGGACATATATACTGCACCAGCAAATAATTTATTGACTGCTAGAAGAAATCCTTTAGGGAAGTAGTTTTGTTTAGTGATAAGAAATCCTCCACGAGGAAGTCCTATTCCTTGCTAAAGAAGTCTTCAGAGAGAAGTTATTCCACAGAAGTAAGAAACCCCTACCAAAGAGGTGTTTTGCATAATTGTAAGAATCAATTTCTTATACCTAAAGAAATCCTAAGAAAGGCATTCATTTCCCATAACACTCAAAGTGTTACACAAGAAAGCAATTTTTCATAGCGATAGAAATCCTTACAGGAAGTCCGGTACAGAATCGAAAAGAAATCCTGCACGAGAAAACATTTTTCCTAGCTAAAAGAAGCCTTACGGATGGATGTCATTCATTAAATACATTGATACTAAATCATGAAAGAGTCGTTTCAAGTATAAATAATGTGTTTGACATAAAAGACTCCCTTTCAATACACATAGCCTACTGTTCCTATAGGAGGAAGTCCATTCCAGCAGCAATGAAAGATATTCCACACGACAACAAATTATCTTAGCGGTAGGAATAGGAAATCCTTTGCAAGGAACCCATTCCTAGTGGCAGGAAGAACTCCTGTACAGAATCAAATCTTGTGGCCCTAAGAAATAATAATAATAATAATAATAATAATAATAATAATAATAATAATAATATCCTTTATTTCAGCTCAGGGCATAAGGGCACATGGAATATACAAAGTAGAAACAATACAATACACAAAATCTAGATACACTAGAAATTCATTTCTCGCTATAATGTGGTTCGGATTCCACAGTAAACCGTTGGTCCCGTTGCTAGGTAACCAATTGGTTCTTAGCCACGTAAAAATAAATCTAATCCTTCGGGCCAGCCCTAGGAGAGCTGTTAATCAGCTCAGTGGTCTGGTTAAACTAAGATATACTTAACGAGATAACACGATAAAATTGATAATCGGCAATATCCATATCCACACAGTTGCTGAAGAAGTAGAAAAAATAGAATTCATAATAATGGTAAAGGCGGTTATAATATTGAGAATGATATAATGATAATAAAAAACATTAAAAATTATAACATTTAAAAAAACACAGATTGCATACAATTAATTTCCAGCTAGGGACCTCAGGTGGTTACAGGAGTCCGGTCCAGAAGGCTAAATACGAAAAGTGAAAAAGTAAAACTCAATAATAATACCAATCACAGTAAAAATAAAGATGATAATATTAATAAATGTAGAAATATATGACTCTTAATAATTGCAAAAACCGAGGTTAGGTATAGACAGCAAATCAGGCCACCCTGTACAAGGCCGTTATTACGGTATGGACGGTTGATATTTAGTCAGTATGTACGGTAAGGAATTACGGTACGATAATTTAACCAAAGTACGGTACGGTACGATTCAGGTACGAAAAAATGAGCAAAATTCCGTACCTACCATACCTTAGGCTTGGATATATCACTAAGCAGTTACTAATGCATATTTAGCTTCAGTGACTGCACAAGGAGATCACTATGGTACCTAACATTTCAGTTTGTAACACACCATGCATGTGTGTTTGTGTGGAATTCCTTAATTAACATGTATATGTCTGTGTGTGATTCTTGAAGTAACATGTTACAAACGTTTACAGCATCAGCCATGTAATCCCATATTGTCCATTTCGGACAACCTTCCTCCACTCTGCTTGATTATGAACGTGACTGCTGCCCAGTACTGATCATGTGTCACGTGAATTATTCATGTATTATACGTTTAAGTGTTGTAGTGCACTGACACTTGTTAACATTGAAACTTTCATGAAGAGGGGGTTTTACTGATGTAGATTGAGTTTGCTTATAGTACGATAAAAGTACGGAATTACGGTACATTATTTTTACCATACTGTACAGTACAGAAAAATAATTGAGGGTACAGTTTGAAATTACCGTAATTTCAAATTGTACCCTCAATTATTTTTCGGTACCGTACAGTACGGTAAAAATAATGTACCGTATACAGTAATTTCAAACTGTACCCTCAATTATTTTTCTGTACCGTACAGTATGGTAAAAATAATGTGCCGTAATTCCGTACCTTTTCTGTAATTTCGAAGTACGGAAAACATTCCGTACCGTACTGTACTACCAGCCTAGCCCCTGCTTGAAGGAAGATAACGTCATTTTTGGAACAGATGCCTCATTATCCCATCTTTCCCTCATTTTAGATCTTCCTGCCTCACTGCTTAGGATGTTTGTGTGAGCGAATTGCTGCTGCTTCTCAGTTGGGTGATCGGACTGGACATTGTTCCCCTAACATCGATTTTAAATTATCCAGGCGGTTTTCTGTGAACATGTGTGGCGGAGGGATAGCGGGGAGTGTTGGTGAAGCATCTCAGAATGTCATTGTGAACGATGATGATGCGTCTCATGGCCTCTCGGGTATAGTCTGTCCAAAGAGAGCAGAAGAGTAGCAGTTTTGTGTCTCGGTGACAAAAGGCAAACCTTCTTGCAACCATGTTGCCAGTTGCACATACAGTACAGTAGTTTAGACGCCTCTGATCTATGTCTGCCGTATCTCATAGGTCATCCATGATGATGTGGCCCAAATACGGAAATTTATGCACGAATTCCAGACAATGATTTACAAGGAAAATTTGTGGTTCTGCAATATGCTTAAGCGATCTCGGGGCAGCGACATGCAGTGGGTCTTGGTTTCGTTGTGCAGCATATCAAATTCGTCTGCATATCGGTGGCAAGTGTGGATGAGTCACTGGAGACCTTGCACTGATGGGGAAATCAGAACCATATCGTCACCGTAATACAGGTTGTTTATTGATGTTTCGTTGATAGCGCGTCCAGTTGGAAGTGAGTTCAGTTTGACATTCAGGACATCTGTGTGCGTATTAAACAGGTATGGAGAGAGAATGCCCCCTTGCCAGAGCCTGTTTAGGGAGCCGAAGTTGTACGACAATGCGTTACCCCATTTGACACAGAATTTCTGGGGAGAACCAGCAATATAAAATGCCAGTTAAATATAGAGTTGTGCCTCTTTTGTGCTGCTACAGGAAGAGCTTCAGGTAGTTTACTCTGTCAAATGCTTTTCTCACATCTACAAAACATAGGAAAATATAAGAGGCTGATGATAGGTAATAGTTCAGCAGTTCTTCAGGATGCAGATGCAGGTGTCGGTTGAGTGTTTTGCTTTAAATCTGAACTGGTTGTAAGTAGCGTGTAGAAAGGGGCTAAGTCTCACTAGAAGAACCAAGTCAAGTATCTTCGAGGCAATTGTAGTGATTGCAATCGGGCGATAATTACCAGGGTCGGCTGCACCCTTTAGCTTGTTTTTGACTAATGGTATTAAGTGAACTATGACTAGGAAGTCTGTAAGAAGCTGGTGAATTTTTCATGCGCTGAATAGAGCAGCTAGCAAAATGTAAATTATTGGGTGGCAAAATTTAAAAGCTTCTGCAAGAAGACCATCATAGCCAGGCGATTTATTAGTAGGTAAGTTGTTTTCGCATTGCTGATGTTACCTGTGTAATATGATCGATGAAATAAAATTGTACGTTATCAGTAAGAAGGTTATTTACATCCCTTCGGGAGTCTTGATCGTTTATACAGTTCAGGATAGTGCTGAAGTGATCACCCCACATTCTTGCGATAGCCTAAGCACTGATGGCTTTCCCTACTCTCTGTGATAGTTTCTTTTGCTTTGGGATTTTGGGACTAAATGTCATTCCAAAGACGAGGGTAATCGCCAAATTCTAATTTTCTAGACATTGCATCAGCTCTTAGTTGTTTTTCATTTGTTCTGCAATGCTTAAGAGCAAGTTTGAGCTGCACTCTCACCTGTCTCATTAGCAATGCAAAGTGTCCTTCCCTTGGGTTACCATTTTGCGTCCACAGTTAAAACATTACTCGTGAATGTGTATACAGGTCTTTGACCAAGTCATTCCAGCCAGTTATATTATGGGAGTTGCCTTGACGAAATCTAAAGGTATCCCTGCCAAAGACAAGGGTAGCGGATATTATATGTCAACAGAATTCTTTAAACTGTTGACTACAATGTAAGTTCCTTGGTCACTCTAAAGGGTCCGGGTTCTGGTGGTTTTTAAAGTCCCAGTTAACAGCAGGTAGGCAATCTGTTAGAGGGTTCACGGTAGGGAGGGATTGGATATTGAATGACACCTGTGACCATAGCTTGTTGCAAGATCGTAGCGAATGTTGCAGGTCACAGTTGAATCATGAAGGTGTGGAGATGTGATGCAGTGGTCCAGCCAGGAGGTTGTAATTACAGTATGTCCGATCTATTTTGTACATACTGTAGGTATAGGGGGAGGGAGGGAGGAGCAATACATCGCTAATTTGGAGAGCATGATTTTGACAGAAGTGAGTAAGTTTGTCCCTTTATAGCTCTGGAAATATCCAGCCAACCGGGATAAAACTGTGACCTTAGAGGTTCCCACTGTGGTCTCTAATTATGCCAAATTTCATCGAAACCCGTTAAGCTGTTCTGGTGATCCAGATATTGATTTTTGCTGTTCAGGGGTTGTGGTAGGGGATGGGTGGGTGAGGAACCTGACATATCTGTGGAGCAGTAATGGTAAAATATACAGCTGTGAAACTTAGTTTTTCTGAAAGCTCGTATTCTTGGGGGATGCCTTCATTTTTTTTTTTTTTTAAATGATGAATTTTAAAGCTACGGTGGGCCATTCAAATGAGCCCCAAAATTAGCCCCAAAACTCAAATTTCCTGATGCTCAGGTATAGACTGCTACCAACATTAGAAGAGATGCCGTTTTCTTAATGTGTGTGAATAACAAGTGGTGTTAGGAGAAGCTGGCTGACTTTCTGTCAGTTAACTCTCCATCTCTCTATCTATCTATCTATATAATACTAAAACTCTGAAACGTTTGTTTGCACACTGGAGCACATGATCAGGTGTTAATTAAGCTGTATCCTCCCGTCCCCTTCCCTTTCCCTCACCCTCCCCTTTCGCTCCCCTCCCTGAGCACAAGATCAAGTGCTAATTTAGCTGTGTCCTCCCCCTCCCCTGCCCTCTTTCTTCCCCTGCCCTCTTTCCTCCCCTTCCCTCTTTCCTCCCCCTCCCTTTCCCTCTTCCATCCCCCTCCCCCTTCCCCTCCCCTCCCCCTTGGTGTGGGACCACCTTGACGTGCTCAGGGAGCTCTTGAACCCCAGGAATTTGTTCCCGGGTTTGAGTCCCAGAGTCCCATATATCATTATGTATTTGTTTGGATTCATTTTTGTGAAATTTTCCACTTTTGCTCAAAATTTTTGGACCTGTTAAACAGGAAAAGATATCATAGCTGGGATTGGGTTTATATCCGAAGTTAAATAGTGGGAACTGTGGTAGGACCATCAAATGCCCAATAATGTTCAGACCTGAGAGTTATCGGCTTGATAGTTCAAAGGCGGAACTATTCTTTAGGGCTGGACCACGGATTCCAGGAGCTGTCTGATTCTCAGGATAGGACTGTCGGCATTCTATCCAGTTTGCCCATAACATGATTAGGATGGGGATGATTGTATTCTTGGATTACTCTCAGTCCTAGCAAGCAGGTTTGGCTTACAATTGGGCCACTTTAATCATGTTGCGTCATCCCGTGTGGGGTAGGGTAGGATGTGGACATTTGGGGGTCAGCTCTCACTTGTGCCATTGATGGGAGAATAAACTCCATGAAAAGCTGATGATATCTTGTTAAGGTTTTCACGTTAAATTTTTTTTCCTCCCTCTCAAATTTTTTTAAGTGAAAATAAAGATTCGAGTAACCCTGGATCCTTTGATGGTACCAACTCGGCACAGTTGACGACCACTGGAACCTCCTCTGTCAAACTTTTAGAAAAATCTAAAAAGAACCTTAGTGTAATTACACTGGAACCCTATGCTACAGTACAAAACAAACCCAAAAGAAGTAAATATCGTCTTGACCCAACCTTGACTCACTTTGACTCCCTCACTGGGAGTGGAAGTTGGTCAAAGTTTCTAACCTTAGAAACAGAATGGAAAATTTCAGCCCTAAAATTAGAAAATTACCTATTAAACTGACATTCGACGGCCGAAATGTCGTCCAGACAGATAAGAGAAAAGACATGGCTTATAGGAAGTCACAACAAAGAGCCAGCCTGAGGACTGTTTGTGTATGACGACAATAGATAATACGAATGTAAAAATGAAAAACATGACATCATGAATAGCATTCAGGGTACTATTGTGCTTCCTGAGAACAGTGACGAACCAATTGAAAAGAGTATTCTCCCCGGCTGAGGAAACTCACCTACCCCGGACTCGGTGTGACGTCCTATCTTGCTGGTTTGGCACCGAAGACACTCTCTCGCCCAAGTCCTCATGTCCTTCTGCATCCCGTGCCAGACGAACTTCTCTGTCAGCAGCTTGGCCGTCATCCTGCCGGAGGGGTGGGACAGCCAGTGGATGACGTCGAATACCTGGTGGCGGCGGGAGGCGAGCACCAGGAGTTTGGGGCGAGGCTGGCCAGTGCTTTAGGGACATCGCACAGGTGGGCCAAGGCAGTTGCCTCGTCTGAGGGATCTTCCGGCCAGGGAGGTCTTGATTGGAGAAGGCCTGCTGCTGGCTGGGTCCCCACACTAAGGATTTTGGTTGACCGCGCAGGGTTCTCTCGAAGGTGCAGGGTCTCCGTTTCAAGGGGGCCGATGGGCTGGTGTGTCGACGATCTCTGGGATGAATTTCCTCAGTAGTAATTTACCATCCCAAGGAACTCCTGGACGGCCTTGATGGAGGTGCTGGGCGGGAACCTGGTGACCTTCAGAATCTCCGTCAGGGGGCTGCGACCTTTGATGAACTCCTGGACGGGGCGGTAGGGCGGGCCATCCGGAGATATCTCGCCATCCAGAGCCTGGGGAAGTCAGCTTTCTCTACGCCGAAGGTGCACTTCTCAAATCTGACAACGAGGCCGTTCTCCTGCAGGCGCTGCAGGACCGCCTGGATGTGCCTCTGGTGCTCTTTGTGGGACCTGGAAAATATAAGGATATCATCCACGTAGCAGACGCAGAAATTCAGGTCCCCCAGGATGCTGTCCATCAGCCTCAGGAAAGTCGCCCCCACATTCCTCAGGCCAAAGGTGGAGAAGGCGAAGATGTAGGACCCAAAGGGCGTGATGATGGCGGTTTTCAGGATATCCTCTGGAGCTACTGGTACCTGAAAGTAAGATTTTAAAAGATCCAATTTAGAGAATATCTTGGCCCCGTGGAAGGAGGTCGTGAGGTCCTGCATATTCAGCAGGGGGTAATGATCAGATTCAGTTGCGAGGTTGAGCCACCTGTAGTGGCCGCAGGGTCTCCAGGAGCCATCTGGTTTCTGCACCATGCGGAGGGGAGAGGCCCACGGGCTGGAGGCCTTCTTGCATATGCCCATCCGCTCCATCTCGGCGAAGGCGTCCTTGGCCTCCTGAAGGTGCCGAGGGGGAAGCCTCCGGAACTTTGCATGTTCAGGGGGGCCCCTCGTCTTTATGTGATGGTACATGCCATGTTTTGCTGGGGCCCCGGATACCTGACGGGGCTCGGGCTTGAATATGTCGGGGAACTCCTTCAGCAGCTGGGTGTACTGGTGGGGGGCGACGGAGCAGATGGTATGCACGCTGGGTCCCGGTGCCAGTGGGAGGGACTGGCAGGAGTCGGCGTCGAGGAGACACTTGTGACCGACATCGACTGCCAGCCCGAAGTGAGCGAGGAAATCCGTGCCCAGGAGCGGGGTCCTTACATCTGCGACGACGAAGTTCCATGTGTATCTCCGGCCAAGGATGGAGATCGACAGGAGCCTGGTGCCGTAGGAGAGGATGAGGGACCCGTTGGCGGCCGTCAGGACGGCAGCCAGGTCCAGCGGGCGCTTGCGGTCCTCCCTGGATGGTGGAAATATTGAACGAATGGCCCCGGTGTCGACCAACGTCATCCTGCCGGAGATGGTGTCGCGGACGTAGAAGCCTACTGGTTTTTGGCTCCTGGGTTCCTCTGCTGCCATGGTGGCCTGTTCTGTTGGCCGCCGCCTCCCCCGTTTTTTGGATGGGCGAATGAGCAAGGGGGTTGGCAGTTCCGGGCATCCTTGCCGTACCACTGGTGGTAGTAGCAAGGGCCCGGTGGGTTCTTCTTGTGATGATATGCTGGCCGCCTTCTGGTGATGATGCTTATCTCCTCTTCTGCGCCCTCCTCCTGCTGAATGGAACTGATGGGGTGTGCGGGCGTTGATGCCCGCTTCGCTGCCCTTGCGGAGTCGGTCAGCTGCTGCGCCGTTCTAATCAGGTCCTCGAGCGGCATGGTGTAGGGCTCGAGGACCTGAGTTCAGACATCCGGGAGGAGCTGACAGAGGAGGATCTCCCTCGACAGGCTGATTTCTGACTGCTTCCGCTGCTGTCAGTGCCGGGGAGGGTGAGGTGGTCCTGGATCACGCCCCACGACTCCATGATGCCCTGGTCGTGCCACGGGTTGGTGACGAGGTCGAGGGCACGGGCGGCCCTCTCGGCGAGCGGCAGGGAGCAAGTCTCGATGAGGGATGTTGTTAGGTGGCGGTAGGTGAGGCGGCATGCGGCGGACACCCACAGGAGGAGTTTCCTGTAGACCTCCTCCGGCAGGGCGTTGATTACTGCGTCAGCTTGCAGCACCTCATCCGTGAGTCCCGCCAGCCTGAACTGACCCTCGACCCTGAAAAGCCACGATGATGGGTTTCCCTGTGTGAAGGGCGGCAGCTTTATGGCGAGGGTGGCTTTTGTTTGTCCTGCCGGGCAGGGCAGCATGCGGGGTGTGGGTAGCGGTGTGGAGGAGCGCATGAATCTTGGCACGGCAGAGGGCGGTTGATATGAGCAGAAGGTAAACGTCTGAGTCTGTGAAGTTCGTGGTTAGCTGAACGTGGGAGGGAATGTCCGCGTCCATGCTCACTCTAGCCCTCTTAATTGGAGTGGAATACTCGCGTCAATATGCACTTGGGAGCGCACTGTGTGAGTCCGTTAATGACGCTGGTGATTTGCTGATGAGAGTCAGCACTCCTGAATGCTGGTTACAGTGCCGTAATTAGTCCACTAGGGGCGTGGGTAGTTCCTGGAGCCAAGACTAAGTCGCCGTGTGAATCTGCTAATGGCTCCGAGAACCACTCTGGGGTCACCACTTTAATAGGTGCTAAAGAATGAGCAGGAGAAAAGTAACTGCTAGTTTATTGTGGACACAGGTGGTTTATATAGCGGCGGACTGACGTCATGCCGAGGAATACAATGAGAATCAGGGTGACCTGAGGTCAATTACTCTTGACAATAAATACAATGAATAAATAAACTCTGAGTTGCAAAAATGGACAATGATCAACTTGACAACATTCTGACATATGAGCAAAAGAAACATTTGCAAAATAAATTAGTAACAGGTATATATTTACATAGAAAAGTTTGAATGATTGATTATGGCTGATCCTGCGTGACCCATTATCATAGGAGCGGCATAGAAAACGGATCGCCATCATAGAGGACCCGCTCAGCGGGGACTTTACAAACATGCCACACAACGGAAGTGTGGTGAGCCAAAGTGTATAAACAGTAGGCAAGACCATCATGCAAGGTCCAAAGAATTTATGTACTATATTTACAATACAGAATTTAAAATCTTGCAAGAAAGAACTGGGCTGTTTATCAAAGAAGCTAAATTAGAATTAGAAGTGAGAGGAATTCAAGATCCGTCTAAGAAACGTACATATTCGTCAATAACAAGAACCAATAATGAAACAAAAATGCATACAGATAGAAATAACGGAGCACAGTAAAGTAAATCTCAAGAAGAAAGTAATGCTTTAGAAATAAAAACTAAAATGGTAATGATCAAGAAACAGGTACGAATGAGATGGATAATATTTTATCCAATTCATATGAAATATTAATGCAAATAGGAACACAGGAGGATGCTACTACGAAAATAACAGAGGAGGGTCGTGATGGACTGGAAATTAAAGATAAATAAAGGCCTTTGGAAAGAACACTACCCAAACCGAAGAAATCAACTATTATTAGAGAAACATCGGTTAAACCAAAGATAAAGGATATGAAGAAAGAACAATAACAAAAACAAGCTAAGAATATCCCTTTACAGCATCTCCTAAAATAATAGTAAAACCCATGAAGGCAGATATCCAAAACACTGAAGAAGTGAAAGAGAACCATACCACAGATAACAAAGATTATGTCAAGGGAGAAGAGATTACTCCATCTCCAGTAATTGATACAAGAACAAATGAAAAAAGAAATTACATGATAATACATGTGATGTAATGATTGTTTCATTGAATTATGCAATAATAACAAAAACATAACAAAAGATGGTTTAACAAATATTATAAGAAATTTTAAGAAACATAGAAAAAAGAAACCACTGAACTGAGCACCCATGAAAAAGGTTGTATTTGCATTGAGCACTCAATATATTATAAAGAAAACCAAATGAATATCGTGAGTAAATTACTGGAAACAATCCAAGCAAATAATACAAAAATAAGGAAGCAAAACTCGACAGCTGTAACATAATATTTTCCATAGCTATATTATACAATGGAACGTAAATAGTCTACAGAGCAGATTACACCCGGGAGAAGTACAACGGTTATTAAAAGAATATGAACCAATGATATTATGTTTACAACATGTCAACAAAACAATATCAACAATAGGAAAATATACCCTAGCACTAACATCACGAGAGGAAGAAGGAAATTTAGGTACAACCATAAATGTACATAACAAAGTAATTTACGACAAAGTACCTGTAAACATTACTGACTTGCAAATATCAGGTATTAAAATCCAAATAAAAAACGATAATTATGTAACATAACTTATACAACCAACCTAACAAAAATTACGACACTGACAAACTTAAAGAATTACTTAAAAATACCAAGTAACATACATTAATAGTATGGGACGGTAATTGTTCAAACTCAATTAAAGTAGGAAGTAAAGTAGAAGAATGTGTGGATTCAAATGACATGTGCTGCATAAATGACGACGAAGTCAGCACATATTATTAAAAAACACATGGAACATTTTTCTCAGTGGACTTAACTCTATGTACCTCAAATATAATAGACAGATTAGACTGGAATACAGTTGATGACTTGCACACCAGTGATCATTTCCCAATATTAATTTCAGTATTACAAAATGATCCTGCAAAACATGTCACTCGCTATAACATTTATAAAGCAGACTAGGAATGATATGAAATGCACATTAAGAATATCCCACCATTTGAATATTTAAATGGCCATAATGAAACTAATAAATTTTATTGTTGATTTCATTAAAAATGCTGCTGATAAAGCAATACCAGAATCAAAACCTCATCCAACAAAACACAAAGTTCCATGGGGGTCTGATAAGCCAACAGAATTAATAAAAATAAAACAATAGGGAGACGACTAGATCATTTAAATAAAAAATTCCACAAAATGAATTAAACGTTACCGATATTAGAAGGACCTTTAAAAAACGACTATATTATTGCTAGAAATTGATACATTAAAAACTCTCTACAACAAATTATCTGCAAAATTTAAAAAAGAAGTAATTCAAGGAAGAATCATTTCATGGAGGAAATATGCGTCAGATCTCTAATAATACCCCATACAAAAAATATGGGAAAATTTCAGGAAAGTAAATGGTGCCCATGTTAAACCACCTGGACATGCCATATTGAAAGATGGAAAAAGAATACTTGATCTGAAAGAAATAAGTAATGTAATAGAAGAAAACTTGGCAAATGTAAGTTGTGATGATAATTTAGATGAACACTCCTGCACAAAGAAAAATAATGTAGAATTAATAACAATCAGTTTTGAAACAATAGAAAATATATGTTATAATAGAAAATTTAATATGGAAGAGTTGGAATATGTTCTCTCGGACAGCAGTAAATCTGCCACTAGAGGTGACAATATTTGTTTTGAAATGATCTGCCACTTAGCACCTTTGGCAAAGTCATACTTATTAGAGTTTTATAATCACTTATGGCTTCGAAATTTATTTCGTGATGAATGGCGTAAAGCTATCATTATTCCTATCCTCAAACCTGGGAAGGGTCCAGTAATGTAAACAGTTACAGACCAATTTCTTTAACAAGTTGCTTATGCAAATTACTAGAGAAAATGGTAAATGATCGACTAACATGGCACATTAGAGAAAATAAAACTTTGACTCCCACTCAATTCGGGTCACAATGTAACAGATTTACATTGGATTATCTAACTTAGAAGACCATATATGAAGAGGAATTGAACGAAAACAAATTACTATAGCCGTCGTCTTTGACATTGAAAAGGCATATGATGCTACATGGAGATATGCAATATTAAAAACATTACATAAAAACAGCATCCGTGGACAGTTACCCAGGTTCATCCAAAACTTTCTGAAAAATTGCACTTTTCAAGTGAGAATTGATGATGTATTGTCAAGTACATTTCCACTCGAAAATCGTGTTCCACAAGGAAGCGTACTTATTGGCACACTGTGTATTTTAGCAATAAATGATATAAATAAAAATCTACCTATTGGGATTAAAAGTAACTTGTATATGGATGATTTTGTCATATATTATTCAGCATCTCGAATGAAACATGCGGAACAAATCATTAATCAATGATAGACAGCACTGTTGCTTTATACAGTGCAGTAAGGGTATGTATATCGGCTCCCCAAGTAGTGTTCGATAATTTTTAATTAGATTTAATGCTCTTTTACATTTTGATTTCGTGTGTTATGTGGGCTTTCCAGTTCAAGTGAGTATCAGATACTAATCTCAAAAATTTTGCTGTTTGGCTAATTGGTATACTGTGGTTTCTGATTTTTAACTCTATTTCTTCAACCTTTTCCCATTTTTTATTTTTATAAAACATGATTTCTGGAGTTTTATCTGTGGAAAATTAAAAGCCTACAGATGAGGCCCATTTATCCAAACAGCAAAAATTTTTGAGATTAGTATCTGATAAAACTCAAGAAATCATGTTTTATAAAAATGAAAAATGGAAAAAAGAAATACAGTTAAAAATCATACATGAAATCAAAATGTAACTCAGAACATTAACATGAAATCAAAATTAAAAATAATTAAAAATTATCGAACACTGCTTGGGGAGCCGATAGACATACCCTTACTGCACTCTATAAAGCAACAGTGCTGTCTATCATTGATTATGGAAGTGAACTGAAATATATGGCTTGGTATCATGCGCAACGCTGAAAACGTTAGACGCAGTTCATAATGAAGGCCTTAGAATATGTTCAGGAGCCTTAGATCATCACCAAAATCATCTTTACAAGCTGAATTTGGTGAACTACCTCTCTCTCTCTCCATAGAGAGGTAGTAACAATGAAGACTGCTCTGAGAATTCAGAAAAATGATTCTCCAGCCAAAAAATTATTTGGACTAAGAGATGTATTTATAAACATACATCCACCTCCTTTCCCAATTAGATCTAGAAGATTGTTTGAGTTGCTGAATATATACAATCGCCTTTAATAGCAAAGTTACCTCCTCCTTGAACAACGAATAAAATGAGAATTTGTACGCACTTAAAATATTTATCAAAAAGTAATCCATATACCCCAGAACACCATAGACAACATACAGTAGAACATATAAACCAAAAAAGGTCCGCATTACGCAATAAACACTGACGGATCTAAGTCACAATATGGAATGGGATATGCTGCAGACATAACGTATCAGTTCTCTCTACCTGATAATACCTCAGTATTTACAGATGAGTTGTGTGTGATAGCATCACCCATAAAAATAGTTAAAGAAGCCTCATTTAAAAATTTTGTGATTTATAGCGACTCCAGAAGTGTTATAGAAGCCATTCAAAGCTACAACCCAAAAAATAATATTTTGCAACAAATTAAGTTTTTACTCCATAAATTGGAAAAAAATATAGAAATATGTTGGATCTCTGCCCATGCAGGGATTAAAGGAAATAAGAGGCTGGTAAAGCAACTAAAGAAGCGGTCCACATGGCAAGAACTAATGTAAACATCCCTGTTAGTGACTATATAAGATATATAAAAACAATCATTGTAAGTAAATGGCAAAATATATGGAATGAAGAACCTGAAAATAATAAATTAAAACACATAAAATCCAATGTTGGAAAATGGAGTTCATCACATGAGAGACACACACACAAGTAATTCTGATGCGTCTTCGAATAGGCCATACTTGTTTGACACATGGACACTTAATGAACAGTCCATATAGCCCTCCTCCCAAATGCCCTGATTGCAGTGTTGATAACAGTCAAGTATGTATTGGGTGAATGTCCAAAAGATAACCTGCAGTAATGATCAAATTTTGAAAGTAGATCAATGAAGGAAATTTTGTCAGAATCTTCTAGATTTTCAGTAATACCAATTTTAATGTCCGTGAGGAACTCTGATTCAGTTGATAAAATACAATAAGTGAACAACAAAACTACGAAAATCCTTAGGCATCTAATGAATTTTAAAACAACTAAATTTTAAAATTTTACTTATTCTGAATTTTAATATACCTTTTTAGTGAGTATAGGCTATTTGGAAACGTGAGTATAAATGTATTTATTGTGTGAGTGTGTTCCGGTATGAGAGTGTATGCCTTGTGCAGTTTTTAATTTCACTGTCATTCATTCAGCATCATATCGAATGACCTATGCCCTAGACCTGGCATTTCATCCAAATCCTTTTGGGCCAGCCCCGTGAGAGAGCTGATAGTCAGCTCAGTGGTCTGGTAAAACTGTTTTAATAATATAATAATAATAATAATCCCCTCCCCTCGCCGAGCACAAGATCAAGTGTTACTTTAGCTGTGTCCTTCTTCTCTCCTTCCCTCGTCCCTCCCCTCCCCCTTCCCTCTTCCATCCCCTTCCCCCTCCCCCTTCCCTCTTCCAACCTCTCTCCCCTCCTCTTCCATCCCCTTCCCCTCTCCCTTACGTCTTCCATCCCTTCCCCCCCCCTCCTCTTCCCCTCTCCTTACCTTCCATTCCCCTCTCCTCCCGTTCCTCCTCTCCCTTCCTCCCCTTCCTCTTGCCCTCCCCTCCACTTCCCCTTCCCTCTTCCATCCCCCTTCCCTCCTCTTCCCTCTTCCATTCCCCTCCCCCTTCCCATTCTCCTCTTCCTCCTCCCCTCCCACTCACCTTCCTCTTACCTCCCCTCTCCTTCCCTTTTCCATCCCCTCCCCTTCCCTCTTCCATCCCCCCCCCCCCCCCCCTCCCCTCCCCTCCCCCTCCCCTTCCCTCTGCCATTTCCCCTCCCCTTCCCCCTCTCCTCTTCCTCCCTCCGCCCCTCCCACTCATCCTCCTCTTTCCTCCCCTTCCTCATCCCTTTTCCATTTCCCTCCCCTTCCCATCTCCTCTTCCTTCCTCCTCTCCCACTCACCTTCCTCTTCCCTCCCCTCCCCTTCCCTCTTCCATCCCCCTTCCTCCCCCTTCCCCTCCCCTTCCCTCTTCCATTCCCCTCCCCTTCCCATTCTCCTCTTCCTCCTCCTCTCCCACTCACCTTCCTCTTACCTCCCCTCTCCTTCCATCTTCCATCCCCCTTCCCCCTCCCCTTCCCTCTTCCATCCTCCTCCCTTCCCCTTCCCCTCCCCTCCCCTATGCCATTCCCCTCCCCTCTTCCATTCCCTCCCCTTCCCCCTCTCCTCTTCCTTCCTACTACCCACTCACCCTCCTCTTCCTCCCCTCCTCATCCCTCTCCCCTTCCCTCTTCCATTCCCCTCCCCTTCCCATCTCCTTTTCCTTCCTCCTCTCCCACTCACCTTCCTCTTCCCTCCTCGTCCCCTTCCCTCTTCTCTCCCCTTCCCTCTTCCATTCCCCTCCCCCTTCCCTCTCCTCTTCCCTTCCCTCCCCTTCCCTCTTCATTCCCCTTCCTCCTCCCTCCCTTCCCTCTTCCATTCCCCTCCCTTCCCTCTTCCCTCCCTTCCCTCCATTCCCTCCCCCTTCCCCCCTCTCTTCCTTCCCCTCCCCTTCCCTCTTCCTTCCCCTTCCCTCAATTCCCTCCCCCTTCCCCTCTCCTCTTCCCTCCCTTCCTTCCCTCTTCCATCCCCTTCCCTCCTCCCTCGCCTTCCCTCTTCCATTCCCCTCCCCCCCCCCTCTCCTCTTCCTTCCTCCTGCCCCCACTCACCTTCCTCTTCCTCCCCTTCCCTTCTCCCTCCCCTTCACTCCTCCCCTCCCGTTCCCATTCCCTCTCCTCTTCCTTCCTCTTCCCTTCTCCTCCCCTTCCTCTTCCCCTCCCCTTCCCTCCCCTTCCCTCCTCCCTCCCTTCCCTCTTCTATCCCCCCCTTCCCCTCTCTTCTTCCCTCCCCCCCTCACCTTCCTTCTTCCCTCCCATTCCCTCCTCCCTCCCCTTCCCCTCTCCTCCTCCTTCCTCCTACACTCCCACTCGCCTTCTTCCCTCCCCTTCCCTCCTCCCTCCCCTTCCCTCTTCCATTCCCTCCCCTTCCCCCCTCCCCTCCTCTTCCTCCTCCCCTTCCTTCTTCCATTCCCCTCCCCTTCCCCTCTCTTCTTCCTTCCTCCTCCCCTCCCACTCACCTTCCGTCTTCCCTCCCCTTTCCCTTCTGTCTTCCCTCCCCTTACCTCCTCTCTCCCCTTCCCTCTTCCCTCTTCCAGGCAAAAGAAGTGATGAAATCACAAAAGGGGCAGTAAAGCCCAGCCACAAGAGACAGATATGGAGGTCAGGGGAGACAAAGGAAGGGGTAGGGCGTAGGGCTTTACTCCGCAACCTGATAAATTATGATGAAAGCGAAAAGTAGAAGTAGGAGTGTTTTCTCAATCAGTATAGAAAGCGAGTGCCATTATAATACTCATATTGAATAGGCTTCAGTTTGCACGAACCACCACTGATGATGTGAAAATTAAGCAAGTACCACCCAACACTGACCCGGCCTAGTCTCTACAGCAGCAACAGCAACAGCAACAATCGGAACGAGTTCGTCGTGTCATTCTCGACGACAAAGAGGAAAAAAAACAAAAAACAAAAACAAAAAATGTTACCCACAAAGAAGCGCTGCGTTTGTATGGTCTCACGCTTCTGAGTGGATACAGTTGCTATATGTCTTCAAATTGTATTGCTTGAAGAAGTGCCAGCGCCTGTCTCTTCAGGAATGGTTGTCGTTGTGTGTATTATAATGGCACTTGCTTTCTATACAGATTGAGAAGACTCCTACTTCTACTTTTCGCTTTCATCATAATTTATCAGGTTGTGGAGTAATGCCATGCACCCTACCCCTTCATTTGCATCCCCTGACCTCCATATCAGTCTCTTGTGGCTGGGCTTTGCTACCCCTTTTGTGATTTCATCACTTTTTTGCCTGTGACACAAATATGATTAGCAGTAGAATCGTGAATAATGCTGTGTAACTCACCTAGGATCATGCAGGATTGCCCTACTGTCACTTGAAACCCCAGCAATATATCGCTCCTATAGGTCATCACATTCACTATGTTGTCTAATGCTACGTCTCCACCTTAGATACTTACCGGGATTCTGGGCTGCAGTGGATGATCACAGGAAGTTCCTTACATTACCAAGAAAACTACCATGTTTTGACTAAATATCTGACTGGTTAAAGCAGATCCGTAGAAGATTCAATCAAAAGGGAAAAATCTGGCTTAGGGCCTTCTTCATGTGAGGAAAGATTACGCAAACACAGAGGGGTTCTCTTAATCAATTATATTTATATAACACACGCAGATCAGAAGAATGAGGAATTACGGGGCAGGTCTTGCTAAATTAATGGATCCTACACAAGATAAATATTCTACGCCGATGATGTTTACATGGAAGGAACATCTTAGGGGGTGTAGAGTAGTGGGGTGGCATAAGGCCACTGCACATGGGAGAGTCAAAGATTTGGTTCCACAGCCAAGGCCGATCTGCAATGCAAGACGGTTACTTGCATGAAACAACAACGCACTCAAAGGGAACAGATGGTTCCAGGCGACTCAGTTCCAATCACTCAGTGCACAATTATGTTAACACTTAACATTTCAACGCAAAGGTACTTTGGTTACTCGCACAACAAAATGGAAAATAAATTAGGCAAAGGACTTATAGGATTGTGACTGACCAAAAGAAACCTTATTTCAGTACATTACCTTTGTCATGATGATGGGATCCTCATCCGATAAGGCGTTGGCAGTGGAGGAAGGACAATGAAGGGTGTGCCACTTACAAAAGGTACTGGCTCAAGGACGAGCATGTGGAGGGAGTACAAGGGACAGGAAAGAGGGAAGGACAGCAAGCGTCTTCAGTTAAGTTCTGGGCGCTTCTTTGCCACTTCTCAGATTGAACTCACCGACTGAACTCCCAGATCAAACAACGGAGCGAACTGTCAGTTTCATGGCCCTTATAAAGTGATGGAGGATTACACCTGGGCATCCTTGTAGGTGGCGTTGTAGTCAATGCCTGCTCCATTTTCTAAAGGGTCACGTACATGGGTCACCTTCCCAGGTGTCATGACAGCTGGGCCACATGTTCAGCTGCTATGGGCCGGGCGCTTTCTCTTTTTCCTCTTTTGCCGGTTGTCTGCCTCTGGTGAGGATTTGCATCTTCGAAGGCTGCACCTAGGGATAAGGATCTTTGGCAGTCACTTTGAAACAGAGGAAGTATTAAGCGCTTACCCATATAGGGAAAGAGGGAGAGAATAGGTGGAGGGGGGAATGATACCCATAGTTCTTTTATTTAAAAAATGAATAAACCGAATTTTATTCTTATCTCTTACATTAATATTATTTAAGGCTGTTGAGGTTGCTTGGAAAGAAGGTTCCTTCATTGCACCTCCCCAACCAAGTTAGCATTCACACCCCAGACTGGGTGAGAATGATTATCATCAAGCAAACTCACTTACAGACTAATTTATTCTTCTCTCACTTCCCTTTTGGTACCCTATATCCTAACTTACATTTCTGTGAAGCAATTAGTTTCAAGATGCAAAACATCAGTTGTGACTTTTACATTAAATGCAGAATGAATACTTGCTGATAGAAATGATAAATTCTATCAGTAAATTCCTCTTACGTTAAAGCAGCATATGATGAATGTCAATCAAAGTAAATTCACAAACGTGATAGTATAGTCAAAAATAATGAATTAATACTAGGTTAATTCTACAGATACTTCATGCATTCTTAATAATAATTTAAGTACAAGTTTTGCATACATGCAGTTAGCCTGCCTTGAAGAGGCATTACAATGAAGTAATCATGGACTTGGGTTATATGGTGCCACGCTACTTAAGCAAGGCGGTGCAAAATTAGGCGAGGCACAAAAATTACAGTTGCCTATTGGCAAAGACAAAGTATCTTAAATTACACAAGTTTGCGAGTCTGGAACTCGACATTTATCACACGAGAATAACAAAGAAAATAGATGACAGATGCAAAGTAATTAATGACCGTTAGGTAAAATGATGAGTAATATGCTGAAATTATATTTCTTGGCCTATGAAAATGGCTAGGTTTATTCATTATCCCAAAGGGCCACAAAGCAGTCAGAGGATGTGACTCCTCTGGCAGGATTATCTGGGCCACCTACACACTGTCCAGCTGGAGTCAGTAAATTTTCCCATGCTCTGGATTCCCTCACAGTAATGAATGAAAAGGGAGGGTGTGCGAGTTTCAGTCGTGCACACGCAGCTACATTCTTCAATTAATAATTTTACGGGAATACTGCGGGCTTACTGAGGAATATCCGACTCTGTTAAAGAATTTAAAGTTTTATTCTCAAAATTCGGCAGGCTTCACGGATGTATGGATAAAATTAGCTAGCAAAAGGAAGGAACTCGTACTCGTACATGAGCGCTGTGTGTGCGCTGTTTACAAAAAATGAAATGTTTAACGGATCTCAAAGTTAAGCATGGCAGATGGTTAGGGGTGAGGCCATGTGGCCTGGAATTGAAGATTCCAGGTTGGAATTGACTAGTCTCTTGACTTGAGAGCAAAAATTTAGTTGTTTACTTTTATACTTCCTGACTTTGAGAGAGAGAAAGAGAATAAATCCAGCGAGACAAAAAATAGCTGGAGTCAGGCCTTAGTTGGCCCCTACACAGGGTGCCTATCTAAGAATCCGGGACTTACAAATTGTCCTTATCACTCTTCAACTGAGTTCACTCCCTAACTTCCTATTCTTGAATACATGCAGACAACATGCAGTAGCACCAAAATCTTGGGGGGTGGTTAGTATGCTCTCTCTTCTCATGACTAAATTGGGCATGTACATGGTCTATCAATACCTAACACTGATTGCAGCCACCTAGCATAAACCTAAACACAATATTTTGACACGTACTTACGCTGTGGAACTGGCTCTTCTCATGTGCTTAAAATGGGTATGCTACTAGGGTCGTCTCTACTCTTGCAACCAGCTTTGGCAATTGCTGTTCAGCTGATCACTACAGCTGCATCAATCTTGTAAGCAACACAAGATCTGGCATCGGTCGTCAACTGCTACGTCTCCACCTTAGATACTTACTGGGACTCTGGGGTGCAATGGATGATCACAGGGAGTTCCTTACATAACCAAGAAAACTACCATGTTTTGACTAAATATCTGACTGGTTAAGGCAGGTCTGAAGGTTCAGTCAAAAGGGAAGAATCTGGCTTAGGGCCTTCTTCATGTAAGGAAAGATTAAACACAGAGGGGTTTCCTTAATTAATTATATTTACATAATACACACAGATCAGAAGAATGAGGAATTGCGGGGCAGGTAATAACAAGGTCTTGCTAAATGAATGGATCCTACAAAGGATAAATATTCTATGCTGATGATGTCTTCACAGAAGGGACATCGTAGGGGGTGTAGAGGGGGGGCGTGGCATAAGGCCATTGCACATGGGAGAGAGCCAAAGATTTGGTTCCACAGCCAAGGCTGATCTGCAATGAGATGCAAAACAGTTACTTGTATGAAACAATAATGCACTCAAAGTGAACTGAGGGAATGCACAGATGGTTCCAAGCAACTCAGTTCTTATCACTCAATGCATAATTACTTGAACACTTAACACTTCAACACAAAGGTACTTAGGCTAATTGCACAATGAAACAAAAAATAAATTAGGCAAAGGAATTACTGGATTGTGACTGACTAAAAGAAACCTTGTTTTCGGTATATTACCTTCGTCAGGGTAATGGGGTTCTCATCCGATAGGGTGTCGATGGTGGAGGGAGGAAAATGAAGGGGGTGCCATTTACAAAAGGTACTGGCTCAAGGACGTGCACATGGAGGGAGTACAAGAGACTGGCAAGAGGGAAGGGTGGCAAGTGTCCTCAGTTAAGTTCTGGGTGCTTCTCAGCTGCTTCTCAGATCAAACCCCCCGATCGAACTCCCAGATCAAACAACAGAGCGAACTGCCGGTTCTGTGGCCCTTATAAAGTGTCCGAGGATTATGCCTGGGCATCCTTGTAGGTGGCATTGTAGTCAATGCCTGCTCCATTCTCTAAAGGGTCATGCACATGGGTCACCTTCCCAGGTGTCATGGCGGCCGGGCCACATGTTCAGCTGCTATGGGCTGGGCGCTTTCTCTTTTTCCTCCTTTGCTGGTTGTCCACCTCTGGTGAGGATTTGCATCTTTGAAGGCTGCACCTAAGGATAAGGTTCTTTTTCAGTCACTTTGGAACAGAGGAAGTATTAAGGGCTTATCCATATAGGGAAAGAGGGAGAGAATTGGTGAAGGGGCGAATGATAACCATTGTTCTTTTATTTAAAAAATTAATAAAATTAGTTTGATTCTTATCACTCTCACTTTAATATTACTTAAGGCTGGTGAGGTTGCTTGGAAAGAAGGTTCCTTCGTTGCATTAACTATTTGTGCCACAGGAAACAAAGGTTCCCTTTCAGGCAACTGGGTATGATGTGGTCTGTCACTTGCATCGATGAGGTCGAGAAAGCTCTGAAGTCTTCATGCACTGAATTGCAGATGACAAGGTCATGTGGCCAGAGGTGTGTTTCTTGTAATGCAATGAAGCCTTTGAAGTTTTTGCAGAACATGTTCAGGAGAGGAATGTTCCACTTGAGACCAAAAATACTCCATGAAATTATATCTAATGTATCCATGGCTACTCACGAAGTTGGGAATGAATAAGTTGATCATTTGAGTGGATGGAGGGTTGGTCAGTCACTTGCCGTGGGAGGTTGGCTGGCACTTGCAGTAGAAGATAAGCCTGCACCCTTACCCCTGTATGGGGTGTCAGTAAGTACCCCTTGGGGCGTGTTTTGGCCCTGGGTTAGGTTGTATCTTGAAAATTTTATATAAGGACCAAAATTCTTGCCTTTAAGAACATCAAGGTGTTTAAATAGGCAGGTAAGCCTGTAAGCCACTTCACGTTTAATTTTGCATGGGAGGTCGTGGGACATAAGAGGGTTAGAGCCCGTGAGAAACTTGACCCTTTCTACTATAGCGTCTAGCTTCACAGATGACTGAAAATTGTGAATAACATGACATCTCTTCTCAGGCTTTGTGCAAGGTGATTCACGATTGTTGGGGTTCGGTCAGGCTGGCAAATGAGAGGCTCTTTTCTTTTTTCTACTTGCTTGTGTCTGCCAGCCCCCAATCTCCTCATGATTATTCTCATCATCCACGGAGGGGTTTGGGTGGGGGGAGAGATAGGGTTGGAAGACTCACGATGGCTGGTGATCTTGACTGAGGACCTATCTTCCACTGGAGGCACTGGGGAGGGATGAGAGGTTGGGAGTCCAACGGTCCCCTCCGGTAGGTCTATGAGTGAAGTGGGTGTTTCATCTGAGGGAGAGAGGGTGATTCCCATTTGAAAGGGTACGGTCACCTCAACCTCATGTCGCACCACCACTTCTCTCGTGTTGTTGGAAGGGGAGGAAATAAATGCTGTAAGACTGTCTAATGATTCCTCTACTCCTTTGATCAAGTCCCAGATCAGTGAAAGATTGTTATTTGTTTCCACAGTTTTAAGACTGTCAAATGATTCCTGTAATCGTTTGATCAAGTCACAGATCCATGAAAATTTGTCATTTGTTTCCTCTGAGAGAGACTTTGCCGTTTAGAAGGCATTTTCTACCATATGGTGCACTGCAGTCAGGCTTAGATCAGCAGGCCTCTTTGGAGGCAGGCTGTAGCCTAAGGGTCATCGCGCTCTTTGGAGGCAGCTGTAAGGGTCATCGGCGTAGATTTCCACTTAGCGATATATGATATTTTCTTGAGAGTATCTTTAGGTGCCAGGGTCACTGGCGCCATGGTTGGAGGATGGTCGGGTGACATTTTTTGGTAAAGGGAGGGCCAGGCACTAACACATACACAGCACTTTTTTGCTCATAAAATCTTACAAGAATTATATATATATATATATATATATATATATATATATATATATATATATATATATATATATATATATATATATATACACACACACACACACACATACACACACACATATAGTCTATATATATATATATATATATATATATATATATATATATATATATATATATATATATATATATATATATATATATATATATAGAATCTACTGGTCACTTTTATAGACACATATGTAATTCTGATAGCCACAATGCCCTCTTAACTTCTCGAATTCTTATTGCTTTTTGGATATGGCTATTAGAATTATATATATATATATATATATATATATATATATATATATATATATATATATATATATATATATATATTTATGTATGTATGTATGTATATATATATATATATATATATATATATATATATATATATATATATATATATATACACACACACACACACACCATACATCATTTTCTCGTCTTGACGGGATGTCTACAAACATATGAAACTTACCGGTTTCTCATATAATCATTACATGTGAGGTTGCTAGTCCCATGGCCTTTTCTGGAAGCCAGCAAAGGCCAAAACCTATTTATGACTGGGTGTAATGGTGTTTGGCAGTACGGGTTCGAACTCGCATCTTGTAAACGAGTTACACAGGCTGGTTATCAAATTCTGTTATAGTAATTAAATTTGTTGAACATTACTAACATTTCATGTAATCAGCATCATAAGGAGAGAGAGAGAGAGAGAGAGAGAAAATATATTGCTTGAAAAGCCATTTTATCTTAGTACAGAAAAGGCAAATGAAGGCCATTACCTCTTAAAACAAGTTTTTGCGGCGTAGAAAGAGGGAAAAAAATGGCATGAAATGGCGGAGAGAAGGGAAGTGGGCTACAGACCTGAGCAAATAAGAATAAAACAGTCGGCAAACACACAAATAACTTCATGCATTAGTAAGCCGCATTCAAGATTTTTGAGAAATCGAAGGCAGCTGCAGTACGTGGCGTTTCAAATTCTATTGGTCTGCATAAAATGAGAATCTACAGTAGACTCTAGAGGCCTGGTTGCTCCTCTGGTGTGGGAGTTCTTGTTTCAGCCAGTCGCGCTCCACCGTTGATGTAATTCTTGAGCTTTTTAACTGGCCGGAGGGCATTCAGATTCGCCGCAAAGTTTGGGACCGCTCTTACTGTTTCTTCAGAAGAGCTTGACACTGTCTCCGGCAGATATGCATACAGTAAGGGCATTGCGTCTTCATATGATATCATATGGTAATGACTTCACGAAAACTTTGAATGTATTTTGCGGCTATAAATTCATAATCACTGTAGATAAGATATAATTATGTATGTTGACAAACCTTAGCCTACAAATGTCGTTTAATGTGAAATTCACACAACTTCGGAATAAACACCGAAGGGGAATTTATAAGTGAAAACTGACCACTTTTCACTTCTAACCGAATCGTAGCGTCTCTGAAAAGTCGTCGTTCCCTTCTTTTCATTCATTCATTCATTCATTCATTCATTCATTCATTCATTCGGTGGCTCGAGTCCACCTGGTGTGGATCGCTTTTCACTTATAAATTCCCCTTCGGTATTTATTTCGAGGTTGTGTGATCTTGATATTAAACGACATTTGCAGCTTAAGGTTTGCCAATATAAAATATGTCATTGTGTATATGATAATGATCCATATGTATTTTGAATAAAAAAAAAAACTCAGATCTTTGCTATTTCTCTCTGTTAATTTCAAAGAAAAAATGCGTTCATGGTAGTACTGTAGTAGTGAACCAAACACGTTATCATAATTCGAACACCTCTACTTTTCAACTCGAGCTCCACAAAAGACTGCGAAAGCTCTCCGCGACTGGCTACTCGGTCACATCAACTTCCTCACTCTTGGAAAAGCGGAATTTGCCGCGCATTTTCAGTTCCTGCCTGTACCTGTATCTACATTCGGGTCTAATTCTCTGTCAAAGAAGAAGGAACCAAGTGGATCTGGTGATATTCATCATTTCTGAAAATGAGCATCGGACATTCACAAGGATCATTCGTCAGAAATTTTCCGCGGAATAGAATGCTTGTGTGAACAAGCACAAGACATGAGTAGAAAAAATCACATGAATAAAAAGTGAATGTGACAGAGAGCAAGGAGATGAACAATGCATATACTGTATAAAAGCCATTGAAGCAGACCGAGAGGGGCAGAGCCCCGAAGGTGAAGTGAGGCGAAGTGAAATTTTCCATCATGCCTTGACATCCGGATTTGGATTCAAAAGTGACAGAAAGCATCTCAAAAATGGCGTTTGCAGAAGGCCAGCGGATACATACACCCAAGAGGTGATGAAAACAGTCCCCCGGAAAATCTAATTGCAATCGATGTGAAGGATCCGCGTAATAGCTTGATGGAGGTGGAATTAAACAAGTGGCGTGTAGTTACAGAACGATGGCAGCATTCCTTTTATAACACTGATTTAGATCAAAGCAGAAACTTCCTTAATTTTACCTGTGATTACCATCTACAGTATACTTGATTGAAAGACCTACCCAAGTTGACTCCGTCCTTGGCTTCGGCTAGATGTTAGCCACGCACCTCGACACCTCCCCCCCCAAAAAAAAAAAAAAAATACTCCTCTCCTCTCGACAAGCCAGTGTTTTTCAAAGCCATGAGATATTCTGAACATGAAATAGGACTGTAACACTGAATACAACGGAAGTCAATAGCTGTTAAGGCCGTGTGTGTGCGGGCACCATCAGAGCGCAGTGACCTTGACAAGCAAAAAGTTTTCGTGCAATGCATTATGAGGTAATCAGCTTTATGAGTTCTTCACTGTGATATATTATATATATTGTATTGTATTATATTATATTATATCTGCTTTAAGAAATATAACATTACATTTGTTTCTTATCAATATTTCTCTATTAGAAATTCATGTTATAAGTTTCATCTAGTGTTGTATATATTTTTTCACGTGGATGCGAATATTGAACCATTTGTTGAATCACTGATATAATAATTTAAGATATTGTTTACAGTTGCAAATATTATACGAACAACATTTGATACTTACGGCTGAAAAACGCAAAGTTTAACTGCGATATAAGTTTGTATTATGGGTTAAATTTAACTACTTTATATCCTTTTAAATGTCAAGCTACAGAAAAAACATCTAAACTACGCTAAATAGACGACCTTCAAAAAATTAGCGTGTAATGATGGTCTGAAAATCAATTGAAGTTCAGTCTTGATCACTTCCTGATTTAACGTTCCACTGATGACGTGAATACCTCTTCAGTTTCAGTGTCAGTATCATCACTTATATTTTGGTCATTACCAATCATTGCTGCAATACATCAACTAGTTGCAATACATCAACTAGTTGATCAGGTAGCCCCCATCTATTCACACTACAGTGGCAGCAGCTTGCCAGATATTCTATTGCATCCATGTCGATCTATTCCGGGTACTTTTACTTTCTGCTTGATCAGTTATTTCAAGGTACCGACCGGTTAGTTGCCTCGTGATTTGTTACCAGAGACTCTTCTTCTACACGGCAGAAGTGATTCCATATCCACAATCTTTGTTGGGACAACAGTAGTTCGGAGGTCATCAGCGCTGGCATGTCATGTTGTATCAACTTTTTTTCATGGCATACCATATAATTGGTATGTAAATTAATTTGACCTTGCCATAACTTTATTCCCAACACACCGATCATCAAGAAGCTTTGAGAAAGCTTCTATATATTTTGTCATATTTTATAGGATTCACTCTTTTTAAAGACATTTCTTGTGCCATATCTAGAGTAGGCATACAGTAATCAGGATAGTAAGCCTTTGAAAAGTGTCTCCCGCTCCCGCTAATCAGTTGCATCTTGTTGGCAGTTCCTGTAGCGAATAGAATTCTGGAATCTTTTACAGCTGAGCACGATGATACGAGATAAAGACACATCTACAGTATATCAGTTATAGAAATTATATACTTGCTGCATCAGATAATTTGGGTGTCAGTGTCTTCTTGTCCAACTACAGTTGGTAGATTGTAAGTCACTGGATTTAAGGGATGTTAATAGCATAGGTAAGTCTTTCATGAGGTTTTGAATTAACATTTCATGCAGAGTTGGCTGACTTATAAGACTGTTACATCTTTGTTCTGACTACAAGTTATTTTTACAGATCTGTTCCTATTTTGTAGCATTTTTAACATACGGCATTTGGCTGGTTGGATGGTGTCCCTTCCAATTTTTGAGACTTTGCATCAAAAATTCTTTATTGAATGCAGTAATAGCTATTTCAGATGCAACAGCACATGAGGATAATATAACCAGTCATCAGTTTCTATGTCAAATAGCTTTTAGTAGCAAATCACACAATCCTCATCTATCTGTTATCATTCCTTCCATATCTAGAGAAGCACAAATCAGATGAACTGTGCATATGATGATTATGTAGTTTTAAGCATTCTACCATCTCATATTGTGACACTGGTCTTGGTTTCACAGGTTTGTCACCTGTCTGGGGGATGAATCCTAACCATCCTAACATCAAGTTTAGGGTATTATAGAGGACCTACAAAGCAACCACAACATTCTGGCGACTCTACAGTGTGTAGATTAAATGCTACCCAACCAATCTTTTGAACTACAAATGTTCCTGCTTGTGTCCAATAAGCATCTGGTACTTCTTGCATAATAGCTCTCTGTCATATGAGCCATTAATTGGCCTGTTGCAAACAAGTCATAGATGAAGCAGTCTGATTATATGGCAAGAACTGAAGAAACAAAGTAGAATCAGTGTGGCTTGTCAAGATCAATCTTTGTTCTTCTGATGTTGTTCCAATAAAGAACATGAACGTGGAATTCCACCTGCAATGTAGACTTCTCTTGCTACCAGGTCAGTGTATGAAAATAGGTCTCTCACCAAGACCTTAAGTACCGAAAACAGATGGTAATGGATGGGCTGCCATTGGTGGCAAGTGGGTATGAAGGGGCAGTCAATCTTATTGTGATAAAAATCGAACTCATGTGAGTTGCTTTGAGATTTTCTTAGAAATTTTATTTCATTAAGATCGTTTCTTTGCATATTTTAGTATTGTAATAATGTTATGCTGCAAATTGATTTGCAGTTACACTGTGCAGTTGTTCAAATGTAGACGTCAAATGCTGTTCATATACTACTTTAAGGTATTGCTTATCCATTTGTGAGTCTAACAACTGGTTTAACCATTCGTTTGCCTTTATCTGAAAAGGGAAATAAACTCTACCCTTGACATGGAACATTCAACAGATATACGAATTACTTTTAAATTTAACAGAAATGGAGAACAAGTTTAATGTTATATTAAGTACACGCAGTAATATAGATTATATAACTGTGAGAAAAATAAATGGCCTTCCCTAGGATATCCAACATGGCTTATCTCTGACAGTGGCTCTTGATGCTAATTTCTATGTAATGCATCATATGAAAAGTTTGGCTTGTCGAGGTCATTGTTTTATGATGGTACCCTCCCCTCACAGATACGAACATTGCAAATATTGCAATGCAGTATTTTCAATGTCGCAATCCCATATCATGTGCAGCACACCCAAGATTTCACAAAAAAGTTGACATGTTAAGAAGTGGGCTGGATGCATGGCTGATATACTATATCCCACTTCAATAACAAATTTTATATTATTTTTGGTAGAGTCCTCGTGCGCAACACTTGACTGTTGTTTGCGCTACCTATAATTATTTTCATTACTGTTGTTACATATTTTTTCAAGTGCCAAGGCAAGGACTGAAGAAAACAAGAAAAAGGAAAACAAAGAATAAAGTTGGGAACTAACCATGAAGCCTATTTAGGATAATATGTCTCTTAGAGGGGATAAGTTGGAAGTCAGTAACAACAGAATAAAATCCTGCACAGCCTTGAACTTTTGTTATTTGTGTATTAGCTTTACTGGATTTGACATAGTTTTAACCTCAATGATTTTGTCAACTGTTCTCATATCTACGGGGATTACTTCGTACGTAAAGATAAGGTAAAAAGGAAACTCATTTTGCTTAGAGAGCCGTTGAATTACATGATATCGACTTTGAAAGACACTATAGTTTCTTTGCCATATGTTCATTATTATTGTCAGCACTGTGAATTATCATGGTCATCAACGCTACTAGTATCATAATTTTCATTATTGTTGTTACTGCCAATGTTGATTGCATAGCATCACGATCAAGGCTGAAATTTTACTGTCATATAGAAGAATGAAGTGATGACGATACCTACTGTAGATGGATAGCTGTGTTGATGATCTTTTACCAGGCACCAAAGTATTTTGGCTTTCACTTACGACAGTTGTACTTATTCAGTATTTCCATTTCATGAAACTGTGAAAACACCAGAGATTCATTTAGAAAGGACTTGAATATTAATGCACAACTCACTGCTTTGAACATGCAGTATCTGATTAGCTGCTTATAGCTAACTTTGTGGTGACAATAATGCAGAAAAACCGCAAACAAACAATATGGGATCTACTTTCACCTGTAGTTAATAAGACTTCAGATCAAGAAGTCAAAATTCACTACTTTAGAAATTGCTGCTAGCCTAACATACATCTATAGATATGAGAGGCAATGTTTTTTCCAATGTAAAGGAAGCACAAAGCTTGGTATCCCCCTCCTTGCAACGCCCAGTGCGCCAAGATAAATTCGTGTTCTAGAACCTCTTCACTATAATACCCCACCAATGCCATCTGTGATCTAGCAATTCAGTATTATGTGTGGGAAATGAGAATTACTGTAAAACACAAATGTCAAGAGGAACTACGATCACTATAAATTGGTCCTGAGTACTTCTGACAGAAGGCCCAAAGAACATTCTCTCTGGAAGTTCTTGTTCACAAGAATTTAATCAGTGAAGGGTAAGAAGATGGGAGGGTAATCCAGGACTAAGTAGAGGGAGTTCAGACCAGTCTGACTGAGGAGCTAGAATTACACCACCTTTGTGTGCATATGCTCTAGAGAAGACTGGGGAGTCAGAAGCACACTACCTTTGTGTGCCTTTGCTCTAAAGAACACTGGGATATTGATGAGACCCTGGTTACATACCAGGCCTTCAAAATGTATTCACCAACATTATGAACCATTCGTGGTCATTTCACCAGGGAGGCTTTTTCTTACTGGACTGCGGCAACTTTTGTGAATTAAGTTATACTACCTCTTATGGTTAAATGAGACTCCTCTAAGCATAAGAACGAATGTTTTATGTTACTTTTGTGATACCCCAGATATGTACATCTTTTCACATTCAATCAGACTACTTCAGCAGTCTGCTGTAAATCAGGTGCATAAACACAAACAGATTAAGTGCTATTTTCTATCAACAAACATGTCCCTTCTTAACCCATTTTGACTGAACCAGGGGCGAGTCTTTGGTCTCAGAATTTCTATGCACCATTGCGACTGAATTGCTCAAGCTGCTTTATCTTATCTGTTGTCTATTCCATTGTAGGTTGTCGTTGTCATTCTTGCTGAAAAGCCCTTGTAAAATATGATATCAAGCAATGTCGTCAAGCAACTCCTGATGAGTTCTAATGCTGCCGTTGACCTGACCGTGAAAGCTTCCTTTTAATACCTGCATTATGGGTAGCTGGTCATTCTGTATCATTCCCCTCCCCTTGTAAATCTTTTCTTTCTTCATTTGCCTTTTATGTCTGTGTGAAAGGAAATGAAATGTGCAGCCCCTTAGTTTCAGATATGTAGCTTTCCTCACCTGGGACATGAGCTGCGCATAAGAACTTCATATCTGATGTACAGTAGGTAGGTAGGTAGGTAGGGCGGATTATGAACTTGAGAATCACCTGCTTTGTGGATTCAGTCATCACCATCCGTAATTTCTTGCCTTATTTACTTTCGGAATCTTGCGACTTCTTAACACCAAAAAGCAATTTTTGTCGTTATCATTTTTAATGTCATCGAAAAGTGCAATAAATCACAATTTTCCTTTAAAGAAAAATGTAACAGAGTAGTAGTACGATCATTTGGCAAGATCAAATTGCGCTTCTTATTTCCTCTAAATAAGCTCTTCTTAAAATGATAACTCTATACAAGAACACCAAATAAGTATAATCACGCCAGTTCTCGTCGGGTCAGCGTTTTTCTAGAACAGTCTAAAAAGGCTATGAACTTGCTCAGCACAGTTCCTCAATGAACTGATAGTCCTTAAAAAAAAAAAAAAAAGAGACGGACGTTAAGGCGCATAAGTAAGTAAATAAATGATAATTAATAAATGGTAAATAAATGAATAAATAAAGATGCAGAGAGGAAGCTTAGCAATCATGTGCTCAAAGACATGAAAGCGCAAATGTCAGTCTCACATTTGAAGGACGCGGATTTCGTGACCGTCCGGAGAGCAAGTAACGCCAACGGGGGCGGGGAAATAATTGTCAGTATGTCTGTCACACCCTTGACTCTACCTGTGCAAAACGTGCGGGCGGTTCATGACTGGATTACCAAACAATGGGGGCGCCCTGTGTAATGCGCAGGTAGTCAGACAACCACAAATAAGGTCTTTAAAAACGGAAGGAAGTCTGGGAAAAACATCAGTAAAAAAGATACCATAGAAGGATGCAGTATGAATAACGGCATTTCATGCGTGCATTTGATATCAAGACCCTGGGGTTAGGCTTTCATACCTTCAATCTTACAATATTTTCCATAGCTATGATTTTTTTCATGTTCTACATCGATATATGATTACGAGGGAGCCTGCCGAGGACATTCGTCGCCTTTTCGGAGGGTTCTAGCCGCAGTGTGAAGAATAATGATAATTTGGAATTCGTTGTCATACAAGTGCATATTAAAGTGTGAGGTTAAAGTCGTTTCCTAGAGGAGAGTTGGAAATGATTCTCCTCATTTGATACCCGTTCGTTCTGTACGTGGAGGTATTATAAAATGACACGAAGTTGTTTAGAAAGGGCAAAAACTAGACAAGGAATTGATACAGTAGCCTTTGGATTGTGATTCAGTTCTGCATTTCCCCCAGTAGGCGGCTATCCTCTGCGAGGCATATGTACGTTATGCTTGTCTCTTCATTTGGGCAGTAATGATTTTTTACCTTCTTTGAACCGTTAATATGCTGGCTAATGCAAGATGAACGGTGAATCATGGCAGGCATCGACGATATACGGTAAGAACGTCGTGAGAACACCAGAAGTTTCGAAAGGCAATTGACCCACAGCGGCTGCGCAGAACTTTTACCGGAATGCGTCGCCTTTGCAGTCTGCATCTCTCCAGGAAAGTGTTCACACCTTTAAGGACAGACTAAAATAGTACGAGCACGGAATACCTTCTACCAACCACAAATTTCATTTTAGTTTTGTGAAACATTGTTGTTTTCCATTATTTTTTATCAAAAAATGTCTTCGTAAACGGAGAAGAAGGCTTGAATTTTTTCAGCTTGAGAGAGGTAGTGAAGTTGTGGAACCGTAACGTATTTCCCGAGGATGAAACGAGCGTGGCGAGAGAGTGGTTGTCGCCTTCTTCCCCCTGGAAAAATTAACCCCGACAAAAATAGCTTCGTTTCTGAACGAAAGTCCCGATTTCGCTGCTGGGCGTTTCCCGTCCAGTAATTATTCTCTATTGAGGTTTCCGTCCATTGTTATCTCTGGGGCTGAAAATGACAGCCCGAGGTTTAGAGTTGGAACAAGATCTGCCATTTCTTGGAGAAGTTATCTTATTCTTACTCTTAGCTTTCGTGTTCCATAAAAATCATACCGCTTGGACCACACGGCTAAGGTTTGGTGCAACTTTCAATAACGCTTAGTATTTATTTTATGAGACAGGGATGTCAACCCTGCGCCCAACTTCCCTCGGCTTTTCGTAAGAAGTGCAAAGAGATGAACGCCCTCTGGCTCTCCTGCTTTCGCCCCGACTCCCGTCTCAGCCAGGTTGAACATTTTAGCTCTCTCTCTCTCTCTCTCTCTCTCTCTCTCTCTCTCTCTCTCTCTCTCTCTCTCTCTCTCTCTCTCACATACACACAATTAATATCCTTTTTTTTTTTACTTAAATTGTTATAGTATTGAACAAAGAAGAAGGTGGAACTCAGACATACATAGTTATTGATGTAATTTTTTTTTTCGGTGATTGGTTGTGGTGGGAAAGTTGTTAATATCAAGGCCAAACTTCGCAAAATGCTTCCAAAGAAGACCCTGTGATGAGAAGGAAGATGATTTAGAGCGCTACAAGTTAGAGTGGGGTCTGCTACCCAAATTGCCTGCTCATACGTACTTCCCATACATCTGTCGAACTCTGATACATTTTATTATTAGATAGAACAAGAAGAGAACCATCCTCACGACACTAAAGTAACATCGTGGTTAGCGGTTATGGGCTTGCTAGCTGAAGGTTACAGGCATAGGGAATCTACCAGACACTTTCACCTGATATGCAAGTATCTTTCATGATAGTTATCAGAAATTCACGCGCGCGCACACGCACACACACACACACATATATACATATATATATATATATATATATATATATATATATATATATATATATATATATATATATATATACGGTATATATGTTATATATGATAAACCCGTAGAGTTTATTTACCACATAAATTACAAAGGAAGGGGAAGGAGAAAGAGCCGGGTTGAGGCTTTGAAACCTACCCTGTTATCTAAGTTGGGTCAAATGATGGCCACGTGCTAAATTTTGTCTAGATCGGTCAAGCGGTTCGGATTTCTGTAGTGTACAAATATACAAACAAGCATAAAACATTCACTTTTATATATAAGATATATATATATGTATATATAGAGGTACATATATACACATAGTTTATATATATACTGCATATACAGGATATAATTTATATATATATATATATATATATATATATATATATATATATATATATATATATATATATATATATATTGGTTTATATTATATGTATGTGTATCTACATCAGCTGAAGCCACTGGGAAAGTTCAGAATGAAACGACAAAGTGCCAAGTACTTTCGAGTATTTTAACGCATCTGTGGGGCACACGAAGATGTGTTAAAAATACACGAAAGTACTTTGCACTCTGTCGTTTCATTTTGAACTTTTCCAGTGGCTTCAGCTAATAAACAAAATCACGAGCTTACTTTTGTGATTTCTTAGTATGTATATATATATATATATATATATATATATATATATATATATATATATATATATATATATATATATATATATATATATATATATATATATATTATATGTAATTGAAATAGCCACAATGCCCTCTTAACTTCTCGAATTCTTCGCGCTTTTTAGATACACTCGTCACTACAAAGCCTTAAGATCCGAGTGCCAAAAATGTGAAGATATTATGATGTCCGGCAGCAGAAGATGAACCAGGGTCCCCTAAGCACGACGAGATCACGTAACATCGTCGTGATTATGGGGCGCGGGTTCGGTTCCCGCTCCGGACATCATAATTTCTTCATATTTCTTGCACTTGGATCTTAAGGCTTTGTAGCGACAAGCATATCTAAAAAGCGCAAAGAATTCAAGAAGTTAAGAAGGCTTTGTGGCTATTACAATTACATATGTATCTTGTAAAAATTAACCAGTAGATTCTACATATATATATATATATATATATATATATATATATATATATATATATATATATATATATATATATATATAGAGAGAGAGAGAGAGAGAGAGAGAGAGAGAGAGAGAGAGAGAGAGAGAGAGAGAGAGAGAGAGAGAAAGCTTTCACACACATACACTGCACATCTTGGAAAGACATACATAACAAACTTGACTGAATTGGTCAATTGTTGACAAATAACGGTTATATAGATGAAATAGTTGAAACTGCAATGAAAAATGAAATTGACAGATTTCACAAGGCCACACGAAGATGAAAAAGGGGGATGAGAGTCTGAGATTTCCCATTGCCTACATTATGGGTCTGCACACAAGGAGGAATGCCGCACACTACGTGGGATAATTAGCAGAGGCGTAACCCCAAAAGCCACTTACCACAAAATAAGCCTCAGAATCTATAACAAGCCTGCCTTGTGGCAAATGTGTGCGCCAGACATGGGAGACTTGGCCGATCACCGAAGTTAGCGTTCACCAGCGTAGACGGAAGGAAGCGCTGGACATACGAATACGTCCGTGACGGGATTTTGGAGGCCTCTGCTTGCCTCTCGGGGAACAGTACGCGCCTTCCATAGTTGTTTGGTTCGAAGTGTAGACCTGTCATCAATCTGCAAAAGTCATACAGCCAGCAAAGGATTGGAGGAAAAGTGACCTTAAGATTAAGTACTTAGAGGTTAAGGTCCCATCTATCTCACAGCCTGGCTATGTCCCCCATGTCCGCAATGCCTAGCTACTTCCACATCACGTGATGAGGGTGAAAGGGCGGTCCCCATTGTCTATCCCAGGTCAGCTGAGTTGGGAGCCTACCCCTACATGAGTGAAACACTGGCTTTAACTGCTTTTCTCTCGTTCAAAATACGCTCGATTCTATCGCAACCGCCATGTTTTCTTGCCCACATAGTCAAATGAAAGGAGAAAATGCATCAAAGGATAAATGACGCACTGGCTGCTAAATGAGAGAGGGATAAATTCTTAAGAATATATATATATATATATATATATATATATATATATATATATATATATATATATATATATATATACAGTATATATATATATATATGATGATTATTATATATATATTTGTACGTGATTCATCTATGATTATTATCACTTTTTATGTGATTATCTATATGTGGTTATGTATATATATATATATATATATATATATATATATATATATATATATATATATATATATATATATATATATATATATATATATATATATATATATATATATATATATATATATATATATATATATATATATATATATATTCATTAACTTATATACATACACTTATAGATTATATTTTGTTCAGACTTTGAATCAGTCCATACTTCTTTTTCTCTTCAGGTAAGCTTCTTAGGAATAAAGAAAAATTATTCACATTTGCTTCCATTTACTTCTTATAGTTGACAGACTGTTTCCTCACCCGTCGGTGGTCTTCAGGACTAAATTACAAACTGACATAAACAGTTTTATTACATGTGGACTTGACAGCTAATTCTTAGATGTAAAATATGACAGTACTGGAGTGCTGAATTTCTGTTGGCCGGAGGGTCTCATCTCCTGCTCGTTTTCTACACAGCGAGCAACAGAAGGCGGGAGCAAAGTTTTGATTTCCATCTCTGGCAGATAGTTTTGATCTGCTCCGTCGTTGATATTTTCTGTCATATTCGTGTGAATTCTGTCGCTTGTTTCTTCCTTCGAATTTTCACAGATGTCTTGTGGTTTCCTTGTGGCCGATGAAGTTGGTATTGTATTCCTTTGTATGCTTAATGCAGACTGGTGTTGATTTTTACTTATTGCTTCTGCTATTTGCATTCTGTGGAACCAGGCTTCTCTATGCACGATCTCCGTGCCTTCTAATAATTCTTCTAATATTGGTTTATGGTCATGACCATCTAAATATTGTTGGAATATTGAATATTGCCCCTTGGTCGCGGTAAGCTTGCAATCGTCGTTGTAAAGTGGCAGTGGTGTGACTTATGATATGGTTGTTGCTGAAGGCTATGGGAACTTACCTTGGGCAGGCTAAATCTGACTCTAATAATGGGTTCAGTTAAAACCATTTACAAAAGGAGTTTGCCTGATGTCCTTCTTCAAAAGGCGGAAGTTTTTAGGTAAACACTTAGTTTCACTTGACTAATTGTATTTACATTAGGAAAACACATATCAGAAGAATGGAAGCATAAATAAGGGCAGGGGGACAAAATCCTTTTGTATAGTAAGATTTACAAAAATGGTTAATTCTCTGAAGAAACTCAAAGGGGGCTCGCTTCAAAGGGCACTGCAGGGGAGAGAAACAGTGGTTTTGCCACTGCGCACACAAGATGATGACAAGTCTACAGCAGGCTAACTCCTATCCGCACTCGAGAGCACATGTGGTTACTTAGCTGCATCAAGGTGCTTTGGTCCAGGAGTCAAGGAATTGCACAGAAGGTGCCTAGAAAAGGACCCAGTTCCGATAACTGTAATTTTACACAATTACGTTACACTTTCTACACTGAATCTTAAATTAACATAACACAAAATAAAAGCAATACAGCCTTGCTGTAGGTATATTGCACTGCAATAGCAAATGGAAAATAGGAGAAGATTTGCAGGGACATGACTGACATAAGAACCTTGACTCTAGCACATTACCTTCGTCGGGAGATGGATTCCTCATCTTTGGGGTGCCAGTAATGGAGGGTAGTGTGAAAGGGGCTCACTACAAAAGTAACTCAGGCTCTGGACAGCCACAGGGAGCAGCAAGGGGCAGCTCAGGGAGCAAGAGGGAGGACGGAAGTGTACTAGTTAAGGATCCAGTGCCTTCTAAACTTCTCAGCCATCTAAGGGCGGTCTGCTCATGTGATACCCTTACATAGCATCAGGAGATTATGCTCCCGCTCTTTGTAAATGGCGCTGTATTACGGCAGGTCACACGTGGGGCATCTTGGCCCAGGCGTTCAAGATGGCGCCGGTCACATTGAGTCGTGTTCTCTCTTTGACTGAGGTTGGATTAGCATCTCCAGCAGAACAGCACCTGAAATCAAGGTCCGGGCAGTCACTTGGACAAAGGAAAAAGGGACTAAGGGCTTACCCAGAAGGGTATTGGTGAGAGGAGTCGATAGGGGTGAATCTTGCCCACAGCTAACCTTTACTGTTGAAATAAAAAAAAATAGACATTATTTCAATAGAGCAGCAGAAAATGTTCTTATATTGTTCTTCACTCTAATTCTTGGAGGATGAGATATATTTTATAACAGGATATGCATACCTTCATGGAGTTGCATCCCTGCTTCTTTGTGAGTACCAGGTCCACCCGAGCCAGTTGATAGTTTGGTTGAGAGCCCAAAGCTCAGAATGAGCACCAGAAATCATAAGTGGTGGTGCTGAGTGTTTTGTCTCCTCAGCTTCATGTCTGGATAGCTACTAGATGAACTGCATGCCACCTTTAGTGCATTTAGCCAATGAATCATCCGTGGGTAAATTTAGAAAGGCTCTCAGTCCCAGGCGTATTAGTGTGCTAAGAATCTTCCAGTTTATAATATAATGTTGAGGAGATGTAAAATATAAAAGTGGAATGTAAGAACCCTTCTTTCAAATTGGCAGGTGGGATGGGTAAAAAATAAAGTTAAAAGATATAGCTGTTTGTGAATCACGTTGCATGGGAATGGAAAACGGGAGATGGGGAGAGTTGTGTGCATTTATTCAGTAAGAGGAGATGGAATTGGGAGAGAAGGAATATGAAATACCGAAAAGACATGTGAGAACTGTTGTTGGAAATATAAATGCCAAAGCTGGTAGAATCAACGAAGAAGGAGAGAATACAGTATAATGGAATGAGGAAGACTGCGAATGAAAAATAGGGTGGAATTTACTAGTTTTGTGCTGCAGATAATTTGGTAACTGGCGGCACTTTTCCCAACAAAATGACATCCACAAATCCATTAGGACATCTCCAGATGGTAGTCACAGAAACCAAGTAGATCACACAGCTATTAATCATAAAAAAAAAAACATTGTTAAAGCTACAGAGGAGCGAATGTCGGCAGTGATCTCCAACTTATTGCCGCACTAAAGCTAAATTAAAACCATCAAACAAAAAAGTTGATAGAGTATCTAAGTTTAATACAATAATGTTTCTTGAAGAAAAAATCTAGAGGCTTTTGCAATTGGATGTCAAAACCGCTTTGCAGTTGTAGATACCACATCTAACGAGGAGCTGACAATCAATGAGGACTGGTTTAACAACAAGAATGCAAATCAGTTCTGTGGAGAAAACAAGTACTGGGATATTGAGTAACAAGGCAGTACTTTGGATCTCATGTGATACTAAGATACAATTTAGAACAGATAAAGGAAAAGATATACATAAACATGTCAGGGAGGAGATGAAAAATAAAGAGTAGAGATTGCTAAATACTCAAATCTAGATAGTGAAATGAAATTAAGATCTAGAAGGGATAAGAGAAATATTTGGACAAATGGGTTGATGATGCTGACAAAGCCATGTATTTAGGGAGTGGCATTGGTGCTGAGGCAAACCACAGAATTATGAATGAAATATCTGTGCTTGAAAAAGAAAGGAACAAAGTCTCCGCCGAAAGGAGGGTTAGGTAATAACACCAGAGGAAGTAGAAAGACAAAACTATGGTGAACATTTGCGAGAGGTCATGAATCGGGTAAATGAGTGGAATGATTCGAATTATACAGCATTCTCGTTAAATATGTAAAACTTATTTAAATTATCCGTGAACGAAATAAATGCACAAGTAATGTTGACGGGGACCTTTCAAGAGAATTTGCAGTAAATAGTACGGTGCTACAGTGGAATATTGTTTCACCTTTCTCTTTGCCCTCTCATAAATTTTACATTGAAAGAGAAGGTTTAGATTGAGGCAACAATAGAAACTCGATAGACTTAGAATATACAGTTGAAGTTGTTATAATGTGTACAGCGCCAAGCGATTGACACAGCTTTCTTAGTAGAGATACGACTCAAAACAAATGTTACAAAAACCAAAGTAAGGAGGAAAGTGTATTAACAAAAGAATTATATAATAATAAATAATTTTAAATAAAGAAAGGATTAATGACATTTAAACTTTCAGATATATAAAAACGATAATATCCAGGACAGATTTTCACGAGTTGGAAGTTAAATGAAACTATATCTAAAGGATTTTTTCAATTTGAGATTAAAGCTCTAAAAAGAGTATCAAAGAGACAGGTGGCAGGATAGACTTAGAAATGATACCATAAAGGAAATTATGGAGGTTTCATATATAGATGAGATAATAATGACAGGGAAATGAAAATGGCTTGGAAATGCCCTTCGCAATATCCTTGGGAGAATGGTATGTGATGGTGTCAGCTTGGCTCCTGTGAGCACTAGAGTTGAAAAACCCAGACCTACTAAGGTCAGAACTGTGAGACGGGAGGTGATTACTGGAAGATGTAGTACAGGGAAGACGCAATTGACAGAATTTCACAGAGCCCTTTTGTGTTACACAGCAATGGGGGCAACGATCAGTGGAAATTTGATTGCTCTTGCCAGGTTAGGGATTCAAATGTATCATTTCGTTTCTTTTTTTCTCTCCTGTATGCCCGACGTTCTTTTATTTCTATTCAGTTGTTCATAATTGTTATTTTTTAAAGTATATTATTTATTTCTTACATTACTGTTGTTTTATGTAATTGTTTTATGATACTCGTTCGTTGATGTGTCCTTGGTGGTCATATCCACAAATATTTAAAAAAAAAAAATATGGCTTTCGCTATCGTTATGTACAATCAACCGATACTACACATCGTCTGCTGCTGCTGTTGTCGTTGTCTTCGTGTTGCTTGCTTTCTGAAACAGCAGCTGTTTCCCCACCACCATTGTGGAGTTCATCGAGAGTAATCTTCGTCACAAAAACGCAGTTTTTTATGTCCTTAAATCATTTTCCTTCATCAACAACATTCATTTTATAAGTAATTTTTACAACATGAAAGGGCACTGAACGACCAATAATAATATCTCAGTGACCTTCAGCAATTACTTGATCAAAGAAAATGCCCTTTTCCTGAAGAAAACACCTTTGCGTTATGGAAATAATAACTGTCCTTAGAGGTCTGATGTGAGCGGATGTTTATAGCAATAAAACCAAACTACAACAGAGCAAGAAGAGGAAGTACGACCAACCACCAAATGGAAGAAACAAGGTCAGTAGGTTACCTTCCTGTGGCACAGCAGCTCTGCTCTTCCCCAACAACTGCAAACAGTCAGCCGACTCATTTGTTGGCCTCAACACGCAACGACTTTTTTGTTGGCAGGTGCAAAAGATCTTCGGCTGAAAAATCGCTGAGACAAAAAGGGGCTGAGGTGGAAGAAAATAGCACAGCACGTTCATCATAAAAAAAATGGTGTTACATTAAGTAGCCCTGTCTGTCTGTCTGTATGTATGTATGTATATATGTGTGTATATATATATATATATATATATATATATATATATATATATATATATATATATATGTGTGTATATATATATATATATATGTGTGTGTGTTTGTTTGTGTGTGTGTGTGTGTGTATGATTCCAATATTTAAGACTGGAAGAGTTAGCCCGAATAATTTGTACCGATACTGTAGAGACAAAATACACTCTCAAAAATATTTTTAAAAATACTTTTTAGAAAGCTTCGTTCACCGACAAAGAAATACTTCATTACTCATAAAAATACAGAGAAAGTAAATTAGATTTTTTATTTAGAATATTAAACACAAAGAATGTGTTATGAAAAACGTTGAGAGAAAAGCTTGACTTGTAGAGAACACCTTGAAACGATCACCCAAGACGAGGAAAACAGCCAAATGAGGGAAGAAACGACTTTGGATTTAAGACACACATGAGGTACGCCTCTCTGTCTCACGCACACACGCATAATCTTACTCTATCAGCTTCCGTTTGTACTCACTAATATCTGTACCAAAAAAACAAAAGTGGAGAAAATAGATGAGTTCCGATTACGTCATGGAGGTTTAGTAAAATAATTAACAAAGAGAGAGAGAGGACTTGCATGGGAGAACGGTTTACGAAGTTTATTCTTTTTAATCTCTGCCTTTAACGTTTTGTTTTGCCTAGAACCTCGAGCTTTGTACAGTCAAAAATTATTTGGAACAACAACAAAAAAAAAGATTCTCGACTGTGAAAACTCGCGATGAATTTCGCCTGGAGGGCCTTCACTATTGTCATGTAGGTAATCGTAGGTGCCATATAACTCATTTTCAGTGGATGCTCATTCGTAGCTTCGGAGGGACGTTGGTCAGGGCAGGACCCACTCAGACTGAGTGGGTCCTGGGTCAGGGATGGCCCGACTGTGGAGGGCGCGGCCAGGGACCCCCTCCCTTCTCAATGTTGACTTTGAGTTGGTCAAAAATGAACAGCATTTCTTGTTTAAATGCACACCTGTATAGTGTGTGTGTATATATGTATGTGTATGTATGCACATATATGTGTAAGAAATTAAGAATATATATATATATATATATATATATATATATATATATATATATATATATATATATATATATATATATATATATATGCACAAACACATACATAGAGTTATACCAACTTAACTAATGGAGTTGATAAAAAGAGGCATACAAACATACCAGTATATATATATATATATATATATATATATATATATATATATATATATATATATATATATATATATATATATATATATATATATATATATATATATATATATATATATATATATATATATAATATAATTATATATATATATATATATATAATATAATTATTCATATATTGTATCTAGTTCAACTTGGTCAAAATGACTAAGTTTGTCAAATCAGACGGTCAAGCCATCCCTGACGTTGGTTTTTGTTAATACTGATGACCATATTTTAATAGCCTATATTACTGAAATCTGGCAATATAATAATACTATGCCTATCAGACCAGAATCTCATATCAGTAAACGTGGATATTATTTCCATGTGCTTTATTCAGAGGAAATGCAAAAGGGAGGCTGCTGGCTGCATTTTGCTTTTCCGAAATGCAATATTGTAAATAAAATAAAAGTACATCTTTGCGATTGATATGCAAAAGGTGGGAGTTACTTCTTTAGAAAATTTCACGGATTAAAGTCAACAACAGAAATTATGGTATTTTAACAAATTATCCTGAGAAATGACATCAGCACAGTGAGATACTCATTATCTCCTAAAACAAAGAAGGGAAATTTACCGACTCTTTCGAGTTGTCAGGTAGCACAATCAAGGCGCAAGAAGACAAAGTGAGTTACCGCGCTGGCTGGCGGGGGATGGCTGTGCCTGTGACGTCACTTGACTTGCTTGGATGGTGAGCGTTCATACGGCTTACTGTCGCCTCTTTGAGTTTATATCATTGATTTTTAATATTATGCTTATTTCTTCATAAACTTACATATAAAATACAAACTGAACATTGAAAATGGAAACCAAAAGAAAAGGAATTTAAGAAAATAATACAAACTTTATTTATATTTCATTCAACACTCCTTTATTACTACCTTAATGCTATCAATATATCTTTATCAAGATTTACTGAACTAATTTTTCATTTTTTTTACCTTTACTCTGCAATGTTTGTCTACCTTTTGATTTTAATATTTTCATTCTAAAATAAATTCATCTAAAACAATTAACTAATTATATCCTCTGGAACATCAACATTTTGTCCTTTAAAATATTGAGAAAATATATACAGTATATATATATATATATATATATATATATATATATATATATATATATATATATATATATATATATTATATATATGTGTATATATATATATATATATATATATATATATATATATATGTATGTATATATATATACATATATACGTGTATCTTATCAATTTGACATTCCTTACAATAAAAATTGCAAATGGCCTATTCATGTGAATGAAAAAATTGGAGTAATTTCTTGTGTGTATATATATGCATATATATATATATATATATATATATATATATATATATATAAATATATATATATATATATATATATATATATATAAACAGAAAATTGCTTAATTTTTTCATTCATATGAATAAGCCTTTGCAATTAGAGATATAGAGAGAGAGAGATTTTCTTGCTTATGAATAACTCTGTTTTTATCAGGGGATTAGGAAGATGAAAAAAATGATAATTTTATATATATATATATATATATATATATATATATATATATATATATATATTTTATTGTGAGGTTGGCCGACATGGGCTAGCCTAGCCTAGCCTAAACATGTGTGTGAACATAAAGTATGTTAACTCTCACCTGCCGAAGGAGAAATATCTTCATTAGTGATACTGTCCTATCATACGATATTAATGGGTTGATGTATTCAGTTAGCATGACTCAGGCTATCCCATCTTCGTTTATTCGGAGTGAGAACAATACGACGAAGTGCTCTGCACGTCCTTTATTCTTGCTAGCTGTTTACAAAGTGCTCGGGAATTCATCCCGCGTGGTTAAAGTTCACAACATCACAAAACAGAACCATTCCTATTTTGATACATACGCATTACAAAAGTTTTTTTTACAGAAGAGTGAAGATACATAAAAATACACGAATACAAACATCACATTCATGAGCAACAACTGAATACTGAAACAAAACAATTCTTAAAGAACTTCACGCCTACCATGGCATGTAACCACAGAAAGGAAGCTCACTGCTGATGATATTTAATATATATATATATATATATATATATATATATATATATATATATATATATATATATATATATATATATATATATATATATATATATATATATATATATTTATATATATATATATATATATATATATTTATATATATATATATATATATATATATATATATGTGTGTATATATGTATGCAGTATGAAATATCTTCCATTCGATTCCTAATGCAAATTATGTCTAGGCCTAAGTCCACTTTCGTCAATCTTAAACCAGTCAACATGGTTTATTTGCATTAGGAATCGAATGGAAGATATTTCATACTGAAAATGCTCTTTAATTGCTAGAATTATCCTTATAAACCTATGGTTCATTCACTTATATGCAAAACTCTCTCTCTCTCTCTCTCTCTCTCTCTCTCTCTCTCTCTCTCTCTCTCTCTCTCTCTCTCTCTCTCTCTCTCTCTCTCAAATAACTGTCCCCTTTCTTTGCCCGACAAGTAAAAGGCCCATTTCATGCACATGAAAACAATTTCAATAAAATTTTCGTCTCTGTCTCTCTCTCTCCCTTGTTGACTGATATATCCCCTTTGCAGTTATTCTTAACCAAACATAGGTCTAGGCCTAATGTCAATATTATCACTCTTAACCATTCAAATATGGTTTACTTGCATTAGGAATCGAACGGAAGATATATTCATGCACTTCAGTTGATAGTATTCATATAAGCATATAGTTAATGTATTTATCCACAATTTTAAATGTAACAGGTAGACTAAACCAAACTAGAGTCAGCAGTGGCACTGTCATGCAGAGATAAACGTTGGTTCAGCATGGCATCATTCTTCAGTTTTCTTGCATTTGCAGTGTAGAAGTTAAGCAATTCATGCCTGAGGTTTCTTGCAAAATCGCTTTGTTGAAAATTAACCGAACATATGCTTGCGCTTTTGGTGTTTATATGATCACCTCTTCTGCAGACTCTCCCTAATCCTACACATTTCAGGATCTTTGGGGACATGGTAAAAGCTAACCTTTTCACTTCCAACATTGTCCCTTTCTGTGTTACAGCATCCATAAATAGCACATATCACCATGGCAATAAAGTACTAAATTCCAAAAACCTCAAGAATTGTCACAAATTCGTGACAATTCCCGCCTAGCTGTTGCCACATGCAAGAGGAAGGTACTGGTCTGCCCAGCGGCTACCGATAAGAGCACTTTGTGACGTCATGTGCGAGAGCGGAAAAATCGACCTCTGCGTAACTCACCTTATCTTCTTACATGCTGAGCACAATGTTCGCATTATTCTCTTTCCCGAAACATTTTGAAGTGGTCTCCCGAAGTTTTTTGGACGTTTATACACGTTAGAAGTTGGGAAACTGGGCAGGAAGAAACTGAATGAAATGTAAGGAAAATCACACAGAGCAACCAATGAGGGGCTCAAGAATTGCTGCAAAGAGCAAAAACCATAGCTTACAGTTCTCCAGCTAGGCTCAATATGGTTTTATTTCTTCGTTTTGCAAAAAGTGTGAATTAGCTTAGAACGAAGCAAAAGCAGAAAAGAGAGAAGAGAAGAAAATACCAAGCTTCATCCAGAGAACAGTATAAACCTAAAACGGCTCACACAGGAATTGAATAGTAAAGAGAGAAATCAAAAGGCTCTAGAGTGCGAGTAAAGAGAAACTGGAACTAGAAAGTACGAGGGCGTTAAGAAAGTAGGAGAGAGAGAGAGCTTTAGAAGTGAGACTGAAGATATATGAGACAGATGTGGTCCCAGCATTATTTGCCAACATAGAAACCTGGAGCAGCGGCACTGAAAAAGACATTAATGAGTGAGAGTGAGAAAATGAAGTAAAGGATCCCCCAGGAATGTACGAACAACCAAAGCGCGCACCGAATCGGGGACATGTAACGGAATCTGGCATATGGCCTGTAGCCTTCAGAATAGAATATAGGGAAATTTATGCTGTTCCATAACATAAACTCCATTTAGAAAATCTTAATAAAAGAAATAGTAGAAATCCAGATCAACTAAGAGCCCCTTTAGATAGTACTGGACTGATTGCACAGCAATGCTTTGTAATGAATATAATGGTGAAATGGAATAAAAAATATGACAAAAAACCACTGAGAAAGGAGATAGAGAAGAAAATTAATTGAAAAGACTTTGGAAGAAAATAGAAAAGAAATGAAGTTGAGCTTCATAGAAGATTTCAAAAATAATCAGTATATTAAAGGACTTTAGACAAAGGATGCTGACATTATAATGAAGGCTAGGCTCATGATGTTCGACCTGGAGGCGAACTTGGGGAAAATACAAAGATGATGTTTACGATCTCTGCAGAGCCGAAGAAGACAACACCGAACATCTGTTCTCCTGTAAGGAAGCAAAGAAAATAAATGGATCAGAACATAGGCTTAGGGACCCAAAAATCTTCCAGCGAAAAAGTGGGAGAATTCATGAGTGTAAGGACTAAGCAAGGCCCTCTAGAGGCACAGGTTGTTACAGCCAGGAACACAACACTACCATAGTAACAATAAGAGTAAAAGGCAAACAAGGGGTTTGTGAAAGCATGCATGATATTATTATTATTATTATTATTATTATTATTATTATTATTATTATTATTATTATTATTATTATTATTATTATTTCTTTTGTATTTCCCAGAATAGATAAATTTTGTAATTTTCTCTTATTTTCGAGAACAAGTTGAAATTATGTATGGTAATGTCATACGTGAGTTTAGTTTGAAGAAACGATAACTCAAAAATATGTTTTAGAAATTTTACTGATTTTTTAGTTTATGTATAAGAGTGTTGATTGGAGGTTTTATATAATTAATTCGTTCCGAGATATTTCCAGACAGCCATAGATTACTATGATTACTTAATGTCTCATTGTGGTAATGTATTAAAATTACCAGAATCATCGAGAACTGAGAGCGACTGTACAGTATATACTCGTATTGTCCAAAGAACAAGAGAGAGAGAGAGAGAGAGAGAGAGGGCAGGCAGACATGAGACAGAAGGTAATCCTGACATCTCTTCCCCAGTCGTCTGAAGGAAGAGGAATACTGTGTTTCAGTTCAAAGGAATTATTTTAGCATACGCCTACCTGGCAGCGAGGAGCCGTTCTAAGGAAAAAGAAAACTCAGATCGCGTCTAAAGTTGCGATCGGTAAAAGTGAAAAAGAAAATTGTGCTTAGTGTTGTGAATAAATGGTATGTATTACCGTTAGTGAGTGCTTTCATTACACCACTTGTAAAGCCAAAGGCCACTGCCATCATATAGCTTTTCTCACAGTTTGTGTAACCGACATCAAAGAAGCAAAGTAGAAGCTAGTTAATTTTCAGTATAAAATGTAGTAGAGCGGTCACGTGTTAATTGTCTGTAATGAAAATAAGCATAGAAGTAAAACTAATTTTCACGGGGCAGTTGGCGTGATAATGAAGGATACAGCCTCGCCTGAACTGAGTTCACAAAGGAGGAAAAGGGCGATGGTCTGTAGAAGGAAACAAACACTTACATTAGTGAAGCACTAAAGAGGATGAAATCAGAAGCGTAAGAAACAGCAAATAACAAGCGCGAAGCGAAATGAGTGTCATACAAATGAAGGCACAATAAAACGGATAAAAAAAAAACTAGAAAATCCGTTTAAATTATAGAACTGTGCACCTAACTCGAACAGGGTTTTGCCCAAATGCCGTTTTTGGAGTAAGTTCTGAGGAACCAAGGACCAGGAAGGCAGCGCGGCGGTAGGCTCGTCCATTGAAAGAACAGGGAAAAAAATGGAAGCTGGAAGAAACTGCTAAAGCTTATCAGCAAGAGGATGGAGCTTCTCCATGTTGACAACCATGAGTCGTGCTTTCCCTCATCATACATGTTCAAAATGTTATCATAATGTCCACTTACTGTGGACATATACATATATATATATAATATATATATACATTATATATATACATGTATATACATATATATATATTTATATATGTGTGTGTGTGTGTGCGCGCGCGCGCGTGTGTGTGCGAACAGCAGGAAAGCGCCCTTATGTTATAGGCACATTCCCCCAAAACCCAGACAGGCATTTGCCTCCGCACACAAACACGAGCATCTTTGGCAGCATTAGAATGAGCATATATGACATTCACAGCAACGCTGAGGCCCTGGGTTGACTGTTAATTGCACCGAGAACCTTCTCAAAATCACAATAAGCTACAAACAGTGATTGCGAGTGCCTTTGCGTTTCTGTGCTTGACTTGCAGTCCATCAGACATCTTTCCAATTAGGTCTTGCCTTAGCAATGCAGCATCCCCCTTTCACCAGGATGCAGCAGCCATCAGGACTGTATTTCCACAGACCTTAATTACGTTTTCCTTTGTTGGAGTATTTCTATGTAACCTTCTCCCCCCCCCACCCCCACCCCTCGGCCTTTCGTTAGGACTGATCCTGTTCCCTCGCGTTCTCTTGCTTTCCTTTTGCCTCCTATGGCATAGCTAGACTCAGCGGCCCTTAAACGCAGCAACCGCTTCAGAAACATCATCTTGCTCATGTTACCACAGTGCCTAAGTCGTTCGTCTCACTGCACTTTTAGTATCGACGGAATTTGGCTGTGGTTAGGAATTCGCCCCTGTCTGCTAGTGAGCGAGATATTTCAAGGATGAAGTGACTGGATTTTATGGTGTATCATATTCTAGAAAACTAACCAGGATTTTTTTTTCTTCACAACCCAAATCCCTTTAACCCCGTCAAGTCTACCATTAGGTTTTACTTGTAATATTTTTTGTCTTTTTTTTATTCATGTCAATCATTTGCCTTGAAACATTTCATCTGTCTTGCGTGATTGTGTATTTTCCATCAATATGCAGTTTTTGGATAAGTAAAATATCATAATATGGAGGAATTTCCGCATTTAACATATAAAAAGCATATATATACTGTATATTCTCTATCCCTTACTATTTTCTTATCTCTCTCTCGCTCTCTCTCTCTCTCTCTCTCTCTCTCTCTCTCTCTCTCTCTCTCTCTCTCTCTCTCTCTCTCTGAATAAGTTTTTTAAACCAATGTCATGTTTTCATCGTATCTCTGCAGATGTGGTCGACAATGCTGGCGATTTTATGCGGGGCTGGGCTGGTAGCTGGGAGCCCCGTGGAACAAGGAGAAGCGAGGGCAGCTTCCAGCGAACTGCCAGTGGAACACAGACTGAAAGACCCCAATGTCTTCGACATCCTGGGAGAGATGGCTGACACGTAAGGATTCCTTATAATACGACTACCATTATTAGGGCTTCAAGGAGCTTTCTTTTTCATGCATACTGTTATTATTTCACAGACCTAAATTGTGGCTCAATGGCGTAAGCACGGGGCAAAGAATTTTGCTCAAGATTGAAAGACGTCTCCTTTTCCAGGACAGCAGCTTTGCAGACTTCTTGATATTCTCATGCATCACCTACTGCAGAGTGAAAGTTGTCAAACAGACCTCAATCCATATGCAAATTAGGCTGCGGCAGCCATGTTGATTTGTTATTTCAAGTTACGTAAATTTTTCAGTTTATGTAACTTTGAAACCGTTCGTTCACTTTTATTCAAATAATGATATATAGGTTACTGTAGATGATGCTAAGTGGATGTAGTTAAATCGTCTCGGCAGCATATACTGTGTCATGTGACACAGTCAAGCGGAGAACCACAAACACACACACACGAGTACGCACATTTATAGACACGCACACAGACAATATATATATATATATATATATATATATATATATATATATATATATATATATATATATGTATGTGTGTGTGTGTGTGTGTGTGTGTGTGTGTATGTATGTATGTAATATGTATATACAGTAATTCCATAATTATTCGCTTTGATACCAGGAGAGTGCAAATGTTCAAAGTGGGAATATTGATTGGGCTAGCCTAGGCTACAACAATAACCCTGGACTGCATATGAAAGTATACGCTAACTTGAAGATTGTATAGCATCCAAAGATTTTAGTTTTACTTGTGTTTTTTTTATAAAGATTATTTGAAACAGCTAAAAAATATATTATCAGGCAATACAGGTCATTTAAGAAGTTTGTCGCTGTAAGCTAGGTTATCAAAACTACGCCTTCAGGATTAAGTAATTACCATCAAACACATGACATCCAAACGTATTTGTATTGTCTTGTATTGTATTGTATGTATGTGTAATGTATATCGAAAGCTGTCTATGAACAAGAGAACAATAAGTCGACAACACGATTGGTAGTAATGTTGAATGGTTGTGACTATGTCCAGTACAGTACATACAGCATAACTGAATGTACTATGCGGCACATAATTTACAGTTTACCCTAGACTACTGACTGAAGACGATGAGAATGGAATAAGACTACACCCAGTAAAATGTACGGTATGGTACAAATGACCAGCTGATATATATATGTACCATACAATATTCATCTCTCTCTCTCTCTCTCTCTCTCTCTCTCTCTCTCTCTCTCTCTCTCTCTCTCTCAGTCAGTACATTATTAGAGAGTAATTTGAACTTTAACCTACCGAGACATTACGACGTATTTGCTTGATGGCAGTGTACGTACCATGTGGCCAGTGGTACTGAGGAGGCATTAGCCTACACCTCAGTGCCCACAAGTGACCCTATGATGGCACTTGCAGGTGTCGGGAGAGGCGAAGAGGGTCTTAGTCCTGAGGCTATAAACTGACATGTAGCGAAGCAAAAGAACAGCAAAGAAAGCAATAGCTTCCGAATGCACGACCAGCAACACTCCATAGAGCACAGGCGACCGATCCAGTTGAGAGAGCCACGATTCAGTGCGTAATTTATCGCCAGCCACATCCCAAGCACTTGATTATCCCTTCCATTGTCGGTGGCCCTGGCCCTCCTTATAAGTAAGCCAATCGGCATGTGACATTCTCCAGCCAGCAGACTGTACGTACACTACTCAGCTAGTTCACCTGGGTGAGCAGAGGATCCTTCCTTCGCTACGTCATTCAGACAGCTCGATCATCGCTCTGCGCATCCATGTGGTCTACGCTCTTCATTTGCACTTCTACCCTTGGTGCACTTCATGCTCACTACAATCAAGAGATTCTGGCACATGTTCAAGGGATTAAAGACTATTATATATATATATATATATATATATATATATATATATATATATAATCATGAAGCTACAAATGTCGCTTAATATCAAAATCACGCTACCTCGG
>NC_089788.1:40071204-40313704 GCF_040412425.1 Macrobrachium rosenbergii
CGAACGAAATACTGTTGCATGTCAGATTGATTCACCCCACCGGGCAAAAAGGTCTCTTCGCCCAGCAAACCGTGCCTTTCTAGAAAGGCTTCCACTTGGTCGCTGAAATGATCTCTGGTCCCGGCGGGCGTCTCACCGCTACGTCCACCATGCAGTCCAATGGAAATGACTGTACACTGTTTGTGGTGGGGAAAAGCCCATGCGGAAATGTCAACATTAAAAATGCTTTGTGAAAGATATATTTTTAGAAGGAAGAGCTTCGCCTCGCAGACTGCATGAAAAGTCATATTTATTGTTTCATGTACATTGTATAGGCTATAAAAGATTTGCTCTGAAAAGAGAAATTTAACGACAAATAGTTACTTGTAACATTATCAGATTTCCCCAGTTTAAATCATATTCCGGAGGAAGCCTGCATATTGCTCTTGTAGGAAATGAGAGCGACCGCTCTCACAAACACACGTCAGCTAGTCTGCCTTCTCTGTTTTCATGAACTAAGTAAAGAAAACGGAATATGCTTGATACCTGAGCAATCATTCAATTGAAACCTTGATCCCTTCTGTATGTAGGTATAGCACCGTTGCAAAAGCTAATCCCCCGACTTTAACGTAACTCGGCTAACTGCATCCACGCGGCTTATGCCGCGGAACATCACGGCATAATAAGCAGGGATGCAGTTCACATGATTTGAGGTCGGAGGTTTGTCCTTAGCTTTTATTTCCTACAAAAAACAAAAAAAAATACTCTAGGCTTCCGTCTGAAAACTTCTTTAAAACAAGGAATCTTTGATAATATTCCAAGGATCTATTTATCGTGAAATTTCTTTTTTAAGGGCAGTGCTTGTTTTCCTTCGCACTGAGCAGGACTCGAACTGGCATATAAATACAAAAAAAAAAAAACTAAACAAGAAATTCAAAACTGCAAGCTGTCATCAAAGAAAAATGAAGAATGAACGAGGGAAGAGGAGTAATACTGAAATATAATGATTATCAGTAAAAATACGGATAATTGTTGATTTCGTTCTAATAGCTGCCGCACCAGCCTTCCTGGATTAGATGTACTGAGGCCTGTCAAAGTTAAGAAAGGCAGATGCAGTTAGCAACATTAATTACGACCGTTACTTCTGAGGTATTCGTGGACTGACCGGTTACGCATGCGCCCTTCTAGAAGTTCTTGATAAGAAAGAGATGAAGAATTGAGTCACTCGTTAGGTCTTTTGACATCAGGCTTAACAAGCTCTGAAGCCAAATGTCAAAAGGCCTGACCAGTTTCTCAGTTCTTCATATCTATCAGTAACTTCTGGAACGCTGTATTATTCGTTTTCCATCGAGTCATTAAGTTGTCTTATTTCAAGAGGCTGGTGCGAAATCCCCGTGAAGGATTTCTTGAATAGGCCTATCTTCTTGCCGTAGCTGTCTCCGTATCTTGATTATGGAAAATGTAATTCTTTTGATACGGTGATCAAAGACTTTCAGAATTAGAATTTTTGTAGTCAGTGACAACTGCTACTAGTGATTTCAGAAATCAAACATCATATTTTTATATAACTTTCTTTTTTATAACTTTCAATTTTTCGACAATAAGCAGATTCCTGTAGTTAGGGAAAACAAGGAAGTACAGTAGTGTCACACAGATCCTTGAAGTGTTGAATCAACAAAAGGCCTCTTTCCCCAATACTTCCACAACGTAATGAAAGCAGTTTCAAATACCTGCAGATGAGGTAATCAGCACCGCAAATACTCAGCATAAGTACACCATTCGCATATATCTTCTTTCCAACATCTCACCGTATGGATATTAAGGTCCTCCCTTTCTTATATCTCTTCCACTCCAATTGTCCATCACTTGTTACGCCGTCCATCACTTTCTACGCCTTCCACCCCAAATATACAGTCTTTCCACATATTGCCCCCCATTCTCTCTACATGACCAAACCATCTCAAAAACAATTACATTAATCTTTTTTAGCCTATCTTCCATATCCATGCACACATCTCTGCCATTCTCTTCCTTCTTCTTTCTCATGCATTAATCAAACAATTCACTTCGACATGTTCAGTTACTTTGACTCTTATTTGCATTTAACTTCAGTACCATTCTGCCACTGAAGACAGCAGCCTCAACAACTACTTCATCACTCTCAACCCGGTCCCCAGAGACACTCCTCTCTTCCTGGGAATCTTTTACTTGACTTCAACCCTTCCACCTTCTTTGCTTAAACTGTGCTGTGACTGTGACTTGCCCTTCTCTCGTCCCACCACTTTCATTTACAACTGCTTCTATTTCCCATTAATCATATTACCATTGTAATGGCCTGCTTCGACCACTACACGCCTTATACCGTCAATATCACTTTCAATATTTCAATATTCGCTTACCTGCGATGAAGTCTACAATGAGTGGAACCATACGCCAAAAATAACCACTAAATGTGCAAGACTATTCAAAGGGGACAAATAAACACTGGAAAAAAATCACTTAATATTTAACATAAAACTCAAAGAGAGAAATGACACCTCACTCATAAATATACGCAAATACTTTGAAAGACAGAAAGCAATACAGCCATACTTACAGTACACAGGGGGTCCAGAAAGTATGAGAGGAACGAAAAGCAAGAATATCCTAACATATTGCATACTAATTAAACACCAAAATAGTTAGATAACAACTTTCAACGTGTCCTCCACATATCGATCTCCACGCCTGGAGATAATCTCAGGGTGGCTGGGATATTTGGACCCAACAAGTTGTAGTAATACCGCCTAAAAAGCCGTGATCATATCAAACTGCTGACTTCAAAGGTCATGAACACCTCACCGGTTAACAGAGAGAACCCTTTGTCATATTAACTAAGCCAAGGGCGATGATGGTTGCACACAGGAACCTCCATGTGTTGGGAGGTCAAGCTAACTCAGTTAGGGCTGACGTCACTCAAATCAAGGCAGGAGTTCCTCGAGTCCAGTAACGAATGCCAAGGCAGTAGTAATCAAAAGCTGCAACCAATTCAAACGCCTCGAAGTGATGGCTCCGGAACAGACTGCTTCTCCGTCTTTTTCGGCACCACACCTAAAGTCCCCGAGTTCGGTGGGGGAGGGTGTTAAAGCGCCAACACTCAAAAAGATAAAAGACAGAAACGATTAACTGCTTGTTTCAACAAAGAGGCCGGTGACGAGAATTTTAACAAACTCCTTAAGAAACGATGCCCAAGTGGCTTAATATAAAATTTACAGGAATACAATTGAATTGAAGTAATTATTTAAATTAACAAGGGCAACATATTGACACCTCCTCACCCAAAAGAAAAAAATTAACATTTTTTTTTATTTACGTTATGCTTAAAACAAAACGAATTCAAACAAAAATTTGCAAAAATTAATATACAGTGTATCATAATACTATTGTCCACGAATCTTAATTTAACTTACTAAAGTACCAAATAATGATAAATGTAATTACAAAATAGTACACCACATAACACAGAACCCTAAAACTAATAATATGATTTACAAGACGCATGAAGATCACCAAAAACATTTCAAGGTAAAACCTACCTGGTATTCAAGAAAAAATTCCTGGAGACTCAAATTGGGGTGGCAAGATCAAAGGTTAGCAAATTCACAATTAACAACCTATGTACAAATGTCGCTAATGCCACATATTGATAACACATATCAGAGGTTTTCAACCCAAACCCTACAAACCACCTCCGCAACTCAATGCACATAATGTTTGAGCTAACATTACTGTCACCAACAGGGTTTCTAAGTTCAGGTCATAACGCTTTCTCCACAAACAACACTGTCTTTATACCAGTGATTCACTGCACTCGCAAATATGGAGCGTCTTATAAAAATACACACATCACTCAGAACGACACACAGAAGACCAGCACAGTCCTCCCCTGCGGAAGACAAACACACAAAAATTAGTGAGGCGCAGTTATAAGCCTGAAAACCATAACACCTGATCACTAAATATTGCACAACCGCTTATTAATTAACCTTAATCTTACGTAATACTTAACTCAAGACTTAAAATTATTACATCATAACATCGCCGCAAACAAAAGGACGACAGAAAATACAAATAAAGTTATTACACACTAAATATACCTTCACCTTACTTATCCATACATAAACCTACTCCGTCAGCACACATACCGTAATTAGAACGATACAGAGATTACCTGATTACCTGCATGGCCTCCTGAAACCATTTCCGACCTGCTGTATACAGTACAGTATATCCCTATTCAACAATGCGTGACAAGGCATCGGCATCTTTACCCGGAATGTGGGCAGATTCCAGATTCCACTCTTGTAGCAGGAGGATCTAAGGCATTAATCGTCGATTTTGTACCTGCTGAGGAAAACAAGGTCAGCTAATATTTTAACAGGGGAACCTGTAGAAGAAAGATAAACCTGAAAATGTCTCTTTCTCCACGGTTGGGCGGGGGACAATTTTTTGGAAAAGAAACGCAACAGGATGAGAAACTCCCTGTTCGTCCTTGTGTAACAACAACACGTCTCCAACACCAACATCACTTGCATCGGTGGCAAGCGAGAATGGAATGTTAAAACCAAGGGCTCTCAAAATAGGAAAATTAGTTACGACCTCTTTCAATAATTCAAACGCATTTTATGTCTCACTAGTCCAATTAAAGGTTACATTCTTACGTAACAAATTAGTCAAGAGGCTCAGCAATGTCAAAAAAGTCTTTAACAAACCGACGGTAATAGCCTACCAGCCCAAGGAACTTCCTCACATCCCTCCGACCTTGGGGAATTTCTGTGTTCTTAATGGACTCCACATTTGCCTGTTTTGGAGCAACCTTACCACAACCAACTTCATGACCCAAATATACCACCTTTGCTTTAGCAAACTCACTGTTTTTTTTATTAATTACCAACCCAGCTGTTTTCAAAACCCCAAACAATGCTCTAATACGTTTCAGATGGGTGTCATAGTCATCACTATGAATCACAATATCGTCAATAAATCATAAACTAATGTAGCCTATTCATTAATCTTTGGAAAGTAGTGGCAGCGTTATCCATACCAAAAGGCATAACTCGACACTGAAATAACCCTTGCTGTGTTACACTTCACTTTGTTTTCACTTTGTTTGGTTTTATGTACTGTACAGCCCTCCACAGGGATAATTCCCTCTCTGGCAGGCCCGTGTATGTCTTAAAAATAAGGTGCGTCTTATATTTTATAATAGTTGTCTTTCAGTGTTTTCTCGTCAGTATCATAGCTCCTGCAGGATAGGAGAGTCTGTAAGAGGTGCAGAAAAGAGACCAGGAGGACATGTACTGCTGGTTTATTAAGAAAGCAGGCTGCTTATAAAGCGGCGTGCGGAAGTCATACAAAGGCATACAATAGGATGCAGGTGTTCCCCAAGGTCAGTTGTTCTCAATGTGAAACAGGACAGATAAATACCAAATAACATGTAAAGATAAAATTACAAGAATTGACACAATAATCTTCTTTATAACATAAAACAACGTAAACAGGTATATAATGAATCAATAACAGATACGTATTTACATAGATAAAAATGTGGCTATTCAGCGTGACCTGTGTGAGAAAGGCCCGTGAAAATTGTTTGTTGTGGTTGGTACAGAAAACCCGTGGAGCTGGGACTTTACAATCTACCCCCTCCCAAGATTTAAGTAACGTCTGTTTCTTTTAGGTATCTGCTGGGCCACTGGTGATATCGAGGCTCCTCGCAGATCATCGGGGGTGTGGTGTGAGTGGGATCTAGCTGGCTGTGGTGCTGTCTTGGTCCGGGTCCTTAGGGCGGCCACGTGACTTTCTTTTGGGTTGGGCTGGCTGCTGGGGCAAACGGTTTAAGATAGGGTGCTGTGTGATAATCGTTGACGTCTTCCTCCAACAGGGCGGGCTGGTGGTCTACAGAAGTCGTCCTTCCGTGGATGGCCAGCCGGAATGCTTTGTCGTTCCTCTCCAGCACGCGGAAGGGTCCCCTTGTAAGGCCTGGTTAGAAATGGGCAGGAGCAGTGAATGGCGTCGTTCATACTGATGAAGATCATGGATGGTGGAGGATAGGTTAAGGGGCGTGAAGGCGACGTCCTATCTGTATACGTCCACTGGCAGGGGTGATTTTTTCCGGCCTCTTCAAGTTCAGGAACATCTGGACTGTCAGGTCTGGCAATCTCCGTGATGAGTTCCCGGGACTACAAGGGGCTTCTTTGAGAATGCATTTTTCTTGCGGACAATGACAAAATATTGGCTCTGGGGGCAGTCTTGTGGAAAGATTTAGGTAGCTGGTATTAAGTTTATCAAAAATGCAGCGGGCCATGAGGGATGCCTTCAGGGACCTTTGGAATCAGTTTCCACCAGTCCGTTGGCTGCAGGGTTCAGGCGGTGGTGCTGTGGAATAGGTCCCCAGCAGGCGCACCAGGGCGGTCGACAGCCTGGAAAACTTTTCGGTGCACACACTGGCGGTGGCTTCTTACATGGGCATCAATGCTTCATGGGCCACCTGGTCTTTTGCGGTCAACAATTGTCAGGAGCATTACCTGGCCGTGATTTGATGGGGAAGGGGACGATTTTCAACATGGATGTGTCTGAACCGTCTCCCGGTTGGGGAACTCGCCGCCCATGACTCTGTGTGCCGCCCTGCTTTTGCTGGTCTGGCACGGATAAAACTGCCTCACCCAGGACCCATCCTTCCGCCTTTACCGTGCCAGATGAACTTCTCTGCCAACATTGCCCGTTGTCCATGCGGAGGTGGGACAGCACCTGGATCATCGAACACCAGCCAAGCTCAGGGGTTTTTACCAGCGGGCGGGGTCATCGGTGCACACTTTCGCTTCAGCAGTGATGGCAAAAGGGCGAGGCACATCCTTCCACCTGAAGCGATGTGATGGCGGGCAAGTAGGCTGGAATCTGAAAATGTCGTTGGTCTGCTTCCAGGCGAGGTCCTCATAGTCGATTCGAGCTGCACCATGTTCAACTTGATCCTCGAGAGGGCGTCTGCAATCTCAGGGTTCTTCCTGCCATGGAGGTATTGTTTGACAGGTGAACTCGCGATTCATGGCCACGAGCCATCTTTTCTGCCTGAAGACCTATCCCCATTGCTTTGTGAAGGCATGGAACAGCAGCTGATAAGCTCTTCCAGATTGTGAAGGCTTACCCTCCAGGAGGAACAAGTGACATGCCGCCCAATACACTGCAACATTTTTCTCTGTCGAAAAGGTGCTGTTGGTTTATTTGGGACTCTGGGGCTGAACTTCCTGCTTTTCGATTTTGCTGGCTGGGGCTCCAGGACAGCCCACAGGCGACATTGCTGGTGTCCGTCGTCAGCTGGAGAGGGTGCTGGGGTCCTGGTTGGCAGGTTGTTGTTTTGGCGTGGTTGACCGCTTCATCAGTTTAACAAAGGCCGCTGCTGGTCAGGTGTTGTAACTACAGGCCTTCAGCTGACGGTCTCTTGATTTAGATCTCCATCAGGGGCCCATGGTCTGCACAACCCCAGGGATAAACCTCCTGCAAGTAGTTGACCATCCCGAGGAAAAATATGTACGGCCTTGACGGTAAGGTAGGGTGAGGGAACCGGTAATGGCTGCGACCTTCGAAATAGAGTGAATAAATTGACGCCCCAGGATATCTTTGGCCCAGGAAGTCAACTCTTTCGATGCGATAGGTGCATTTATGAACCTGACGGCGAGGGCCATTCTCCTGCAGACGCTGCAGGACCTTCATATATATATGTCGCAGATGTTCTTTGTGGGATTTGGAAAGATCAGAATGTCATCTACATAACAGACACAGATAGTTCAGGTCCCCAAGATGCTGTCCATCAGTCTCTGAAGGTTGCCCCTGCGTTCCTCAGTATATATAGGTGGAGAAGGTGAAGATTTGTTTGTTTTTCCCATGGGCATGATGATGGCGCTTTGGGATGTCCTCTGGAGCTACTGGTACCTGAGTGTTGCAAGACTAAGAGGATACAACAGATTTGTTTTAGAAAATATTTTGGTCGTGAAAATGACATTGAGATCTTGCATGTTTGGAAGGGGTAATGATCTGGTTCCGTTATATAGGTTGATATATATATATATTAGAGTATATATAGTCGCCCGGTTTCTGCACCATGTGGAGATATATATATATATATAGGCCTTCCTGCATATGCCCATACTCTCCATCTCGGCAGAAAGTGTCCTTGTGTGTCCTGTGTGCGTGTGTGTGTGTGGTGTGTGTGTGTGTGTATGGTGCATAGGGGCAAGAAATTTGTTTTAATGAGTGGTAGATTCATTTTGTTGTATCAATAAATGTGTATTAATGATCACCTAACGAAGATTTTTCGGGTTTGATTACGTAATTTTTACATCATTCAAGCTGGGCGAACTGGTGCTGGGCAACAAGCAGATGGTTAACATTTTCTTTTTCCCAGGTCAGAGGAGGACTTTGGCAAAATCAAATACAAAACCATACAGGCGCTAATTACTTTATTTTTCAATAAGCCAGGTTAAGTTTGGGGTCAAGTTAGATTTCCGAAATATGAATAAGGGGTCTTCATAAGTTTCTTTTTTATTATCATCATTATACTTGGTGCTGTTATAGCTGTCATAGGCAGCCATATATATAGGTATTTGCATCCTCTCTGGATATATATATACTGATATATAATAGTATCGATCAGCATCATATACGGAGATGGTGTATATATATATAAAACCTACTGGTTTTGGGTTCCTATGGTTCCTCTATGCCATGGCTGCCTTTATTTTGGCTGCTGCCTCAAATGACCTGTTTTGGATGGGTGAAGGAGCAGTGGGTTTAAAGTTCCAGGCATCCTTGCCAATCACCCTGTGGTAATGACCCAAAAGCCCCAGTGGTTGCTTCTTGTGATGGTATGTTGGCCACCTCCTGGTGGCGGTGAACCCCTGCAATAGGCCTCCTCTGGCTGGAGGGGTTGATGGGTTGTTCGGGTGTGGATGCCAGATAAATACAAATAACATGTAAAGATCCGTTATCAAGAATTGACACAATAATGTTCTGACACATGTACAACGTAAGGCAGGCACAAATGAATCAATAACAGACCCCAGGATTTACATAGATAAAAATGTCCCTATTCAGCGTGACCTAAGCTGAGCCAAGGCCCGTCCATCCCGGGAGGTTCACTACAGAAAACCCGTGGAGCTGGACTTTGTCCCCCAAGACGGGTAACGTCTGATCATTAGGGTCTGCTGGGCGCTGGAGTGCCGCGGCTCCAGAAGTCAGCTGGGGGTGTGGTCTGATGCGGGAGTGGCTGGCTGTGGTGCTGTCTGGGTCCGGGTCCTCGGGGGTGGCCACGTGACTCTTCTTTGGGTTGAGCTGGCTTCGGGGCGAGCGGTTATCGAGGAGGGTGCTGTGTGGTATCGTCGGCGTCTTCCTCCAACAGGGTGGCTTGAGGTGGTCTACAGACACCCAGTCGTCCTTCCTGTGGATGGCCAGCCGGGGCTGACCTTGTTTGGTCCAGCAGGAAGGGCAACGCCACGAGGGCCTGGTTGTGTGGAGGGCAGACATGGATGGTGGAGGTGGTGGGAGACATGGGGCTATCTGTGTCCACTTTTCAGGGGTGAGATATCACGGAGTCTGCTGTTGGTTCTGTACTTTTTCTGTTGGGGAGAATGTCCGCTTTTTCCAGGCCGTTTCTGCAGACCCAAGGCAGCTGGTACTTCCAATCTTCGGCGTTGCAGCGGGCCATGAGGATGCCTTTCAGGGGACCTGTGGAGTCCACTTTCCACCAGTCCGTTGGCTGCAGGGTTGTAGGAGGTGGTGCTGTGGTGATAGGTCCCCAGCAGGTTAACCAGGGCGGTCGACAGCCTGGAGGGCCTGGGCTCAGTTCACATTGGCGGTGGGTTCTTGCATCAGGCATCGCTCGGGCCACCTGGTGGAGCAGTCAACAATTGTCAGGAGATACCTGGCCCTGCCTGATGGGGGAAGGGGCCTACCACGTCAACATGGATGTGTCTGAACCGCTCTTATCCCCGGCTGTGGATGTCACCCACCCCGACTGGGTGTGCAGCCCTGACCTTTGCTGGTCTGGTTCGGATGCACTGCCTCACTCAGGCAGATCCTTCCAAATAACATGTGCCAGATGAAATTCTCTGCCAACAGTTTGGCCATGTCCTGCCAGAAGTGGGACAGCCCCTGGATCAATATCGAACACCAGCCGGCTAGATAAAGGAGGCGGGTACCAGTGGGCGGGGTGGAAGGCCCCATCGCTCAGCAGTGATGGCCCCCCAGGGGCGAGGGGCACATCCTTCCACCTGAGCGATGTGATGGCGGTGCAGTAGGCTGGAATCTGAGTCGGTGGTCTGCTTCCAGGCGAGGTCCTCATAGTCGATCCCGAGCTGCATATGTTGAGCTTGATCCTCGAGGGTGTCTGCTATCAGGGTTCTTCCTGCCATGGAGGTACTTGATTTTGATTTGTGATTTTCACTCACATCGATGGCCAAGAGATGTCACTTTTGCCTGGAAGACCATGCATTCCTGCTTTGCATGAAGGCATGGAACAGCAGCTGGCAGTCCGTCCAGATTGTGAAGGGCGTCACCCTCCAGGAGGAACTTGAAGTGGTGGTCGCCCAATTTCACTGGTCAGTTCTCTGTCAGAAAGGTGCTGTATCCGGGACTCTGGGGGCTGAACTTCCTGCTGAAGAAAGCGATATCTTGGGGCGCTCGGGACAGACCTGCTCCAGGACAGCCCCACAGGTGACATTGCTGAATCTCCGTTGTCAGCTGGAGGGGGTGCTGGGAAATCTGGTGGGCAAATAAGTTATTTGCCTCGAGGGTTATTTTCATCATTCAAGAAGGCCCGCCTGGTCGGGTCCTCACACTAATTTGTCTCTTTCATTGACCTTCAGGATCTCCCTCAGGGGCCATGGTTTGCACAACCCGGGATTTCTGTTTTTAGTTGACCATCCCGAGGAATTTTTGTCCATGTTTGACGGAGGTAGGGGTGGGAACTTTATCAACATTGTCAATTTTCGATGCGATTTCATGATTGGACGCCCCCAGGATATCTGTCAGCCCAGGAAGACAACTCTTTCAACGCCGAAGGTGCATTTATGAACCTGACAACGAGGCCATTCTCCTGCAGGCGCTGCAGGACCTTCCAGATGTGTCGCAGATGTTCTTTGTGGGATCAGGAAAAGATCAGAATGTCATCTACATAACAGACACAAGTTCAGGTCCCCCAGGATGCTGTCCATCAGTCTCTGAAAGGTTGCCCTGCGTTCCTCAGTCCGAAGGTGGAGAAGGCAAAGAGTACATATGAGGACCGAAGGGCATGATGATAGCGCTTTGGGGATGTCCTCTGGAGCTACTGGTACCTGAAAGTAAGACTTCAACAGATCTAGTTTAAAAATATTTTGGCAATTGCTGAAAAGAGGCCGTGAGATCTTGCATGTTTTGGGAACTGTGGGGTGGGGTGGATCTGGTTCCGTTCTGGAGGTTGAGCTCGGTGCCTATAGTTGCCCAGAGTCGCCAGGAGCCGCCCAGTTTCTGCACCATGTGGAGGGAGGCCCACAGGCTGGAGGCCTTCCTGCATATGCCCATACTCTCCATCTCGGCAGAAAGCGTCCTTGGCCTCCTGAAGGCCTGAGGGGGCCTCACGCCCGTGGAACAGGAGGTGCGTTGAGGGGCCCTTTGTTTTAATGTGGTGGTAGATTCCTGTTGGCAGGGGCCCTGGGCACCTAACACAGTTCGGGTTTGAAGACGTCGGGGAACTCCTTCAGCAGCTGGGCATACTGGTGCTGGGCAACAGAGCAGATGGTGGGCGCACTGGGGCCCGTGGAGGGGGACTGGCAGAAGTCGGTATCCCCAGGCACTTGGGACTGGACGTCAACTGCCAGGGCGAAGTGGGCGAGGGAAGTCCGAGGCAGAGTGGGTCTCCACGTCCGGGGTCTTCAGTCCAACTGTGACTCCAGCCAGGATGGAGACCGACAGGAGCTTGGTGCCATTGGCGGCTGTCAGGGAGGCAGCCAGGTCCAGCGGGTGTTTGCAGTCCTCTCTGGATGGCGGGAACACTGATCGTAGCTGGCCCCAGTGTCAATCAGCATCATCCTGCCAGAGATGGTGTCACGGATATAAAAACCTACTGGTTTTGGGTTCCTGGGTTCCTCTGCTGCCACGGCTGCCTGTGCTGTTGGCTGCCGCCTCCTCCGTTTTTTGGATGGGCGAAGGAACAGGGGGGTTGACGGTTCCAGACATCCTTGCCGTACCGCTGGTGGTAGTAGCAAGGCCCCAGTGGTTGCTTCTTGTGATGGTATGTTGGCCACCTCCTGGTGACGGCGCTTATCTCCCCCTCCGCAACCTCCTCTGGCTGGAGGGAGTTGATGGGGTGTGCGGGTGTGGATGCCCGCTTTGCTGCCCTCGCAGAGTCCGTTATCTGCTGCGCCGTCCTGATCAGGTCATCGAGTGGCACTGTATAAGGCTCGAGGATCTGGGTCCGAACCTCCAGGAGGAGCTGGCGGAGGAAGATCTCCCTTGACAGGCTTATCTCCGACTGCCTGCCACTGCCGTCCATCCCGGGCAGGATGAGGAGGTCTTGGAGGTTCTGGTCTTGTCAGGGCTTGTTCACGAGGTCAAGGGCGCGGGCAGCCCTCTCAGAGACAGGCAGGGAGCAGGTCTCGATGAGAGAGACCTTCAGTTTTTGGTAGGTGACGGGACCTGCGGCAGAAAACCATGGGGCGATCTTCCTGTAGACATCTTCCGGGAGGGCATTTATCACGATGTCTGCCTGCAGGATCTCGTCGGCAAGTCCTGCCAGCCTGAACTGCCCCTCAACCCTGTAGAGCCATGATGACAGGTTGCTGTGTGTGAAGGGCGGCAGCTTTATGGCAAGGGCTGACCTTGTTTGGTCCGTCAGGATGGGCAGCGCACGAGGAGCGGGTAACGGTGTGGAGGAGCACACGAGCCTTGGTGTGGGGGAGGGCGCGAGCAGGCTCTGTGCGAGGGAGATATCAGAGTCTGCAAAGTTCGTGGTTATTTGTATGTGGGAGGGAATGTCCGCGTCCATACTTGCTTCTGCACTCTTACTTGGAGTGGGTTACACTCACGTCAATACTCGCTTGGGGCGCACCGTGTGAGTCCACTAATGATGCTGGTGATCTGCCGACGAGAGTCGGTACACCTGAACGCTTTGTTAAAGCGCAGTGTTTAGGCCGTTAGGGGCGTGGGGTAGTTCATGGAGCCAAGACTAGGTTGCCGTATGAGTCCGCTTATGGCTCTGGGAACCACTCCCGGGGTCACCACTGTAAGAGGTGCAAAAAAAAGAGAGCAGGAGGACATGTACTGCTGGTTTATTAAGAAAGCAGGCTGCTTATAAAGTGGCGTGTGGATGTCATACAAAGGCATACAATGGGATACAGGTGACCCGAGGTCAGTTGTTCTCAATGTGAAACAGGACAGATAAATACAAATAACATGTAAAGATTAAATTACAAGAATTGACACAATAATGTTCTGACACATGTACAACGTAAACAGGCACAAATGAATCAATAACAGATACGTACTACATAGATAAAGATGTGGCTATTTAGCGAGACCTAAGCTTGTGGGAAAGGCCCCATAGAAAACAGGAGGTTCACTACAGAAAACCTGTTGAGCAGGGACTTTACAAGTCTTTAGGTTTTTTGTTATTTGCTTTCTTTTTATTAAATTGCATAGAAGATTATTGGTCAAAGCCATGATCCATATTATTTTTCACCTTGACATATTCTTTATATACTGTGCACTCATTGCCATCATATGTTTTATGTTTAATATCACTATAACCTTTCTTTACACAAGTTTTATACTTGAAGATGTTGCTATCACATTCATTTGATTTGTGATTTTCATCACATCTAGGGCAAGCTTGGTCATTTCTACAATTTGCTTCGCTGTGACCAAATTCCTGACATTTATAGCATGATAGGGCATGTAACAGTCGAATACTTTGCAATGGCTATACAGTGTGCACAATTTGTCATCTCTATCATAGATAGCCTTTCGTATTGGTGGTGCGCATTTGATGATACAGTGTTTATATTTGTCATCTTTGGATATCATTCCTTTACAATTTTCAGGTGGTCATTTTCAGAAATGAGGCTACCTATCCATGGATTTTTCCTTACAATGTTATCGACAATGTCATCTTCATCCTTCGGGACAGACTACTTTTATTTTTGGTTTAAGTTTGCCCTTCTCATTTACTGATATATTGTTCATATTCTGAATCTCCATTTTTGCCTTTTCTAAGTTTTTCCTGTCTGGAAATCTTACAAATAAGTATCCATCTCTTGTTATTTTAACCTGTTCAACTGGCACCGTTATTTTACTCATAATTTGTCTCTTTTCATTAGCTGCTGTGCTCCCTTCGTTTGTAGATTTGATCAGAAGCACTTTTTTTTGTTTTTAGTGAATCAGCATAAGTTTTGTCCATGTTTGTCATGGTCTTTACATCTTTATCAACATTGTCAATTTTGTTTTGGATTTCATCTATTGTGAGGTTCAAGAAATGTCAGAAGTGAAAGACTGATTCTTTATTGTTCTCAACAGGTGTTTGTAATGCAGAAAGCGGACGGAAAGGTAGCTGGCGACCTGCGGCCCACCTGCTGCGTCCACACAGAATTTGTGTTTGTTAACAGGCATAAAAAGACATATATAATGCGTTACAGAACATGCAAAGGAGGAAAGGTCGTACAATGATGCATACAATGAGATACATAAAGAATCTGAAATAATAACAAGTAACATATATGACGTGATTAATGTACATATGAGGAGTGAAACACAAAAGTGGGGAGACGATTTGATGCCCTTACAAATACCACCCCCCCAAAGACAATAATTAGAGGAGCAATTACTGGCTGAAACAACATTAATCACGCAATTGCTGAGGTAGTTGGAGTGGGCCCCTACTCCTGGAGAACTGTGGGCGTGGGGTGGAACCGACATCTGGGGTTGGCTCGGTGTGTCCCCTGGGCTGCCCCGGACCCCGCTTTGGTGGGGGAGCAGATGTGTCTGCAGGGAGGTACTGAGGGAAAACTCTGGGGCGCCTGCCTGCCTTTGTAGCGTTCAGCTGTCCAACAGGAATGCCAGCTTTAGTCTCTTGATGGTGACCCAGTCTTCATGCCCGTGGATGTCAAGGAGGTATGCTTTAGAGGCCCGCCAGATGACTCAGTGGGGCCCCCTGTAGGGCCTGGTTAAGGGCGGCCGACGGGCGTCCACCCTGACAAAGACGTAGGTGCAGGAGTGTAAGGGGGGTGGGCTGTAGGTGATGGTTCTGTTGGTGAAGGTCTTATGGCAGGGCACAAACTTCTGTGTAAGTTCCCTCACCTCGGGAGGGGTGTCGGCTACGTCAGCTGACGGCGGAAGAGTTCTCCGGGAACAGCCAGTGTCTCTCCCCGTTAAACTTTCTCAGCAGGGAAGGTGTCGCCATTTGCTTTCGGTGCGGTGCGGAGACCCAGCAGGGCCCAGGGGAGCTGTGCCTTCCAGCTCTCATCAGTGCAACGTGCCATGAGAGCTGCCTTAAGAGAGCGGTGTGCCCTCTCGACCATGCTGTTCACTGCAGGGTTGTAGGCCGTTGTGCTGTGTAGTGTTGTACCCATCAGGCGTGCCAAGGAGACCCAGAGCTCTGACAGGAAGGCTGGACCCCTGTCTGTAGTGATGCTGTCATTTCCCCAAAGGGTCGTCTCTTTTTCCTGTAACTGTACTTGAAAGAATTCTCCTTTTCAACAACTATTAGCTGATTCTTTCACCACCTCGAGTTCACGCTTTAAACAAATCATTTATAACTAACTAACCACCTCTACGCTTTACCTTCACTGTTCCTACCAACTTTGCCATCCATATCACCAACACCAATTTTCACATCTTTCTGGTAATTCACCTATAGCATTCTGCAACTGAAATAAAATTCATCTTTTATTTCTTCAAGGAATGCATTTGTTGTTTTAAGTACAGTATCTCATTGTGTCAGTAAAACCATTTAAAAATTTAACAGCCTTTGGTGTTGGTCATTGTTTTATTGTGAAAACCATTTAAAAAAACAGCCAAATGGTCATTTTTCACTGAAACAAAGCTTTTTCCAAACTGATTGTTCTTGCAGCAAAAAGTGACAGAACTGTTGTGTTTCTCTCAGAATTTCATAATTTCATATATATAAAGTTAATTATTATTATTATTATTATTATTATTATTATTATTATTATTATTATTATTATTATTATTATTACATCAGCTCTCAGACCTTACTATGAGCAAATGTGGATTGCACCTGTCCCATCCACGTCATCAGTTCTTTGAGCAAGTCATCAAAAACAATACTCTCATCAACCTTTCGGATTTACTTATGGATTGCCAAACAGAAAAGATCAAACGCAAATATTCTGCAGCGTTGTGCTGTTTCAAGTTTCCTGGAAAGTGTTCTGAAGTGAATGGGCACTGAGACTGAAAAAAAGAAAAGTCTGTTGTTGGTAGTTCCATCTGTAGGCGAGACCACTGGGTCACCTTTCTAGATTTCCGTAGAGGTGGTCCCCCACAGAAAATTTTGCTCGTATATAGAAAGAGAAATTGGAAAGGGACAAAATCAGGGAAGTTAGACAGCTAGGTGTCGAGAGTTTTCTTGACAATTGCTGATTTTTATGGTTCATGCCTGAAGGTTTGGGTTGGGATACGTAGTCAAAATGACACCAATTCAGAACCAAAACTTATATGTGGAAACTATCCAGACTTACATGGGGTTTTTACAAAAATCGAAATCTGCTATAGCTTAACATTTTATAACAATTAAACAAATTTGCCAACACAGTTTAATAACATATTACGACATCTAGGCAACTAAAGTTTTGGAAAACAAAGAACACATGTTAATGAGATCACACTCATTTGTAAAAGGGATTTACACAGATTCTAGTGGCTGGTATGTGTACAACATAACTTTGCTACTTAATGTGGTTAACTAGTTTTACAAACATTGGAAGATTCAAACCACGTGGTGTGATTTGACTGGACAGATAAAAACTAAGTTAAATAAATAGTTTTACAAGATGTGTGATGTTCAAGAAATGTCAGAAGTGAAAGACTGATCCTTTACTATCGACAGGTGTTTGTAATACAGATTGATTTGATTAATTGTGGGTTATCTGGCGTCACAACTACCAGGGTCACTGACGCCGAATACTAGATGTGATCTTTTCACTTTTATAGTATGTTATAAAAATTAAAAATTAAATTCTGCTAACCAGAACTACATATAAAATTGATTAAAAAGAACACACAAAAAAGAAAACTAAAATAAATAAATAAATAAATATATAAAATTCTGCTAAAAAGAACTATTAATAAATTTGATCCGATAAAAACAGTATAACTTAAGAAAAAAATATATATATACTAAGACAGCACAGCTGTTAAATATATTTGAGAAGACCAGCTTCTTTGATAAAAGAGATAACATTATTAATACATATACTTTCTCCCAACAGTTTTGCGATGCTATAATTACCACCTGCTTCACTGCTATATGATGATAAAAACGATTCCTAAGTTCCACTAGACTGGGACACTCAACCAGCAAATGCCTAACAGTCTGTGGAACCAAGCAATCGTCACAGAAGGGCCTCATTCTCCCCATTCATCACATAGCCGTGAGTTCAACGTGTATGGCCAATACATAATCTACATGATACAACCTCCCACTTCCTCGGCATTAGGTCATATTTCCAAGGGTGTGTCTGACTAGTGATTTCTTTCATTTTATTGTCGCCTACTCTGTCCCACTGAAGTGCCCATAATTGATGGATGGATTTCCATATAATATGGAATGCATCACGATAAGGAACAGGGCATTTTCTGGGTATCAAAGTTTGTGCTGCTAATTTGGCTAGCTGGTCTGCCTTTTCATTTCCCGATGTGTTCACATGGGCAGGAACCCAACAAAAAGAAACAATGCTTCCTTTATAATGGTGCAAGAAGATCCACTGCAAGATCTTCAACACTAAGGGATGATCAGTATTGAAGATTTCCAGGGACTCTAAGGCACTTTTAGAGTCACAAAATATTGTGTAGCTAGACACTGTGAGTGTTGCAATATGTTCCAGTGCTACTAAGATACCATACAGCTCGGCTGTAAAGTGTGAAGCAACAGAAAGCGGGTGGAAAGGTAGCGGGCGACCTGAGGCCCCCCGCTGCATCCATACAAAGGTTGTGTTTGTTAACAGGCATGAAAAGACATATATAATGCGTTACAGAATATGTAAAAGGCAGGTATATATATTGGCAAACAGGCCGTACAATGATGCATACAATGAGATACGTAAAGAATCTGAAATATCAATAAGTAACATATATGACGTGATTAATGTACGTATGAAGTGAGAAACACAAGAAAGAAGAGGTGATTTGACGCCCTTGCAAATACCACCACCCCCACAAGACAATGATTAGAGGAGCAATTATTGGATGAAATAACATTAATCACACAGACACTGAGGCAGTCGGAGCGGGTCTCTGCTCCTAGAGAACTGTGGGCGTGGGCTGGAACCGATATCTGGGGTTGGCTCTATGTGTTTCCTGGGCCGCCCTGGACCCCACTTTGGTGGGGGAGTGGATGTGTATGCGGGGAGGTACTGAGGGGGAACTCTGGGTGCCTGCCTCCTTCCTCACATACTTCGCTGTCCAACAGGAATGCCGGCTTCAGCCTGTCGATGGTGATCCAGTCTTCCTGCCCGTGGATGTTGAGGGAGGTATGCCTTGGCGCCCCCTGAGGAGCGGAGTGGGGTTGGGAGCCTGGTTAGTGGACAGGGCGTCCACCCCGTAGGTGCAGGATGTAGGTGCAGGAGTGTAAGGCGGGTGGGCTGTGCGAGATCCCTCAACCTCGGGAGGTGGGTGTCGGCGCTGTCAGCCAACGGCGGGAAGAATTCTTCGGGGATGGCCAGTGTCTCCCCGTAGACTTTCTCAGTAGGGGAACGTCACCATTTGCCTTTGGTGTGGTGCGGAGACCCAACAGGACCTAGGGCAGCTGTTCCTTCCACCTCTCATCGGTGCAACGTGCCATGAGAGCTGCCTTAAGAGAGCGGTGCGCCCTCTCGACCATGCTGTTTGCTGCAGGGTTGTAGGCCGTTGTACTGTGTAGAATTGTACCCATCAGGCGTGCCAAGGAGACCCAGAGCTCTGACAGGAAGGCTGGACCCCAGTCTGTAGTGATGCTGTCTGGCACTCCGAAACAGCTGATCCAACTGGAGAGGAGGGCCTCTGCACATGACGCTGTTGATGCCCTCTCCATGGGGGTTGCCTCAGGCCAGCAGGTGGAGCAGTCTATGACTGTCAGGAGGTATCTGGCTCCTCCCTGACTGTGGAAGGGGCCTGACGACGTCGATGTGGATGTTGCCAAAATGCCAACGAGGTTGGGGGAAGTTGCCGACCCTGGACTCTGTGTGCCGGGACGTTTTGCTCGCCTGGCATGGGCTGCAGCTCCTTGCCCACTAGTGAACGTCCTTGTTGATGCCATGCCAGATGAACTTATTAGTCATGAGGTGCGCCGTTGTGTGCCCTGACAGATGGGAGAGACCATGGACTATGGTGGACACCTGCTTTCTCCTCGAAGCGGGCACTAGGGTGCATGGGCAGCCTGTGCTGGTGTCGCAGAGGAGAGTTGTGTTCGAGATTGCTAAGGGCACGTCTTCCCACTTAAGAGCCATCACTGCCATCCTGTAGTCTGCCGTCTTCGTAGTCGATGCGAGGTGAAGGGAATTGATTTCTACCCTTGACAGGACGTCGGCCACCATGTTTTTCCTGCCAGGGACGTAGTTGATGGTGTACCTGAATTCGGAGATGATGGTCAGGTGCCGCTGTTGCCTTGCAGACCACGTATCTCCCAGCTTTGCAAATGCGTGCACCAAGGGTTTGTGATCTGTTAGGATCATGAATTCAGTCCCCTCCAGCAGGTACTTGAAGTGTCTCACGGCCTGGTAGATAGCCAGCAGCTCCCTGTCAAAGGTGCTGTAGCGGGTCTCTGTTGGCGAAAACTTGTGGCTGAAGAAGGCCAAGGGCTGGGGTGCCGTTCACTAGCTGCTTGAGTACTGTGCCGCAGGCAATGATGCTGGTGTCTGTTGTCAACCTGAGGGCAGCAGTGGGGTTGTGGTGAATTAAGGTAGTGGCACTGGAGAGGGTTCTCTTTGTTTCAGTGAATGCCTGTTGCTGCGGAGCCTCCCATGTCTGTTTTTGGTTTGCCCTTCAGGATTGATGTCAGGAGTTACATAGTGCAGGCGACATCGGGGATGAAATGTCAGTAGTAGTTTATCATCCCGAGAAACTCCTGAAGGGCCTTGATGGTTTGTGGTTTCGGGAAATTCTCTATAGCTTTTACTTTAGAGGCCGTGGGGCCACACTCCTGCTGGGGAAATCTCGTGGCAGAGGAAGTCTACTTTTTCTTTCCCGAAAATGCACTTGTCGAACCTGACAATTAGTCCATTGTCCTACAGGCATTTCAGGATGGCGTGGATGTGGCAAAGGTGTTCCTCTGGGGACCTGGAGAGTATGAGAATGTCATCAACACAGCTGATGCAGAAAGGCAGATCCCCCAAGATGGTGTCCATCAGGCGCTGGAATGTGGCACCTGCGTTCCTGAGACCAAAAGTGGAATAGGAAAATGTGTAGCTCCCGAAGGGCGTGATGATGGCGGTCTTTGGGACATTGTCGGGATCCACAGGGACTTGGAAGTATAACTTCAGCAGGCCCATCTTGGAGAAAATCTTCGCTCCATGGAGGATGCCCATCAGGTCTTGCATGTTAGGGAGGGGGTAGCGGTCTGGTGTTGTTAGTAAATTCAAATGCCGATAGTCCCCTCAGGGCCTCCATGAACCATCAGATTTCTTTACCATATGGAGGGGAGAGGCCCATGAGCTTAATGCTCTTTTTTACAGACGCCCATCTGTTCCATCTCTGCGACACATTTGGCGTCTTGTAACTTTTGGGGGGGGGACAGTCATCGGAACTTGGCATGGGTCGGTGGGCCCATCGTGATGATGTGATGGAAGATACTGTGCTTTGCTGAAGCCCCAGGTGACTGGCGTAGCTCTGGTTTGAATACGTCCGGGAACTCCTGTAGGAGGGACGTGTAGCTGTTGGGGGCTGTGGAGGAGATGGTGGGCATTCCAGGTCCGGTGGAGAGCTGACGGGAGTGGCAGGTTCCTGTGTCGAGGAGGCGTTATCTTGCCATGTCAACTAGAAGTCCGTGGTCCTCAGAAATCTGCACCCAGCAGGGAGAACTTTACATCTGCGATGACGAAAGGCCAGTGGTATCTGCGTCTCAGAATTGAGATAGTCCGGGTCATCGTGCCATACGTGCAGATGAGAGTTCCGTTTGCTGCTATGAGGCTGGTGTCGAGTCAGGTATTTTTCTAAACCTTCCCTGGATGGCGGGAAGACCAATTGCATTGCCCCTGTATCTACCATCAGGCACCATTCGGAAATTTCGTCTCTGATGAAGAAACCTGCTGGTCGGGGGAGTTACTTGTGGCTGCTTTTGTTGTTTTTGTGAAGGAACCGGGAGGCCTGCAGTTTCTGGCGTTGGTTCCAACCTTTCTGTGGAAGAAGCACCATGCTGGGTTTGACTATGTCCTGTGTTCCCTGAGTGTGGTGTCTTCTTTCTGTAAACAGCATGATGATGTCTCCGTATTTGTCGTCGTTCTCTCTCTGTCGGGCTGCAGGCTCCCAGGGAAGTGGCTGCGAGGGCGGCAGCTTTTTTTCGAGGCCTTGGTGGCCTTGTGTAGTTTCTGGGCATCAGCGACTAAGGCATCCATGTCGAGGGTGTCTGCGTCCCTTATCTGGCTCCTAACTTCCTGTGGGAGGTGCCAAAGGAAGATTGCTTTTGTTAAATCTACCATCCTTCTCCCGTTTTTCGTCACAGCCTGGCAGTGTTACCAACCCCCGTAGTTTGTCCCAGGCTTCCCTGGGTGATGCTTCTCCGAGGGGCTGGGATAACAGGTCGAATGCTCGCTGCGCTCTCTCGGTCACGGCCATGGAGTAAGATTGCATCAGTTTATCTTTCAAGGCCACGTATGTGACCTTGTCCGGTTGTGCGTCAAGCCAGGGGGAGATTCTGTTGAACACCTCTTCTGGGAGCACCGTCACGGTGATGTCAGATTTGATAGCATCGTCTGAGATGCGTGCCACGTGAAAGTGACCATCTGCGCACAGGAACCATGATGCCGTGTTCTGCTGCGAAAACGGGGGAAGTTTGAACGTGTCTGGCTTTGTTGGTGAGAGAGGTGTACAGATGATGCTTGCAGGTTCACATTGAGGTTCAGCTTCCGACATCTTTACTACTCACGCACAAAATGCAGGAAAATGCGCCATATTGAGTCCGTTAATGGTGCTGATTGTTCGAGTGGTCGAACGAAGTGCCAAAACATGCCCTCTTTGGGTACACCATATTTAGTCCGTTAATGGCAAGGTTTCCGCCAAGGAGGAAGCTATCGGAGGCCTAAACTTTGCACTGTAGTTAGTCCACTAAAGGCTCTCTGATGGTAGGCTGTGGCCGTATTTAGTCCATTTATGGATGGGCCAAAACCGTGCTACCTGTCCCTTTTCCGGAGTCACCAGTGTGAGGTCAAGAAATGTCAGAAGTGAAAGACTGATCCTTTATTATTCTCGACAGGTGTTTATAATACAGGAAGTGGACAGAAAGGTTGTGTTTGTTAACAGGCATGAAAAGACATATAATGCGTTACAAAACATGTAAAAGGCAGGTATTTATCTCAGCGGACAGGCCATACAATGATGCATACAATGAGATACATAAAGAATCTGAAATATCAACAAGTAACATATATGACGTGATTAATGTACGTATGAAGAGACAAACACAAGAAAGGAGAGGCGATTTGACGCCCTTACAGATGTTTCAGTACAACGTTCTTATAGCAGTGAGGATTATGTAGACAATATGGAATAATTGCTAAGTGTTGGACCTAGTCACTGGACACAAAGCTACAACCAACTGGCTTTCTTTGAAAGGTACCTGTGGCACTTCCACTTCTAATAACACCTGAGAGAAGAGTGATGCTCTTGGTGTGCACAGGGGTGTTAATACCCTTGGTTCCAGAACATTCTATGATTCTGGAATCTTAAGAACAATTTTTCGGATGGATACTGCCATCTCAAATACATCAAGAAATATGAGTGCAGCCCTCGGTACACGTTACAGAAGTTTACAATAGCTTCCAGCTAAAATGACATCACCAAAAATCAGATCAAAACTGCATGCTGCCACATCAGCAACGACGGCGTAGACACATCCATGGCCCATCCAGTTGCAACTTTTACTAGTATTAGACAGTGATTAAAATGACTGGGAGGAAGTTTAATGTTGGCAAAAATCCTGCAGTAAATTTTGTCAACATTTTCCCAACCAGACAGATCTGACAGCAAGGCATGAAAACTGATGAATGACAGCTGAAGTGGTTGATGTCTGGCTTTGATTCACGGCCCAGATACGATTGGAGCGCTCATGATCGTAGCTGGTTTGCAGTACACTAAAAAAAATGGACACTATTTTTTGTCTTACAGCTTCAACACAGTAATGTATGTGAATCAATGGAATGTAACATGAAACACAATTAGCCTAAATGTCATATTGGTGCTCCTCTCTTTCTCAGTACCATGCAAATCACTATAGTAATCTAACTAAGGGTTTCTAGACCTTCTCACATTTCCACTAGCACGTTCCTCCTCAAGGAACAATGTTCATAACAACACACAAAATACTAGAGTCTACCCTCTCGTATCAATGATTTCATATTCTCTCAATGAGCGAGAGCAGTTTTCCTTTTGGGCGTAGCCTCAACTCTATCAAAATTCGCTGAATTCTGTTTATGGCTACTGTCTTCACCCAGTCTCTGATACATGATCAATTAGTTTGTGATTGTCAGTATTGACCAGTGCATTGTCACTATTGTTCACAACACGATCAATATCTCGTTCTACACTTATGAGTTCATTCTCATTATTCACTGCATTTGATGTGACATCACTGCCATAGTCTACGTGTCTGTCATTTACCTCTAACAGGACAATGTATTTTATAGGTATGAGATATTCCCCACTTTCACACAATACTTTGGCAGAACGTATGACATCATCTTCTCCGGGATACAGTTGTAGAACTTTTCCCAGAGGCCAAAATTTATGATGATGGTCGATCTTTTTCACTAAGGTGACGTCACCACATTGAAGTGGAGTTGGCATTCCAGGGCCAAAATCATGACATTGGTTTAATGCCTGTGGATACTCTGTGCTCCAACATGACCTAACGCACGGAAAGCGTCAACCAATTGGAAGTATTCGGCATGAATCTTCTTGGTAGTGAAGGTGTTTACATACTGTACTTTCTTCTGGTGCTGCGGTTGGCAGTAAGTGAATGGTCCTACCTCACAGGAGCTGTGATGGACTGAGGACTTCATCCTCGCATCCATCACCACAATACATAAGAGGATGGTTGTTGATCACACATTCGGCCTCCTTAACCAACGTTCTTGCTTGTTCCTCCATGAACAAGGCTTTGTCGAATGAGACTACCAGGGCACACTTCATCACCCCGATTAGTCGTTCAAACATTCCACCCTTCCAGGGCAAACGTGGAGTCTGGAATTTCCAGCAAATTCCTCGCTGCTTCAAAAATGTCTGGGTCCTTTTTCTTGACAAAGGTTAGCCAACAAGTTACTTGCTGACTTGAATGTAGTTTGATTATCTGAATACATCTCTGGCGGTGCACCATGACAGGCAGTAAATCTGCATAGGCACAGGATGAAGGTGCCAGCACTGAGGTTCGTTACCAAATCCAAGTAGACGGCTCAAGTACTGAGACATGTAATTAGGAGGATGTAGGCATGACCCTCCTGAACGTTGATTGGACCTGTGTGGCGAGTCTCACTTGGTGATACTGTATTGTCAGAGTCACATGAGGGCTCGGTAGCTGAGGTTGAGTAGGTCGCAAAAATGGAGCTGCTAACAACTCTTCCGGCTAGCACTCTCACTGCTGGTGCCAAACACTTTTGCCTGAAAATTGAGATATGTGTATCGATGCCACAGTGAAGATTGGTGTTATGAATATGTTTGTGGTACAGCAATGCAAGTTTTCCCTTAGGGGACAACAAAGTCAAATCATTCTTGGCAGTACTAGCATGTTTTAATCTATACCCTGAATATATTACGTTATTAATTATTAAATTCAATTGTCTGACAAAGTTAACAATGTCATGAGAAGCTTCTCCACCTATTTCTAAATATTTATACAAAGTGGGCCAATGATGGCATTGTTCAATATAGGCTAACTTGATCAATGGGTTATCTCAATATAGGCTAGCTTGATCAATGGGTTATCTCTAATTCTCAAGAATTTGCAAACATGTTTCATGATATTACAAAAGGAACTATAGTTGGAGATACTCTCCCAAAAGTGAAGTAACGGAGCAGGAGGTGCTGGCTGAAGTTCTTGCAATTCTCGTATTGCAGACATTATCGTCGATGAAGATGCATCGTCTTATGGGTCATCAGTTGCTGCCAGAGGTCCTGGTGTGTGTAAAATGGCTGGGCCTCTCGCCCACAATGACTTCTCATGTAGTTGTTTGATGTCTGCCCCACGGGACAAATCATCTGCTGGGTTTTCTTTGGTTGCGACATACTGCAACTGGAATCCACACTCCTGTAAGGTAAAGGATACTTCCCACGCCCTGTTGGCAATGAAAGTATTCTTATTTTCAACTTTAATACCCATCCATGCAACTACAACTTTGCTATCTCCCCACATAATTACTTTACTAAACTTGAAAATTTGATTAATGTACTTCGCTAGTCTGACCCCAACAAGTAAAGCCATCAGTTCTAATCAAGGGATAGTTAGTGTATGTTTTTTTACGAGGGGCAATTCTCAATTCAGTAGTTAAAAGATGTCTCCCCGTCAGCATTTCTGACATAGGCTACTACTTCATACACTTTCATGGAGGCATCGCAAAACACACGTAACTCTGAATCATTAGAAATTACTCCCCTCTTAAACTTTACTCTATCTGTCTCTAGAAAGTCTGAGAGTATTTCTCTCGCTTCAGCTGCTCTTTCAGTGGTTAGTACATTGTCCCAACCTACCTTTTCTTCCCAGGGAACTTGCAAAAAATCTTACTTTTTACAAAGATAGGGGCAACAAGACCTAAAGGGTCAAAATTAGATACAACTAAGGACAAGATCTTACATTTGGTGGGAACCCAGTTACTGTTAATCATTCCCTTCCCCTTAAATGGTATGAGTGACAGAGTGTCTGATTCGTGATTCCAAATCATCCCAAGAACTGATATCTCTACTGATTCTTCTACATGAGTCTGTAATATTGCTTATTGTTGCTAGCCCATTCCCTGAGGGGCATATGAGCGCGCTCTAAAACTGCTTTAACTTGGACTGAGTCTTCCCTCATACTTTCTAGTGAATCGTACATTTTGATAAAATTATCAATGTAGAAATGCTTTAAGAGATCATCTCTACCCTCCCTCCCCAGATGAGTTTTTAAGATTTACTGCAAGAGGTAGGGGCTTGAGGTCACACCAAATACTACTGCTTGGAACTCATATGTATTAACATTACCAGAATCATCTGGCCAGAGAAAACGGGAATACTTTGCAACTTTGGGGTCTAACAAAACACGGTGGAGTGCTTTGGATATATCAGCTGTCACAGCATAAGGATTAGACCTGAATTACAACAACAAATCGAACAATACTTCAATTAAGTTAGGGCCAGCATATAGGCACTCATTAAGTGACCACCCACCACTTTGCTTTGAAGAAGCATTAAACACTACTCGCAGTAGTATAGTTGTGCTTTCCTTAATTACCCCAGAGTGAGGCACATAATAGCCTTCTATGATTGGATTTGTTACTTTGCTAATAAACCCATTATCTACATATGTTTGAATCACATCGGAATATTGCTGATGGTACACGGGATCACGACTGAATAGAGCTTCTAACGATTTCAAGTGAGTAATCGCAAGTTTGTAATCGGTGGTGGGCCTCTTGCAATCATGGAACGGCAGACTGACCATATAACCTCGCGAGATTTGCTTAACACTGCTTACAACATGACGCATCGCGGTATGGTGTTAAACAGTAAATTGCTCATCTAACTGAATACCCATTGTATCTAATCTCCGCCATTAATCTACGTCATGTTCGGTCTCTTGAGCTGTACACACACACACACACACACACACACACACACACACACACACACACACACACACACAGGATTCTCTCAGTGGACATGTCAACGCCCTGTCTAGCCCATCCTGGGAGCCTCCAATAGGGGGATGCCCCATTTGGTGTTACAGAAAAATTTATTCCATCACATTTTTCCAAGCCATACACAACATGGTTAAAATAATCGGTTCCAATCCTCCCATAGGGGGATGCCCCATTTGGTGTTACAAAAAAATTTATTCCATCACATTTTTCCAATCCATACACAACATGGTTAAAATAATCGGCTCCAATCAAGATTTCTACATTCTCTAATGTGTCACATTTAACCTCCTGATCAGCTAACACATAACCCTTCCGTTCAAAATGTTCTCTAACATTCATTAGTCCGATATTATGAATGGGTGCGCTCACTTTATCATGCACTGACAACTGCAACCACAAGACTCGATGGCCTATTTTCAGCCTACATGCTACCAAATCAAACTCTCCCTCAAGTACTTCAGTCACAAAGGGCACAATGTTTAATGAAACTCTCTTAATGATGGAAAGGTCTAATTCGGCAGCCAAGCGACTACTTATAGAACTCCTTTGGCTTCCGGTGTCAAAGAACACTTGTGTTACACGTTCTTGGTTGTTGCTGTTACGTACAGTAGCTGACGCAGTTGGCAACAATTTGGGTGGCAATTTTACACTACTAGTAGAATTCATTGTTACCATTAACAGTCGGTTTCTCGTCTGATTGGCTACGATGATTGCTTACATTAGATTTTCTATTTGGGCTCTTTTTATGAGTGGTAGCTTTAGACATTAAAAAGTTGTCTAAATGTCTTAAAGCCTACTCACTCAATTCTCCCTCAAAAATTGGCAACTTGATATCCTTTAATTTAACCTGTGATGGCTGATAGGTCTGGGCAAGTTGTGAGCACATTAAATACATCTTGCTTAGTAGCACCTAACTTAACCCCGGGCTTAAAAACCTCTTCAAATTCATTGTGAGTTCGTTTTATCTTTTTGATAAGATCCTGATAGGTTTCTGCTGAACGCGACTGCTGCCACTTGCGGTTTGCCTCTTGTTGACAATGAACAATGAGAGGTATTAGGGCTGATACTTCAGCTGCCATCTTTATGTTACATATGTCTACAATGAATTTAGGTCACTTTAGTTATGAGCTCGCGCGTTGCAAATATTTTATGTTAAAGCAATAGCTGGGTGACCTAGCAACTCGTTACTGCAGATCAGCAGCATTGGTTCAGAACCTACCACTGCTAGATCGTTACGACAACGAAATCGTCTGTACACTGTGTCCAGAATAGCAGCGATCGGCAACTACGTCATCACTTTATGCTTAGTTACATACAGCTACACAAGGTCGGACAAACAAATCAGTACAGCTTATGTTGTAATGGCCACAGCAGGGAAGCTTCCTACCATTAAGTTGAAAGAAACTGATGCTCCTGGCGCAGCTTTTGTGTTTAGCAGTGTGCTAGATCATTCAGTATGTCAGCTTAAACGTTGGTTGGAGTGCCGTGGTTTGCCAGTGGTGGGAAACAGGGCTGTGCTTGTAAAAAGGTGAGAACAAAAACATGTTATGAAGTATTGAATGAAATAACCAGAGAGGCTCAAGCGCTTCTCATTGGGTTAAAATCATATATATATATATATATATATATATATATATATATATATATATATATATATATATATATATTGTATATAATATATATATATATATATATATATATATATATATTGTATATAATATATATATATGATTTTAACCCACGAGAAACGCTTGAGCCTCTGGTTATTTTACATATATATATCCACGAGAAACACTTTGAAGCCTCTGGTTATTTTACATATATATATATATATATATATATATATATATATATATATATATATATATATATACATGTATATATATATATATATACATACATACATACTGCATTTTATATTTAATACAGTAACCCAACTAGTATGCTTGGAGTCTTTGTGGAAATGAAGTCATACTGATCTTAGTATTATAATTTATAGGGTCTCAATATATATATCATGTTTTTATTTCTATCTCTCTCTTTTCTCACTATGAAAATACAAAGTACTCATGTAACCTTTCACTTGGTTCAGTGTGTGAGGACTGTATAGCCTCAGGATGTCAAGAGGACATCATTATTACCATTGACGGGAGGTAAATGGTACCAAAAGAAAGTAGAGAAGATATTTCAAGAAGAACTTAACAAACAGTCCGGTCACACCAGTGCCTTTCCAGTTCCATGGCTGGAAGCTATTCCCTTCTGTGGGGCACTCAAGTGCGTTTGTATGCCCGACCTGCTTGATGTAAACACGAGCATGCGCGTTGGCGTGGTCTATTTTTAGTAACAGGGGCCAGTTGTCGATCGCTGCTATTAAATATATTAACGTTACTCTCAATGGCATGGCCTATCACGTGCGTTTTGGTTCATTATCTACATATCCAGACCTTCGAAGGACCAAAATTTCCAGAATTTTCTCGACGATATCTGATTTTTATGGTTCGTGCCTGATGGTTTGGGCTGAGATACGTAGTCAAAATAACGCTGATTTAGAACCAAAACTGTGTTACAGGTGGAGACTATCCAAACAAACAAGGGTTTTTACAATTTTATTACAAAAATAATCTATGAGAAACTGCCATAGCTTCGTACATTTACGTTAACAACTAAACAAAACAGCCAACACAATTTAATTGCAATTCTAACGACAACTAGGCTAACAACGATTTGGAAAGTGTGGTCCTAAAGAACACATGAATTGAGATCACACTCACAAAAGGGGGATTTACACTGAGATTCTCAGTGGTGTGCTTCGCGCTTTACAACGAAGCTTTGCTACTTAATGAAAGGGTAATTTGTTTATACAAACATTGGATGTTTCTTAAACCGCGTGGGGTTCTTTCCTGGACACACTAAAAACCAAGTTAAATGCACAGTTACTTACTTACAAGATGTTTTAATACAACGTTTTTCGATCAAAGGACATGCTCAATGTCCTTATAGCAATGAGGATTGCGTAGATAATTCGGGATAACTGCTAAGTGTTGGACCTGGTCACTGGACACAAAGCTACAATCAACTTGCTTTCTTTGAAAGCCACTTGTGGCACCTTCGCTTCTAATAACGCCTGAGAGAAGAGTGACGCACAGGGGAATTTATACCCTTGGTTCCAGAACATTCTATGATTTTGGAATCCTGAGAACAATTTTTCAGATGGATTCTGCCATCTCAAATACATAAAAAAATATGAGTGCCGCCCTCGGCGCATGTTACAGAATTTTACAATAGCTTACAGCGAAAATAACATCACCAAAAATCAAATCAACATTGCGTGCTGCCACATCAGCGACGACGGCACAGACACGTCCACGTCAGTCCACGGCCCATCCAGTTGCAATTTTGACAAGTATTAGACAGTGATTAAAACAACTGGGAGGAAGTTTTATATTGTAAAAAATCCTGCAGTAAATTTTTGTCGACACTAGGTGCAACGATGACGAAGGCAGCTTAGGGCAAAACGACTTTACAGGAGCCCTATTTAGCTTCTGTAGCGCCCCGTCTAATTTACAGTGTTTTATCGATGTGGGTCCCATGGTGCTTTTCAGTTATGTAGAGACAGATCTGTCGACTTTTTATGCTGACCATGACTAAAACGTATTGAAATTAAAGCTTAAGAAAAATCTCGCACTTTTCATCGACAGATTGAAATACCAGACTCATTTTCTTCACTGTCTTAAGGCCCAAAGTGGAGACTTTCAAGGTGAACAAATTGTTGCATAAAGGTACCACAGCTGTTCTCTCTCTCTCTCTCTCTCTCTCTCTCTCTCTCTCTCTCTCTCTCTCTCTCTCTTCCCATGCATGACCTTTCTCTTAAAATGTCTGTTGCATGTTTTCTAGGTGGCTCAACTCGAGAACAGCTTCAGCCCTAGACGAGGCGGCATCTCATTTAACAAAGGCTGTGGGAGGGTTCGTTGACAACATCGGAGACTTCGTGGTGGGTACAGTGAAGGACATACCAAGTACCATTGAAAAAATGACCGAAAGGGTCGGAGAGGCCGTTCAAGATGGAGGGGAGCAGGTGAGGCAATATCATCATGATTATTAATAAATACTTGCCCCTTTGGCTTTCTGGCCTCAGTATAAACCATTAGCGCTTCCACCATACAGCCGTGTTTTGTTGCTAGAGTAGGTATTATTATTATTATTATTATTATTATTATGTTGTTGTTGTAGTTGCTGTTGTTTTGATAACTGTGATGGTTTAAGCTCTTGCTGTCTTGAAAGTGTTATCATTCTTAGGAAATCAGTCCCTCCTCACATTCGTATAAGCTTAGTTTGTAATAGAGTACTCGTACTATGTAGAAAAGTGTAGGCTACTGAGTTCCACCAATAACACACAGGTGATGATAATCGTCAAAGGCGTGAAGAAGTCCTCCACGAACTCCACAGGAAGCCTCGGGAGTGGAGCTCTGCACACAGTGGACAGAGTCTTCGAGGCCGTCAACCAGTCCAAGACAGCCACTAGCATGCAGGAGCTGGGTATTTATTGCATCGTGACTTATTTCCAAATTATATTTCTTTTGAAAACTAAGTTTCATTTTAGTGGAACAGGGAAAGAAGGTCGAGTAAGGCAAAGAAATAAAACAATGCGCAGCCAAAGAGAAGTGTGATGTATATAGGCTATGAATTTCCCCCGTGCTCTTTATGTCTGTTTGTTTACAAGACAAATATTTTGGTAAGTTATCGATAGTTTTCGACGTAGTTTTGTAAAGAAATGGACTGTGAGCCAGTGAAGAATAGATTGCATTTTAATGATTTTTTCTTCTTGTATTGTTTTGTTATCGGGAAAGGGGGCGAATTTTTGGAGGAAACGCACATCCTCTGAATGGTCTGTTGTTATGCATTATGTGCTCCCATTCAAAAGATTTGCTTCTCACGGATCTTTGAATAATTTTGAATTTGTGTAGAGACAGAGATGGCATTGAAGTCCCAGACGTTTACAAAATCATGGAGATCAAGTGAAACGTCAAACGTCATTTTTAATATACAGCAGTCATCCACATACGCAATTACTGTCGACAATGCATCAACCACAAGGTTCGCCTCACTATGAATGACATATCATAATGTTTGGTTTTAATTTGCCAGTTACCCTTTATTTTTTCTATGTTTGCCTAATGCAATTTTTGCCCTGCTTCCAATCACATTTCAGACAAGAGTATCAGACTTTCTATTGCTCGCATCGGCGCAACCATCTTGGCCAATATGGGCAACATTGATCAGGCAGTAGCGAATGGCATCAGGCAAGTTTATTCAGCAATTTACTTTGACGCATACAAACATACAAGTTACACAGACACCCACTACATAAGCATACACGCACTCACACAAGTATAATCATGTGTCCAAGGTCATAAAAACACTATCTAGTGTGAGAATGAATATGTTTATGCTCACTTATGCATCTTTGTCTCTGTTGTCTGTCTGTCTGTCTGTCTTGTCTGTCTGTCTGTCTGTCTGTCTGTCTCCCTCCATCAAACTCTCTTTCTAAATTTCCATCTCGAACTGGCCGGTGCTGCTATCATCTGCGCAGAACCAGAGCCACCGAGTCTGCGCTTGTTTTTTCCCTCTCATTTTCCTTTGCATGTTATTCCTGGCTCGTTTCATCTCATGTTCTCAACTCTACTTGAGTGAGAACTCAACTTGATTTATATCATCACGATTCCATTCTGCTCACTTGTATTTCTTTATCTGTAAGGCCTCGACACATACAAGCAGAAGTGTACAGGCATATGCGAACTTTGCTTAAGCTCTGACAGTCCTGTAGACTAGTTATAGATTTATTCAAACAATAGCTAGGACCACCTTTCTTCGTTCTGTATTTTACTCAGCTAGTCCTGTTTTGATTTTTCACTTATCACTTACTTTGCCATTCATTTTCATAAATGACATCCGTATACCATAAAGAAATGTTTGTGGCAACGAATACCTGGCACTGATCGTTCATTCATTATTTCCTTATTTTAAGTGTTTTCCGGAAACTCTGGGTAACACCACCTCTGCAAATTAAACCCAATGTGAATATCTTTCAGGGTCATGACGCGCACAAGCAACGCTACCAAAACTGAGCAGCACTCGTCACCTGCTGCTGCTGCTGCTGCTGCTGGCTGTGAGGAGATGGCCGATGTGCAAGACGCGCCCCCAGCCTCCGAAAACGAGGTTTTGCTTGGATGAGGAGCACACTGGAAGCCTCTCTGCCGGAGCTGGTCCCTCTCGTGTAATTGATAAATTTTGATAAAATACGGTTTTATTGCCAATAGGTTAAAAATACTGTAGGCATTAGCCAAGTAATACAGCACTCAGAACCTTCTCTCTCTCTCTCTCTCTCTCTCTCTCTCTCTCTCTCTCTCTCTCTCTCTCTCTCTCTCTCTCTCTTTGCATTAGTATTATGCAACATTACATAACTTTAGATATTTGTAAAAACGTTTAGTTTCATAGTTGAAATGTCTTTTAAAGTTATTTTTATTTTAGGAGTAGACAGTCATTACCCAACAAGAAGAATATTTGAGACTGTTTAACTTGGCCTTTTTCAGTAAATAAAAGATTATTGTAAGGATATTTGTGTTTCCTAACCCCACGCTGTGAACTATGCACATCTTATTCTGAATTTGTGGCTTAGAATACTATATTTTTAATTCACAGTCTGTGGAGAGAGAAACTTCTTTCAATTTTGATTTTAAGAATGTCTTTGCCAAACTGATCTTCAGCGTCAATAACCAGCCTCCTATCTGAAATGTCACTGCGACTAAAACGTGTCTGCGAAGAAATTGTAGATGTGTTGTAAATCGGCAACACATCCAAAGTTGTGCCGTGTGAAAGTGCTACTTGCAGAGGCATGTAGCCTACTGTACTCTACAGGCAGCCAGGTCATAAAAGGGTAACCAAATTCATCTGTTGCGTTGACTTTCAATCTCGGTAATTCCTTCGTCAACAAGTAATATACTGAGACAACACATTAGCTGAACTTGTAGTGTTAATTGGGTTTCTGATTTAAACTGAATGTTTTACATATTATTATATCACAGCTAACAAACAATTATGCAATCAGTCGGGTACTGTGAGTACCTTGCTCAGTTCACTCGCTGACGAACTATATTCCCAGCACTGCCAGTCTGCACTGAAGTGAAAAGTCTGTCTTCCACAAAGCATCTTATTTCTAACCCTTTTGGATCATCAGGGTCGTTAGTTTTTTTATATAAGACCTTAAATTTTGATGAACATTTTACTGGCCACGTTCTAGACGCGATGGCTACTCCCAGTTCCTAGAGTCATAGAATATTTCACAGTACGAGTCCGAATGGACGATAGCTCGACTGAATGAACGGCGTAGGTACTAACTGTCCAAATAAAAAAATTAACTGGAAATGAATGCAAATTTTAAAGGTGCTTAGAATAATTCTTTAAACTTGATGGTTTCATTACATGCCACAAGCAGAAATGAATTGGTGAACGGTACTAATACCCTTGAGAATGTGTCAACCTTACTCTTTAGCTAAATCAGCAAATTTCAAAGTGGATCAGACTGATGGAATTATTATACCAATATTTAAAGCTGCTCAGCTACTTGTAGACTTGGAAAAAGCCATAGTGAAGACGACTCTCCCATGTTGCAAATAACAAACAAAGAAACTATGCAGATATCTCAACTACTGCGTTTCTGCTTGAGTTAACAATAACAGTAATTCTGAAGAATGCAGCAACCTGACTTTTTGGCTGCTCAATGCTTTAAAAGGAATGGCTTAAATGTCTACTTCAGTTCTGGTGTTTACATCACTTTGATGAGGGGGGATTTGGTCATAAAAAGTTACCCGGTTTATAGCTATATAAATAAACCTTTGATCTACGGTAGTTACCATGAAGACTATAATTCTACATATTTTTTATTTCATCAAACAGATTCCAGTTTGATTTTAATAAATGTAAGCAGGAATATTACTAGTGTGGTATGTAAAGGTATTAGTTGATGCCCATTTACGATGTTTTAGAAGGTCTTAAGGAAACAAGGATTTTGGCAGTTTGAAGATGGCATCACAAAAAATAAGCTGGAGATATGATACAGATTGGTCGTAGTAATATCACTGGTTGTTCAGATTATTTCTTATTAAGAGAAACTCCCTAGAATTCTATTTTCCAACCTTTACAGTAATGTAAGTTTTATATTATCAGATCGTGGGTTCTGAAGACACAGTGTGCATAAAATCATAACTATCATTTTTGGCAGCCAGTCTCTGCCCTCATTTGGGTACTTTATCCCATTACAAAGTTCAGCTGAAGAACAGAATGAGGTTACCTAACACTGTAGCTTCCTCCTTTTGCTAGGAAGACAATAGATGGTTTCCCCAAATCAGATGATCTCCACAAATTTGAACAATTCCTTCAAGTCAAATGCAAAGGGGCTGCCCTAAGGTGGAGAGGTGCAGGTGAGAAATCATTTGGTAACCAGAGGAGAATCCCGATAAATCAGATGAGTTCTGATAAATGCGACAATGGTCCCACTCATTAGCTGCCCCTCTTTATCATGCTGCAGAAAGTGGGGGTTCCATCTACAGTAAATGGAAAGTGGGATATGGATAGGCCATGACAACTACCGGCCTCCATAGACCTCGTATAGACATTCGCACCTAAGACCATTTGGTTCTGAAGAGGCGGCCAAGTTGCACTCACATCTTGAGCTTCAATGCTTATTCATTCATTTTACTTGCAGCATTCAGCATTATTGGGCAGACCCAAAATTTTTGCTAGTACTAATAAAATTTAGATTTATCAAAATGCAGCTCTATCAAAATTTGATAACTGGATAAACTAGCAATGGTGATGGTACTGAAACTTTGCTTAACTGATTTGTTTCCAAAACTTGACATTCACAGTTGGTTGAAGTTTGTGCATTCACACACACACAAAAATTTAGTTGTTATTAGTTTTGACCATTCTGGGCATCCAGGGATTGAGTCATGTGGGGTGTTCATCACATGTCTGAGGCTCAAGCAAGCATGATTAATTCAAAGGCAAGATAAGATTACTTCATGTGATAAAATTACTTCAAGTTACCCTCCTGTTAGTTTGAAGAACGCCATAGTCCAACTATGGGTATGATCTGCTTTGATTTGTTTGCATCAAGCTCAATATTCTACACAGCCTACCATTTGTTAATGAAGATGAATTTTAGAGAAAAAAAATTACTAACAAGAAAAGTATATTTGATCTGGTCATAGTAGCTTCACGTTTTTCTGCTTTATCAGCTTCTTCTTTCCATTTAATGCCCAAATAGACAGGGATCCAGTAAACATCAAGATTCACACCAACTTCATATGGTGTGTGAAAGGAAACCCCCATTTGTTGTACTTGAGAATTTTTATAAGGAACGCTTTGAAGGGATTCCGGTTACACCTCCACAGCCACAGAAAATTGTTAATTTCTGTGATCACATATTTTTAATAAGATTTGCTAGGTTTGCTACAAATATTTTTTCCTCATTAGATGATATGACAGCAAATCACAGATTTGGTCATATGTGTTATACTGTGTTGCTCAAGAGCATATGCCGAATTTTTGATAAATAGTACATACGTGAGCCCCAGGGATGGTCTGAGGAGGAAGTTTCATAATGAAGGAATTCTATTCTTAGTATATGCTGATTCTCTGTTTGAAGACACTAGCTTTAATTTGGAAGGGTGGTTAATGTGAAGATATCTCTTTGGTAAAAAAATATATATAATGGAAGAATCACTTTCTTGTACTAGTTATTGCATTTTGCGTAATTAACAGGTCAAAGTATAGTGACAATCGGAGTTCACCTTGAAATGATGTATACAAAGTGGTTTCAAGCACCATTGCAGTTTTTGAGTCCTATATTCTGAACACTAAAGAAATTTTCTAAATGTTGAATTACATACTGATCTATATATTTGATTCTCAAAGTCTATTACTAATAATAAAGTTGCAAACAATAGTGATGATCTATCACCACCCTGGGTTGTATGAGATATTCTTCTGCTTAGATTTAAAGCATCTTTACATTTATCTTCAATATTTGCTAAATGAACCTTTAAATTTAGATACGTATCAACTCTTGCACCTTTTGTTTGACTATGGGCATTATAATGCATGCATCATATTATACTGCTTGTGGCATTACATGATAGCACAAGTGAAACATGAACACAATCAGTAGCATAACAACTTTCATCAAATTCTCCTCACCTCCTTTTGTCACTCATAGTCATTGAGGTACACAGGCGCCTGCCTTACTCTACTAAGGGATTCAGAGCCGATGGAACACGGTTTTTCGGCAACAACTTTTTATCAAAGCATCGGATAAAGGTGAAAGTTGGAAATTGTATATTTTATAACCCTACCTAATTTTTGCAAGCATTATTTAGTACCTAAGTTCGATAGTTTTGATATTTATGAGTAAAATGAAGGCGCCGATTCCGGAACCGAGAAAATCACAGACAAGGATCCTAAACCCATCCTTGACGTAAACAAAGTATGACGTCATGAGGCTCCGCCCATCCACCAGGTAGGCAGTAAGTCACTAACAGAATCTCCACATTGTGTCAAATATGTACCCTCTGAATATCAAAGAAAGTAGCTGTAATGATTTGTTGATGTTCAAAGCCTCTGAGGATAGGTCTTCTGTATAGGCTCCAGAAATTAATGTTAATCTGTTTTTTTAATCAGAAACTGTGATGAAATTGTAATTTTCGACCTCTGGATAACTATTAGGATAATCATGTTATTCTCGATTTTAGGAGTAAGTTTCTTATTAAAAAATAATTGGAATTGTGATAAGCATGACTTTGTTAACATTTCTGAGTGTTTTATCATTCTGAATGAGAGTTGTTCTATTCATGGAGCTGGGCATGTTCTGTTTTTTCTATGAGAATTTGATTTTGCAATATATATAACCTTAACCTGTGATGTTTTTTTATTTGTGGGAATGTTACCAGAGCCTGTCACCATTGGGATGTACCTGTTGTCCTTCTTCATCACCAACAATATCGGTCTTTTTAAGTCTATGGCTGCTCTCAAATGGCATGGGTAGTGGGTTAATGTGGCTTTTCCTAACAACATTCACTTCAGGGTGTGAAGCCCTTGCCTACGCAAGTTAGGGTAGACGAGACACTTTAGCATTAGCAGGCAACTCTTTCAGGAGAAGGAACTCCGAAATCAAACCAACTGGTAGAAGGGACCCTTTAGCCTTGGTAGGCAGCAGAACAATAAACAATAATAATACCATGAACAACAAAACTATTTACATTATTTACAAAAAATCCATTGAAAGTATAAATAAACCTGACCATATGGAACTGAAAAAAGTATCAGAAGCAACTGGTCGACAAGGCCCCACCGGTACACCTTGTAAGGCAAATAAGAAATCTGACAGGTTTGCCACAACAACTGGGGAGAGACAGTCAGGATGGATTTGGAAATTATATAGAAAGCTCAGAAGGAAAAGATTAGGGAAAGGCAAAGACACTTTCCTCATAATCCACCAAACAACTTTTGCATTCTCATCAACCTGTCCTACACACTTTTCATAGAAACAGGAAAGTGAATAAAAAAAGAGGAAAAATGCCTGGTTTACCCCCAAGCAAGGGAACTCAAACCCAAGACCATGGAAGGCCACAGTACAATGGCTATGGCACAGTCCAAGGTTGGAGAACAAGGTTTGCTGAACAAACCTTGTTCTCCAACCTTGGACAGTGCCATAGCTGTTGTACTGTGGCCTTACATGGTCTTGGGTAAACCTTGCTCTCCAACCTTGGACTGTGCCATAGCCATTGTACTGTGGCCTTCCATGGTCTTGGGTTTGAGTTCCCTTGCTTGGGGTTACAATCAGGCATTTTCCTCTTTTTTTTTATTTTGTTCACTTTTCTGTTTCTATGAAAAGTGTGTAGGACAGGTTGATGAGAAAGCAAAAGTTACTTGGTGGATTATGAGGAAAGTGTCTTTTCCTTCACTTAATCTTTTCTGTCTGAGCTGTCTATAATTTCTAAATCCATCCCGACTGCCCTTCCCCAATTGTTGTGGCAAACCTGGTAGGTTTCTTATTCGCCTTGCAAGGTGTACTGACCCCACCTTGTCGACCATTTGCTTCTGGCGCTTTTTTCAGTGCCATATGGTCAGGTTTATTTATACTTTCAATGGAATTTTTTTATAAATAATGTAAATACCATTGTTGTTGATGGTATTATTATTGTTGTTTATTGTTCTGTTGATTTTTTACAATGTTACTGTTGTTTTCAGTCTATTTATTAGTTTTCCTACTGATTTTATGTTGCTAATTTTAATTCTTTCAGGAGACATTGAGCTGAACCCTGGGCCTGTTACTTATTTCAGTAAAAAAAAAATTGCAGACTACTTTACTAAAATACTCAGGGCTTAAGGTCAAATGTTCTTGATCTCCAGAATTGTGCCCAAACTACAATTTAATGTTTTTATATGAGACACTTGTAAGTGGTAACAAGTCAAAGGTTGAGTTGTAAGCAGTAACAAGTAAAATGCTGAGTTGTAAGTAGTAGCAAGTCATAGGTTGAGTTGTAAGTGGTAACAAGTCAAAGGTTGAGTTTTTAATCCCAGGGTTTAGTAGCCCTGACTTTATTTATCATTGTAACATCCCACAAATGCAAGGTATGCCTGTATGCACTAAATCCGGACGACCTATTTATCGCCAGGAAAACTTGGAGTGTAGTTGCCATGAAGTTCTTTGTTTTAAAATTTTCAGTAAATTCTACAATGTTTACGTATTTTCTGCTTACTGCAATCCAAATATTGATGATTCTATATATGACTGTTTCTTGGAAAGGATTAGTATGGTTCAGTCACAGGATTCAAAAGCTTCAATCATTATTTGTGGTGACTGTAATGCAAAGCACAGTGAATGGCTAAATTCAAATTCCACAGGCCAACAAGACTGTTCTGCTGTTGAGTTCTGCATATCCTCCTATTTTGTCCAGCTAACTGAGGAACCTACACGTATTTCTGGTAATAGATTAGACCTCACATTCACAGATGTTTCGGCTATTGTCAAGTCCAAGGTCTGTCAATATATAGGCACCTATGATCATTGTGCCAGTGAGATGGACATATCTGTCAATCAGTATATTCCTAATGCCAACATTTGAAAAACGATCTAGAGCCAATTAGGATCGCATCATTGAAGCTTGTCAGGCACTTAATATTTCAGGTGCTATATCAGATCCTGATCCCAAGGGAAAATTAAAAGAAATGCTGATGGCTATTTTAATCACAGGCAAATAAGTGATGAAATCACAAAAGGGGTAGTAAAGCCCAGCCACAAGAGATGGATATGGGGGTCAGGGGATACAAAAGAAGGGGTAGGATGTAGGGCTTTATTCTGCAACCTGATAAATTATGATGAAAGCGAAAAGTAGAAGCAGGAGTCTTTTCTCAATCAGTATAGAAAGCGAGTGCCGTTATAATATGCACAATGGTAACCATACCTGAAGAGTTGCACACTAGCACTTCTTCAAGCAATACAATTTGAAGACATGCAGCAAATGTATCCACTCAGAAGCACGCGATCACATAAACGCAACTCTTCTTTGTTGGTAACATTTTTTTCTTCTTTGTCATCGAGAATAATACAGTGAACTCATCCCAATTGTTACTGTTGCTGTTGCGGAGACTAGAGTAATGTTCAGCAAAAACCTAGACCGGGTCAGGAGCTCTTACATAATTTTCACATCATCAGCGGTGGCTCGTCCAAACCGAAACCTATTCAATATGCATATTATAATGGCACTCATTTTCTATACTGATTGAGAGAAAACTCCTACTTTTCGCTTTCATCATAATTTATCAGGTTGCAGAGCAGAGCCCCAAGCCCCCTTCCTTTGTATCCCTGGCCTCCATATCTGTCTCTTGTGGCTGGGCTTTACTACCCTTTTGTGATTTCAGTCCTTTTTATGATGGCAATATATGAGACAGAGAAAAATGTGGTCCCAGCCATCAAATGCTTCATATAATGATGGAAAATACAACAGTGCATTTTGGGCACTACCTGACAAGGAAGGGCAAAAGGAATATAGGCCCCTCCCCTAGCCTTTTAATCACCTTTCAACTTTCTCTTCTTGAACATATGACTGCGGGAAACTTTTGTTTGTACGACCACACGAGGTTGTGAGGATCCTAAAGCGCCGGGGATGGAGATTAAGAGAAAAGGACAGTTGGCATGCATACCTGGGACTGAGTCATAAATGACACCAATCCCAATCTAGCTGTGGATAACCTCCTGACCCCTGACCGAAGTCATATACGGGTCTCACCAAAGGAACAAGCGAGAGAGACACTGCCAGACGCGAGCGAAACACATCTCCCCCTTCCATTCACGCCTCCTTCAGAGCCATGCCCTAACACGTGGTCCTATCTTGTAAGGATCTTTAGTCTTCTTACCAGTGAAGCCCTTAGCCCTTCCTCAGCTGCCATTACCCTTGCTGAAGCCACCTCTTCTACAAGTAAAGTGATCTGTTGCAAAGGTTCTTCCAGTCAGTCACACTGTTTTATTTCTCGCACTAAACTTCCTATTTCCATTTCTGAGTGCCAGTATTTCCATATCAATCTTGCCTTGTTAGGGCAGTGTTACGTAAATTCCTGTGCTTAAATAATTGCATAAAATCGTGTGTTCAAGGTTTCTTGGCACCCTCTGTGCTCGACTTGCCCTATGTATATTTTACTGCGTCCTTGCTGGTTTTTAATTCGTGAATCTCTCCGTTTACAGAGGGTTTGTTAGCTGTGGAAATCTCTCTTAACTGTGCCATGTGTCAGCATTGTCACACCAACGGATATACTTTCAAGTTTCCCCAGTTATAACTAACCTCTCAGGCCTTGCACGCCTGATTAGTCCATTTCATCTTCTGATTTTTCATTTCATGTAAATATACGTAATTTTAAACTTACCCTAACGTGTTTACTTACAAATACCTTGTGAGTAGAGCCCTCAGCTCAGATAAATTCCCCCTTTTTCTTTGTTTTTTATGATTTCCTGAATCAACAGCAGTCAGATTTTATACAAAAATAGAGGTAAGTAACGAAATCATTCATTTAGAGTCTATAACTGGCTCATGGTAAGCATTTCCCCAGGTAACATCGTAAAAATGGCGACCTTTTTGCCTTAGATCTCGCAATCTGCACGTTGCAGATTAAATCCTTGCCCCCTTGCAACTTGCCGTATCAGCGACTAGCAAAGCGAAGCTTGGTGTGAGACAAAGAAACGAACCTTTTTGCGAATTCTGCGTGCACACAGTCAAGGAGTTCCACACAGTGAGTATTTTTATTTTATGTTAGGATAGGAAGCGAAACTATGACTGAAAATAGAAATAGGGAAACATTAGGCAAGCACATGCAATTCACTCATCGAGAAGAGAGAGTTAGTATCCGTTGCACAAGTTTGATAGCCCCTGCACGAGGGCTTGCATGTTTTCCACATAGGCAAGTTAGGGAATTACGAAGTGTTGAAAATAAAAAAGGAAATAGCGTATATACTTCCTCCTTGTGTTATCCAGACAATTTGTCGTCTTGAAATAGCTAAGCACATGTTTTAGATCCCACGTGGGTCAATCAGCAAATTTCCGTATCGCTGGAATTCAGAGAGTTTATTCTCTCTCCCTCTCTCGTAGAGGTTAGGAATCCATTAGGCAAATGTAGAGTAAAATCTCAGAAAGAGTAAAATTTGTTTCCTTCATATTTCTATTTGTACACATTCCGCCGTACAGCACTGCACGTGATAAATTCTGTTTCATTTCAAAGCGTTTCCATTCAATAACCGCCCACTATTTCATTCATAAGAGTAAGGAACCTTTTTTTTTCTTTTGTTTATTTGTGGTTATCTTATGTTTTGCTTAAGTCTGCTGTGACCACGTGGTCTTCACGTCACTCCCATGGTAATTTTGGGTAAGCTTGTAAGGATCGGATTGAGTGACATACTGGCTGGGTGTTAACTGGTTTATTGGTGGTTCCTTACTGAATGAATGTACATGTTGTTGTTTTAGATTTAGCTGGCCTTGTGCCAGCACGGGCTCTTGCTTCTAGAGCAGCCTGTAACTATATGTTGATGATGAGTCTGTGAGATGGGTAGGTTAATGAAAACTTTATTATGATACATGAAAGTGATTTTTGGTGGGGTGAAATTTTTGAAATGAAAAGGTTTAACAGGCAAGGTTGCAACCTCTTTGAACCCTAAGGTACCCATCAGATGAGGATAAAGTACGATAGCAGTGAGTGTTGGCTTGTGGAGAGGCCAACAGATGGAAAAAGAAGAATTGAGTAGTAGGTACAGGTAGCTAGTATGCTAGTTCGTGGTGATCCAAAGCCATATTCCTTGTCCGGTCCTAATTTTGTGTCTGTATGTGTTTTGTGTATTTGTTGGGTGTTGATTGTGATGGATGGAATGATAGGGAGGGTGATTTCTAAAGTCAGTATTTAGAGATGAATGGTATGGATTTTTATTTGTTGTCTGGGTCGAGTCTGTTGAGTCTGATTTAAGAATAGGGAAGGAGGGTGGGTGGTTTAAGGTATGGATTCTTTAGAGTTACCGTGGTGGTGGGTAGGAGCATAGGAAGCCTGCAAATTCATGGATGTTTGTCAGTATGTGCTTTGTTATTTGGGTAGCTGTTCTTTCATTACCTTCATAACTTGTTCTTAGCTGTTCTGTTTCTGCACAGTCAAGAAGGTAGTGTTCCAGGGGTTCTTCTGGGATTGTTTCACAGTATTTTGCATGGTTGAGGATTGTCTAATTCTATTCTTTGCCATGTGCACAGTATCCTAGCCTTAGCCGATGGATTATGACTGCTAAGGCCCGTGACATGTCTTTGGTTATATTGTGTGGTTTTAGGTTTACAGTGTCTATGTACCATTTATGGTTTTTGAGCCACTGAAAACAGCTCTTCTGACTTTGCTTTCTTCTTGTAGTTGGCAGCCTTGTTTTTCAGTTGTGTGAGTGAGGGCTGATTTTGATACTAACGTTGGTGTGTAGCAACCCACTTTTTGCTAGAGAATCTGCTTCTTCGTTTCCTTGATTTCCACATGGCTCGGAATCCAGTTTAATGTTATTTCCTGTTCCTGTTTTTGAAATAAACAATTGCCCATATGCTTGATAGAAGTCTGATATTTTCCTTTGCTTTTCCTTTTGTTATAGCTTGTAGTGCTCCTTTTGAGTCAGTATGAATTGTTGTGTTTCCCTGCCTATGCTGAGAGTCTTCTAGAGCTTTTGCAATGGCAATCAGTTCAGTTTGTAGAGTGGAGGCATTGTCAGAGAGCCCCAGCATCCTTTGAGGGTTGTTGAGTGGACTCCTGCTGCTGCTGCTGGGATGCTGAGATCTACTGATCCATCTGTAAAATATTCATTTGTGGCTGCAGTTTTCCTGATTGCCTCTTGGGCTGCAAGCCTTAGCTGTTGAGCAGTGCATGTTTCTTTGCTTGCAGGGAGGACTGTAAGGTTTATCTTGAAACAGTTCAGGCCCCAGGGTGCTTGTTCTCTGTACTCTGCGATTGGCGTGTCTTCCTTGATTGCGGCTGCTTGATTTTGCATCCCTACTCTCCTTAAGGCTGCTAGAGGTCGCCAGCATATGTCTTGGGGCGTCTAGTTCCTCATGAAGCTCAATGTTTTTCTTGATTTCTCTCTTGAGTGGGCAGTTTCTGCTACCTTTCAAGGTTTTTAGCAGTATAGATGTGTTTCTCTGATCTATTCTATGTGTTAGAGATTGTAAGTTTGTTTCGTTTCTCAAGACACACAAGTTAGTCCACATGGGTGCACTTGTGATGAGTCTTAAGGCATTGTTTTGGATTACTTCGAAGCTTTTTTGTTCTGTGTTTGTGAGGCAAGTAAGGACAGGTGCTGATGAATGTACAGAATCTTCGAAGTTGTTATTGGCTGGTGCGAGCCGCAAAGTAGTTTTTACACACAGACAGGGCAAAACAGAGGTAATGTTTCGGACATCTGTGTTTGTCGGCAGACAAACAGATGGCGATTGTGAGAGACATGATAAACGTACAATGATAAAACATATATCAATGAAAAGGCCAGGAAATTCCACATATGGCCAATTGCATGAGGTTAGAGACAGATTTATGAATACAATGCAGTAGCATAATAGATGTGAAATGGCGAGACTTTTGCGTCTTCACAAACAGAAACATACATACATTTTGATACAGAAGATTCGGTGGAACATTATGATTACATGATTAGAATGCTTGCATGATAATGCAAGTAGTGGTGTTTGTACATAAATCAAGACAACAATGGTTGGGGAGAAACAGAAGGAAATATTGTATGGTAGAAGTTGTGTTCCTTGAGAGAGAGAAAACGGGATGCTCTTGTTTTTGTCTTGTTCCCTCCGATGGATGACGCACACACACGTACTCTCGAAAGAGACCGCATCGCGGTCTCTTACAAGCGTAAAAGAAACTTTACCTTTGGGCTCCTCTAAATAAACCATAAGCGGGTTAATCTGTTTGTATAAGCGGGGTCAGTCTCGGGAAAATTCCCATGCTGGTCATTGCCCTTTGGCCAGGCGACCTTCAGCTGTCAGCTGCGCAAACCCAAGTGGTTAGTACCCTTTTCAAGGCACGTGCGAGGAAAGGCAAATTCATACGCACGTGACAGGCAAACAGCGCCTGTGCATAATAGAATTAAGTTTTGTGCTTATATTAGGTTTGGAGGAAAAGGCTCTTATTAGGGTTGGCAAAATATCCACATTTATCAGTGCAACTTGCAAATAATATAATTTTAACTTATCCGTCTCTCGACGAGGAACTTACCACTTCTATAAAAATAAATAGAAGTGTACTTCTAAAAACGGCTGGCTTTCTAACCCACCAATTTGTATCCGCACATAAACCTTACCGCCACCTCCCTCTGCGAAAGTTATCAATGTCTCTCCATATTTTTTTTTAGGTTTATGCTACGTCCTTTCTTTTTATTTTTCTTTATTTATTTTGCTGGGGTTATTATTCTAAGAGTGTCACAATGCTCACTGAGTTCCCGAACCTAACCCGTATCGGGACTCCCCTAAAAGGAAATTTTTTTTTCTTATCACAAGAAAAACCAAATCTCGGGAACGGGCAAACGCTCCCCGAACCGAACCCAAACTCGCGCCTTAGCCGGCTTTGGGTGTGCGCGAAATAAAACCAAATTTCCCACGTCCTCCGGGACAAAACCAAACCAGTTCCCTGTGAACAAATCCACGCCCTACGAGGCAAAACCAATATAAGAAAATTCTCGGAAATGGGCAAACACTCCCCAAACCAAGCCTTGGGATTCACGCAATAGCTGGCCAAGTCCGTGCCCGAATCCGAAACCATGTCCTACGAGACAAAATTTAAAAAATCAGTTCCCTGCGGACAAATCACGTCCTACGAGGCGAACCAAAAACCCCCAACATTCACGCAACAGCCGGCCGAGTCTGTGCGTGAAATAGAATACAATTTACGTCTTTCGAGACATAATAAAATTCGTTCATCAAGAACAAACTAAGTCTTATTCAGACATATTAAAATTCGTTCATCAAGAACAAACTAAGTCTTATTCAGACATGTTAAAATTCGTTCAAGAACAAACTAAGCCTTATTCAGACATTAACATTCGTTCAGCCACAACAAAATAAGTCTTATTCAGACATATTAAAATTCGTTCATCAAGAACACACTAAGTCTTATTCAGACATATTAAACCAGTTCATCACGAACAACCTTGGTTTTTTTCAGACCCCCTGAAATTTGAGTCTTTTCAGACATTTTTTTTTCTAAAGGGTCACACCCATATAAGCGTTATCTCAAGATGACTACGACATCCAGAACCCAACAAAACGAAGACTTCAGGTTCTATATGTCTGCTGGAAAGGACATGGGTCTGTCAGGACAAGCCCTGAGGGACTGGGTCCAAGAGAATATACATGATGCCAAAGCGGAAAGAGAGGCAGAACAGCAGGAGAGGGAGAAGGAAAGAAAGGTGAAGAAGGAAGAGCAAGATAGGCTAGATAAACTTGCAAAGGAGGAACAAGAAAGAAAGGAGAAGAAGGAAGAGCAAGATAGGCTAAATAAACTCGCAAAGGAAGAACAAGAGAGAAAGGAGAAGAAGGAAGAACAAGAGCGAAAGGAGACGAAGGAAGAGCAAGAGAGAAAAGAGAAGAAGGAAGAACAAGAAAGAGGGGGAGAGGAAGGAAGAACAAAATAGGCTGGATAGACCTGGAAGAGAAGAACACGCAAGACAGGAGAAAGAACAAGAATGAAAGGATAGGCTTGAAAGGGAGGAAAGGCAGAGGGCCCATGAGCTACAGATGGCCCAAATTGGCGGCACTGCCAGCTCCTCTCCAGCCCCTGCGCATCCACCCTCACTCAGGCTCATACCTTTATGCCCAAGTGGACCGAGTCCGAGCCCGAGGTGTGGCCCGATCAGGCAGAAAGGGTCCTTAGCTCCTACCCACTCACTCCCACCAAAGTCTCCCTACTCTTGGGAAAATTCCACAGAGGGAAGGGTCTAATTGCTTTCAACACCCTCCCTGAGGCGGATCAAGGAAAATGGGTGGAAGTGCGCCAGGCAATCACAAAGGCGTATGAAATCACTCCTGAACGCTGGAGACAATGCTGCAGAGGCCAGATAAAAGAAGCAAGACAGACCTGGTCTGACTGGGAGTATCAGTCAGATAGGGCCCTCTCTAAATGGCTAGAGTCCCTGAGAGTCTCTAGCGCCGAGGACATCCTTGAGCGGCTCAAGATTGAAAATTTTTTATATTTCACCCCTTCCGCCCTTGCCACCCACGTATGCAAAAAAGTGCCCACGACTCTAGCGGAGTGCTGTCGCCTCGCCGACACATGGAACACCCATCACGCCCATGCAAGTTCATTGGGACGTAAAATATGCACTCCTTCTTTCACCTACGGCACCCCTCCACCCAAGAATAGGCACTCGCAGAAGCCCATTGTGTGTCAGTTCTGCAAGAAAGCCGGGCATTCCACCAAGCAGTGCCGAAACAAACCCTCACCCAGGAATCCACCAACTAACAAGCCTGCGCCCTCGATAGCGACAGTGCCATGAAGGGATTATAGCCAGAACTATTGCATGGCTTGCAAAGTTTATGGCCACTCTCCCACACGGGTAAAATGCCCTAATAATAAATCAAGTACTCCCGCCATTGCCTTGGCAGTTACGAATCCCAAGTCCTTGGGCCCTCCAGCCGTGGGTCCCATATATGTGGCACCTCCTCGAGGTAGCTACCCCGCACGCCAGGTCAAGGCATGTGATGACTCTGGCACGCAAATTTCCCTCATAAGGAAAAAGAAAGTCCCCTATGGAACTATCATTAACCGGCATAAACTCGTCACAGTTGAGGGTATCAATCAATTTAAAATGATACTCCCTACCGTTCAGTTGAGAGTCACAAGACCTCATAGATCCAAACTTTCCAATCTTACAGTGGCAAGCTATATTCCTGGAGGTTATGACATCCTCCTGGGACAGGACTTCCAGTCCCCAATTAAGTTACAGCAATCCAGGGGTCCAAATCCCCTAAATCATTCATTAGGGATGAGTAAGCCTCAAACACCTACACTCATTACACTGCCAGTGCTACCTGAGTACGATGTGCAGTGGCCCCTCCATCACGATTGATCCCAGATCCCATTCCAGTGCCTGGCCCTGCCCCAGTGCCAGAACCCCAAATAGATCTCCCTCCAGGAGATTCCAAACTCAATTCACAATCTCTGCCAGTGCCACTTGCATGCACTGAGCAGTGCCAAGCTCCGTCTGTCCCGAACGACGAGGAAATTCCAAATCAAATAATAGTGCCTGACCCTGCCTTAGTGCCAGCGCTAGAGCACGCGCCCGATCTCCATTCAAGAGATCCCAATCAGGATCCCCTCTCTTCTCCCGGCCTGGCTCCGCTACCAGAGTCGGTAAGAGAGACGGATCCTTCCAACCACAGCGGAAGCTCAACTGAAGGTGCAGCCTCGCAACCCTTGCCTGAGCTGGTCATGGTGACCTGCGAGCCTATCACGCCCACCACGACCTCTTCCTCTCTTTCCTGGTCCCCTGCGGACACGACCATGGGTAAGGATTCTGCCGTGTCTCAAATGGCTGATGAACTCACAGAACTGCGTTGACTTGGGGTAGAAACGGAAATGAATGCCGCCGCTTCGGCCGCCAAAGAAGCCGACACAGGTGGCACTTCAATGTCCTCCTCGGACTCGGTTCGACCGATGCCCCTACCAAGGAGAACCATCAACCTGAAGAGATCTGCGGCAGAAATCACGAGAGTAGGTAACGTCAGGTAGCTTAAAGAGAGCTGCTGAACTCTCCTGGCACCAGTGCAAATTTGGCCCAGTGCCACCCTTTTATCGCATCGAGGACCTTGGCACCTCTATCCAGAAGAGGGTGTCAGGTTTCCTCCCCTATTTATTTTCTTATAACTCTGTAATTTATTCTTTTCCTTTAACATTTTTTTTCCTTTTATTATTTTGTTCAATTAACCATATTATTTTACGCCTCACGAAGGCTTATATTTTACCTTGCTTCCCACTCTGCCAATGCAGAGTGCAATTGACAGACATCCCAATTTGTAAGTCTTATGGCTTCCCTTTTGAAGCCCCTTGAGCAAAAGAATAAACCTAAGCCATTTTTCGTAGGCTAAAGAGTATAATTTCGGCATATTAATCATCATTTTTCTTTAACATTATCATTTGCCTTCTTTGTTATTCCCTTGTAATTTAAACCCAAAGTCCGTGAATTGGAAAGACCGTCTGTCCTTCATTGTACTTAGCTTCGTGCTCATAAGCACCACTGACTTCAGTGCCACATCTGGCACTGTGCCGCCAACTTAGCTAACATGGCGACACCTAACGAAGATCATATGGGCTATATTTCATTATAATCCCTCCTCAAGGCAAACTAACTGCATTCTTTGACTATAACAACTATTAAAAGTTAACTGCATGATTATTTTAAGACTTACATTAAGGAAATCACTTACAGTTATTGTGTTTAATATTTACAGTAACTTTCTTATAGTTGTAAATGTACCTGTTTTAAAGTAACAATAATCTAAGGTTAAAACCTTTATTTTTTCCCCCTTACTCTGCGATTAACGTAAAACATTTAATTCTTTATTAAGTAAATTTTCATATATCTCATATGACGCAGAGAGATTTAGGTTACTAACTAAACATGAGTGCCGTTAACGAGAAAAATTAGAGTAATATAAAGCATTTGTCTGCTGAATCCTTGGTTTGGTAGACATTTGCACCCAACTTAAGGTGCAAGATATCAACTTGGGTGGGGAGTTATATATTTTCCCAAGAATCCCAGCCATCAAATGCTTCATTTAAAGCTGGAAAATTGAACAGTGCATTTTGGGCACTGCCTGACAAGGAAGGGCAAAAGGAATATATGCCCCTCCCTTAATCTTTTAATCATCTTTCAACTTTCTCTTCTAGAACATATGACTGCAGGAAACTTTTGTTTACACAAACAAGAGGTTGTGAGGAACCTAAAGTGGCGGGGATGGAGATTAAGAGAAAAGGACAGCTGGCATGCATACGTGGGACTAAGTCATAAATGACACCAACCCCAATCTAGCTGTGGATAACCTCCTGACCGAAGTCATATAGGGGTCTCACCGAAGGAACAAGCGAGAGAGACACTGCCAGACGCGAGCAAGACACATCTCCCCCTTCCATTCACGTCCCCTTCAAAGAGCCATGCCCTACCACGTGGTCCTGTCTTGTAGGGATCTTTAGTCTTCTTACCAGTGAAGCCCTTAGCTCTTCCTCTGCTGCCATTACCCTCGCTGAAGCCACGTTTTCTACAAGTAAAGTGATCTGTTGCAAAGGTTCTTCCAGTCAGTCACACGTTTTAATTCTCGTACTAAACTTCCTATTTCCATTTCTGAGTGCCAGTATTTCCATATCAATCTTGCCTTGTTAGGGTAGTGTTACATAAATGCCTGGGTTTAAATAATTGCATACAATCATGTGTTCAAGGCTTCTTGGCACCCTCTGTGCTCGACTTGCCCTAAGTATATTTTACTGTGTCCTTACTGGCTTTTAATTCGTGAATCTCTCCATTTACAGAGGGTTTGTTAGCTGTGGAAATCTCTCTTGACTGTGCCGTGTGTCAGCATCATCACACTGACGGATATAGCCTACTCTCAAGTTTCCTCAATTATAATTAACCTGTAAAGTCACCACAACGCCGTCAGCGGAGCCTCCTTCGGATGCGACATTCATAAAGTCTCCGCTGAGCAAGTTTTCTTTGGTGACTTCCCACTTTCTTCGCCACACAATTCGCTACGCCTAACGTGCCAGGTCACGCATTTTCTACCATTTAAACTTTACATGTATTTGTTCAACTGTCATAAATCATATATCTTGTGTTTCTTTATTTGCAGGCATCAAGATTATATCCATATTGGAATTCTGTATGTTTTTGTATTGTAAATGGTGCTTGCTCGCTGTATATTATTGTTAATTGTTTTTGACCTCAGGTCACACTCAATCTCATTGTCTTCCGCGGTTCGGCGCCAGTCGGCCGCTATATAAACTGCCTGAATCTGTAATAATACTGCTGGTTCTTTTGCACCTCTTACAGACCTTTCAGGCCTTGCATGCCTGATTAGTCCATTTCATCTTCTGATATTTCATTTCAAGAAAATACACGTAATTTTTAAGTTACCCTAACGTGTTTACTTACAAATATCTTGTGAGCAAAGCCTTCAGCTCAGATAAATTTTCCCTTTTTCCTTGTTTTTCTTACGATTTCCTGAATCAACAGCAGTCAGATTTTATACAAAAATAGAGGTAAGTAACGAAATCATTCATTTAGTCTATAACTGGCTCATGGTAAGCATTTCCCCAGGTAAAATCATAAATATACATACATATATACAGTATATATATATATATATATATATATATATATATATATATATATATATATATATATATATATATATATATATATATATATGTGTGTGTGTGTGTGTGTGTGAAAACTAGGGCATGTCAACGATCGCAAAACCAAAACCTAGTAGGCAAATTCAACATGTGCGATCATTTTTAATTAAGACTAGTCCACCCAAGACCCGTTGGGTCACTTTTTATTTACTACATTTTTGACAAAAGGCACATACCCAAACCCATACCCATACCCATATCTGTACCATACCCATACCCATGCCCTTATCCATACCATACCCATGCCCTTATCCATATATGTACCATACCATACCCATACCCATACCCATTTCTGTACCATTCCCATACCCACACCTATACCCATACCCATATCTGTACCATACCCATATCTGTACCATACCCATATCCATACCATACACATCCCCATACCCATATCTGTACCATACCTATACCCATACCCATACCCATATCTGTACCATACCCATATCCATACCATACACATCCCCATACCCATATCTGTACCATACCCATACCCATATCCATACCATACACATCCCCATACCCATATCTGTACCATACCCATACCCATATCCATACCATACACATCCCCATACCCATATCTGTACCATACCCATACCCATACTTATACTTATACCATACCTGTACCCATACCTATACCCATACCCATGCCCATAACAATACCATGCCCATACCCATATCCATACCATGCCCATATCCATACCCACAGATAAACTAACCTTACTAATTATAGTCAGCAAAAGTCTACGTTAGCACCAGCCCCATTTACGGTGGAGGGGGAGGGAAGGGGTAAGGAGGAGGTGGATGGAGAGGGGGTGAGAGGGAAGAGGGAAGGAGAGGGGAATGGGAGTAGGAGGTTGAGGGGAAGAGTGAAGAGGAGGAGGAGGGGGAAGGGGATGGGTGAATGGAGAGGGGAGGGAAAGGGCAGGTAGGAGGGTGATGGGATGGTGAAGGGTGATGGAGGAGTGTAGGGAAAGGGGAGGGAAGAGAGAAGGGGAAGGGAGGGAAGAGGGTAGGGGAAGGGGAGGACACAGCTAAATTAACACTTGATCTTGTGCTCAGGAGGGGAGAGAATGGAAAGGGGGAGGGGGAGAGGAAGGGGAGGGGATGGAAGGGAAAAGGAGAGGGGAGGGGATGGAAGGGGGGGGGGAGGAGGTCACAGCCAATTGACAGAAAGTCAGCCAGCTTCTATTAAGAAAACGGCGTCTCTTCTAATGTTGTGAGTTGTCCTTACCTGGGCATTGGGAAATTTGAATTTTGGGAGCTACTTTGAATGGCCCACTGAATTTTTAAAAGTCAATATTTCATAAAAACAAACCCCAAAAGACACCCCTCCAGAATACGAGCGTTCAGAAAAACTAAGTTTCACAGCTATCTTTTAGCGTTATTGCTCCACAGGCATGTAAGGACCCTCACCCACCCACCCCTACCACATCCCCTGAAAGCTGATACCTGGATCTCTGGAACAGCTCAGCAGATTTCGATGAAATTTGGCATGATTAGAGACCTTACTGGGAAACCTCTAGAGTCAGAGTTTCATCCCAGTCAGTTGAGTATTTCCAGAGTTATAGAGGGCCAAGTCAGGTTTTTTTGTGTATTCCAGGTTACTGGCCTTTACCAACCTCCAACTACCGTGGCGGTTGACAAGGCATGTCCCTAGAAAGATCATCAAATTCAGAACAAATGACCAGTCATGGTTTGATGATGCATGTTGACGAACTTACCATGACTAAATTCAACAAGTTGGAATCCTCTATCTTTGGATCAGGCTCATCTTCAATTCCCCCACTGATGAGCCTGACCCAGAGATAGAGGATGCCAATTTGGTCCACCACAGATGATGGTAGATTGGTTACTGGCCCTAAGGAAACGGTTGAATTGCTTCATCGAGCTTTTGAAGCTAAATAATGAGCTGAGGATGTCCCTCTCCCTGTTACTTGTCATCCTGGACCGATTCTTACAAAATTTGCATTCAAGTTTCTAGTGTGTTGCCTCCCAAGATCCGTAGATTCTAAACATTTTTATGTTGATGTGGTATCTTTGCGGAGGAGTGCAATTGCCTGTTCCAAAGAATGGTGTATCTGCAGCCTGCAGTAACTACAGGCCAATTTCTATTCTCCCTGTGCTCTCCAAAGTTGTAGAAAAATTTAATTCTAAGCCACGATATAAGTGTGTGGAAATTAAAGGATTGTTGGCTGATAGTTAATATGCATATAGGAAGCAGTCAGGTAAAAGCCTCGATGGCCAGGTTGGTTAGAGCAGCAGCTCAGACTTCTTAGAGGTCTGTGTTGCGGGTTCAAATCCACAGCCGATCAGTCAGAAAGGCGGACATTTTGCTATCTGTGTAGACACCTAGGGATTATGTATGTAATCAACAGATAGGTTTGCTTAAAGCAAATGGGTGTTACAAACTAATACGCACACAAACAAAGCCACTCCAACATCTTCTAAAAACATAAGAGACACCTCACACGTCTCGACTGTCGACCTAACCATGCAACGACTCCTCGCTGCTGGGAGAAAGGGCGCTGGTGACTGGTACAATACATGTACATACGTTACCGGGGTCTAAGCAATGACAGGCAGGGCAGCCAATCGAGACTACAGTCTATCCCAAAGCCAAATCAAAATCCGTCAAAAGAAGGCATCGTGCTTACCCCATACAAATGGGAAAAACAAGCACGTTAAAAGAAGAAGAAGGAAGCAGTTAGGTACCTGCGATGCTCTTTTAGACTTGAGTTGCCTTCTACAAGAGAACCTTGATAAGGGTTTTGAGTGCATAGTGTTACGCTCTGCTTAGTTAGAGAGGGTAAATGATGCAATTTAGATTTCAGATGGTTGATAGTGTCAGAATTGGATAATCGAACATCTGTTTTTATAAGATGGTCATCAGATACTTGATCAGAAGACTTGTCAACAAGACCCAAGCTAGCAACGGCAATACTTTCTTCAGTTTTCTCCTTAGTAGAATAAAGTTTTAATCTGTTTATATGTACTATTTTCCGATCTCTCCTTTTACCTGGAGTAGATATTTCATATACATTCTGATTCTTACTCATCACAGTAAATGGTCCTTCATATCTGCTTTCAAAAGTTTTCTTCATAGGAGTTAACATTAAAACTCTATTTCCAACTTTAAATTCTCTCTTCTGTGCTTTACTATCAAAGTTTTTCTTCATGGAATGCTGGGCTTTAAACAAATGTTGATGGGCGAACTTACGTGAATACTCAAGCTTTTCTCTTAAATTAGTTGCATATTCTCCCAAACTGACATCTTCACTATAGTCTAACCAAGTGTCATACAATACTTTAAGTGGTCCTCTAATTTGTCTTCCATAAAGTAATTCGGCAGGAGAAGATCCAAGACTTTCCTGATGTGCATTCCTCACGGCATATAAAACAAATGGCAATCCTTCATCCCAGTCTTTACCAGTTTCTTCACAAAACTTAGTCAATCCTTCTTTCAGCGTCTGGTGAAATCTTTCAAGACAACCTTGACTTTGAGGATGATATACTGTGGACATAGAATGTTTAATAACCATTACTTTCATTACTTCCTGAAATAATGTAGACGTAAAATTAGTTCCACGATCGGTCTGTACAATCCTAGGTATTCCATATTGGGTGAAAATCTTAACTAGATAAGGAATTAATGTTTTAGCAGAAATATTACGCAGAGGTACAGCATCTGGATACCTTATGCTACTGCACATAACAGTCATCAAATACTGGTTTTGTTTCTTAGACTTAGGCAATGGACCAACACAATCCAAAATTACTTTCTCAAATGGAACACTACATACAATCTGTGGAGATAAAGGTACTGGTTTTATAGGCTGATTAGGTTTACCTACTTTTTGACAAGTATCACATACTTTACAAAATTTCTTTACATCTTCTCTTATTCCAGGCCAATAAAAATATTGCAGAATATTGAGAGTGGTCTTCTTCACTCCAAGATGGGCAGATGTATTCACATGGGCAATCCGGATTATTTCTTCTCTCAATCCTAAAGGTACAACTAATTGGTACTTCACATCCCATGAAGCATTAGCAGGAGTAGATAGTGCTCTGTACTTTCTCATCAGTATTCCTGTCTTTAAATAATAGCAAGTCGCTTCTGTAGCGATTTCACTCTCTGAAACAGCTTCATTAAACATTTGTTGTAAAGAATAATCATTAGCTTGAGCATCTCTAATATCAAATTCTCTCATTTCAAACAGATTATGAAAATCTGAATCCAAAATGTTACAATCTAGTAAAGAAGATTCACGAACCTCCTCAATAGTATTGTCTAGCTTACAGTCCTTTTCATTGTTGACTTTATCTACCTTGTCTTCTATCAGAGGAGAGTTTCTCTGCTCTAGCTCCTCTACTACATCACCTGCTGCAACATCAACATAAACAGCATCCGTACAAATCAAATTCCTTGCAGTATCCAAAATCCTCAGGCTGTGTTCAATGATACATGACTGAAACATGGCATTCTCTTCTAGTTCCTTCACTGGATTTTCAATCAGAGGAGTATCCACAACAACAGGATCTGGAATCACTCTGGAACCAGCGATATCATTTCCTAATAGAAAATCAATGTTAGGTATAGGTAATGAGTCAACAACTCCTACAACAGTATTCCCTGTATACAAATTACAATCCACATGCAACTTTGCTCTGGGTACTGTAGTCAATCCGCCAATGCTCTTCAGAATTACACTGTCTTGAGTCATACAATTCTCTATACCAGGAACTGCATCTCTGACCACCAAGCTGTGCGACGAACCCGTATCTCGTACTATCCTGACAGAGATTCCATTGGCACTTTCATCTGGAACACAAAGTTTTCCTTTAAAACAGAAAGGTTTAAATTCCTCTCTAACCACAGGAGACTTTTCTTTACCATACCTACACATTCTCGGGAGAGAACAAACTACACTCCCTGTCTTTTCTTTGTTTTTAAGCCATTCAGGACAATTTCTACGAATATGTCCAACCTCACCACAATACTTAGTATTGCATAAGTATCCAGTGATTTCACTACTATATATATTTATTTGATTTTTCGGTAATACTAAATTAAATATAAAATAATAATATTTTTATTAATTTTATCAGTGTTTGAATAATTGCCTTGGGTAATCTAAATATTTACGTTTCTCTAACTAATAATTTAAGAGTATTAGAAGCAGAGCGTAACAAGTGGGGGCCTGTCCGGGATATTCATTCCAGCTGCTTTAATCCACTTATCATGAAGTTTAACAATACTATGAGTATACTCTACATATGATTGTCTATCACATTTACGGAACCTTCTAAATCACAAACAATAATACTCAGGAGTAAGTTCATATATTTTAAGTATATTATCCTTGATAAAATCATAATCCTTGCACTCACTAGCATTCAAAGCTAGAAAAGCAGACCTAGCTTTTCCTACCAAAGCAGGTTGAATAATCACAGGCCAGACCTCCTTTGGCCAACTTAAACTTTGAGCTAACTTCTCAGAAAGTGAAAAAAATTCATCAGGTTCTGACTCATCAAATTTAGGTACAATCTTAGTAAACTTACTTACATCAGGTATACTCTCGTCAATATGAGAAATTTTACCTTTACTTCCACTCTTGAGGGCTTCTAACTTTAACTGATACTCTCTTTTTTCTCTATCTAACCTGTCTTGACGCTCAATTTCTTCCCTTTTTAATCTGTCCTGCCTTTCTCTTTCCTCTCTTTTTTCTCTATCTAACCTGTCTTGACGCTCAATTTCTTCCCTTTTTAATCTGTCTTGCCTTTCTCTTTCCTCTCTTTCTCTTGCATACTGAATTTCTAATCTTTTTACCTCTAAGGCTGAACTACCTTCATCACATAAATCAAAGGCCTCTTCCGAGAGAACTCCATCATCGACTAACCTCGATATTACGTTACTCTTAATCTGAGATTTACGCCACGCTTTCTTTATGTCTTTAGCAAACTTATAGTGACTAGCGATCTCTAACCAATCATCCTTTCGCATCAGGTGCGAGCTCAAATATCCACTCGTAGGATTTTCAACAAACTCACTAATGTTAAAGGACTCCATAATTATCAACTTAATATACTAATTATCACTTAGATAAACTGCACAACAAGAAATTAATTTGAAAATACAAAAACCAATACGTCAATATGCATATTACAAATCTTGCACAATATCAATCATTACAAACAATTACCAAGGGCAAACAAATGAATATCCCGGACAGGCCCCCACTTGTTACGCTCTGCTTCTAATACTCTTAAATTATTAGTTAGAGAAACGTAAATATTTAGATTACCCAAGGCAATTATTCAAACTCTGATAAAATTAATAAAAATATTATTATTTAATATTTAATTTAGTATTACCGAAAAATCAAATAAATATATATAGTAGTGAAATCACTGGCTACTTAGTCTCGTACGTACCAGTGTGTCTCCTGGAATTGTATTGACAAGTTGTGAATTATACTAACTAATATTACGAAAGGATATAAAGTGAAAAAGTTATATTATTAGTATGGGTAAAGTATTGATTCTCTTGTATTTTTCTTCTATGTACGTGACTTAGCATTTTGAAGAGTTTACTCTGTATTAAGTGAGTACTGTGTATTTCGGGTATTTACTCGTTATTAAGAATTTATTGTCTTATTATGTGTTTCTTTGTGTGAAGAGTGTTAATACTTAGTATTGCATAAGTATCCAGTGATTTCACTACTATATATATTTATTTGATTTTTTGGTAATACTAAATTAAATATTAAATAATAATATTTTTATTAATTTTATCAGAGTTTGAATAATTGCCTTGGGTAATCTAAATATTTACGTTTCTCTAACTAATAATTTAAGAGTATTAGAAGCAGAGCGTAACAATAGTAATTCAAATAGATTTTAGTGTTGCTTTTGATTTAATAAATCACAAGGCCCTTATTTATAAGCTTTAGAATCTTGTAGTGGGTGGATATGTTTTACGATTACTTCAAAATTACCTTGCTGATAGGAGTGAGTTGCTGTTGATGGGTTCTTTAACGAACCAAGACCTTTTGTGTCTGGAGTTCCACAGGGTAGTGTTCTTGGTCCACTGTTATTTTTACAAGTGATATGGTTGTTGGCCGGGAAACAAGATTGTTCAGTATGCCGATGATGCAACACTTGTGGGAGTAGTAAAGTTCCCACTTGCGAGAAATGAAGCTGCCCTCAGCCTCAGTGGGGACACCATCTTGGGGGATCTGCCTTTCTGCATCTGCTACGTTGACGACATTCTCATCTTCTCCAGGTCCCCTGAGGAACACCTTCGCCACGTCCACGCAGTCCTGAAACGTCTGCAGGACAGCGGACTAGTCATCAGGTTTGACAAATGCATTTTCAGAACAGAGAAAGTAGAGTTCCTCAGGCACAAGATTTCCCCAGCAGGAGTGTGCCCCACAGCCTCTAAAGTAAAAGCTATAGAGAATTTCCCGGAACCACAAACCATCAAGGCCCTTCAGGAGTTTCTCGGGATGATAAACTACTACCGACGTTTCATCCCAGACGTCGCCCGCATTATGTACCCCCGACATCAATCCTAAAGGGCAAGCCAAAAACACTGACCTGGGAAGCTCTGCAGCAGCAGGCATTCATAGAAACAAAGAGAGTCCTTGCCAATGCCACTGCCTTGACTCACCACAACCCTGTAGCTGCCCTCAGACTGGCAACGGACTCCAGCAACATCGCCTGCGGTTCAGTACTTGAGCAACTAGTGAACGGAACCCCCCAACCCTTGGCCTTCTTCAGCCACAAGTTTTCGCCAGCAGAGACCCGCTACAACGCCTTTGACAGGGAGCTGCTGGCTATCTACCAGGCCATGAGACACTTCAAGTACTTGCTGGAGGAGACTGAATTCACGATCCTAAGAGATCACAAACCCTTGGTGCACGCATTTGCAAAGCCGGGAGATGCGTGGTCTGCAAGGCAACAGCGACACCTGACTGCCATCTCCGAATTTGGGTGCACCATCAACTACGTCCCTGGCACGCCCTGTCGAGAGTAGAAATCAATTCCCTTCACCTCAGCATCGACTATGGAGACCTGGCAAAAGAACAAGCAACAGACCCAGAGACAGCAGACTACAGAACGGCAGTGACGGCTCTTAAGTGGGTAGATGTGCCCTTAGGAAACTCGAACATAACTCTCCTCTGCAACACCAGCACAGGCCGCCCCTGCCCCCCAGTACCTGCCTCAAGGAGGAAGCAGACGTTTGGCATAATCCACTGTCTCTCCCATCCATCAGGGCACACAACGGCGCGCCTCATGACTGACAAGTTCGTCTGGCATAGCATCAACATGGACGTCTGACAGGTGAGCAAAATATCCCAGCACACAGAATCCAGGGTCGGCGACTTCCCCCAGCCTCATCGGCACTTCGGCCACATCCACATCGACGTCGTCAGGCCTCTTCTGCAGTTGGGAGGAGCCAGATACCTCCTGATGATCATAGACTGCCCCACCTGCTGGCCCAAGGCAATCCCCATGGAGGAGGCATCAACAGCGTCATGTGCAGAGGCCCTCCTCTCCAGTTGGATCAGCCATTTCGGAGTGCCAGACAGCATCACTACAGACAGGGGTCCAGCCTTCCTGTCAGAGCTCTGGGTCTCCTTGGCACGCCTGATGGGTACAACACTACACAGCACAATGGCCTACAACTCCACAGCAAGCGGCATGGTCGAGAGGGCACACCGCTCTCTTAAGGCAGCCCTCATGGCATGTTGCACCAACGAGAGGTGGAAGGAACAGCTCCCCTGGGTCCTGCTGGGTCTCCACACCTCACCGAAAGCGAATGGCGACGCCTCCCCTGCTGAGAAAGTCTATGGAGAGATACTGGCTGTTCCCGGAGAATTCTTCCCACCATTGGCCGACAGGGCCGACAACCCCCTCCCGAGGTAGAGGGAACTCACACAGAAGTTTGCACCCTGCCATAAGACCTTCACTGACAGAACCATCACCTACAGCCCACCCGCCTTAGACTCCTGCACCTACGTCTTTGTCAGGGTGGATGCCCGTCGTCCACCCTTAACCAGGCCCTACAGGGGACCCCACCGAGTCATCAGGCGGGCCGCCAAGGCATACCTCCTTGACATCCACAGGCGTGAAGACCGGGTCACCATCGACAGACTGAAGCCGGCATTCCTGTTGGACAGCGAAGTACGTGAGGAGGCAGGCAGGCGGGCCCCCTCAGTACCTCCCCGCAGACACACCCGCCCCCCAACCAAAGTGGGGTCTGGGGCGGTCCAGGGGACACATCAAGCCAACCCCAGATGTTGGTTCCACCCCACGCCCACAGTTCTCCGGGAGTAGGGGCCCACTCCAACTACCTCAGTGATTGTGTGATTAATGTTGTTTCATCCAGTAACTGCTCCTCTAATTATTGTCTTGGGGGGGAGTATTTGTAAGAGCGTCAAATTGCCTCTCCATTCTTGTGTTTCTTTCCTCATATGTACATTAATCACGTCATATATGGTACTTGTTATTATTTCATATTCTTTATGCATCTCATTGTATGCATCATTGCACGGCCTTTGTGCCGACATATAATATCTACCTTTTACATGTTCTGTAATGCATTATATGTCTTCTTATACCTGTTAACAAACACAATTTCTGTATGGGGGCAGCGGGGGCCCTCAGGTCGCCCGGTACCTTTCTGTCCGCTTTCCGCATTATAAACACCTGTCGAGAATAATAAAGAATCAGTCTTTCACTTTAGACATTTAACCTCACACTATATAATCCTGGGGTTTGAAATTAACTGAGCATATCACTGCATTTTCAGGATTGGCTGGATCTGCACAACATGCATTCAGCCACTTTCCTCGGTACAGTTTCGCCCTTGGACATCCATAATACCTTATCCTCAAGATTTTCGTCTTTAACTTGGTGTTTGAAGAACCAAACATTGCACAATTACTCAGCATGCTTATAAAATTTACTTTAACAAAGTACAATAAACCCCCCATATTCGCGTTCTCACCCATTCGCGGGTTTTACTGTAGAACCTATCTAAAATTGATTTGCGGAAAAACTCACGTATTCGAGGGTTTTTCTGTGGAACATATCTATAAAAATATTCGCGGGGAACCTGCCTATTCACGGATGCAGATTTTTTGTCTTTTTCGTATAGCAATATTCTGTATTTTCATATTATTTATTGTATAATATTAAATAATAATGTAAATTAATAATAATACTACAGTACTGTACATATAATAGTAATAGAAATTAAAAAATAATATTATGTAATACTACACTGGGTACCTTAATAATAATATAGTAAATAATAAAGTTAAATCATACGGGTAGTAACTGGTGATGAAAGTTGATTACAGTATACTGTAGATGATGATGATGATGAATTAGCTGTGCAGCACGATGAATGATGGGAGGTGCTGTCATGTTAAGGTATTTGAACATGGCAACAAAGGTGGTACAGTAGGGCTACATGAGTATTTTACCTTGTTCATGCTCAATGCAGGCGACTGCAATTAATGTCATGCCGTAAAGGGCTGCTACTTATCCGTGACTTTTGCCCTCTCGTAACATAATAATCATGTCTACTTTCTTCTTATCAGTCATTAATTGTAGGCTATTTGCCAGAGGCCTTAGAAGAAGCAGAGCATTCAGAGGACGTCTTAATGAACGATTTAAAAAAATATTCTTAGTCCATAGTACTGTACACGCAAAACACACAAACGAGAGACAGCAATGAAACGAGTTATATTGGGTCATTTGCCGATAATTTGCCGCTACGGTATATGCATGGTACTACTGTATTGCGTGTACATATACAGTACTAACATTGATATTCTGCTCATACAGTACTGTACATTTTATTAAATGTTTTGTTGCAGGATCGTCAATAACCTAGATGTTATGACACCAGATTTAATAAACAAATCAATTGTTGTAGGATGATTTTTAAATATTACAAACAAAAAGTGTTTTAGGATGATACATAGTACAGTACTACAGGTAGTACGTAGAGCATATCTAAAATACGTAAGACAACAGGAATAGCAGGGTACGTATGTTTTTATCTGCGGTACGTAGCATTTTCATGTACGTACTAAGTATATAAGAGGTGCAAAATAATGAGCAGGAGAACGAGTACTGCTAGTTTATTCAGAACACAGGCCGCTTATAAAGTGGATGTTTCTTGTGGTGGTATGCTGGCCGCCTCCTGGTGACGGCGCTTATCTCCTCCTCCGCGTTATCCTCCGGCTGGAGGGAGCTGATGGGGTGTGCGGGTGTGGATGCCTGCTTTGCTGCCCTTGTGGAGTCCGTCAGCCACTGCGCTGTCCTGATCAGGTCCTCGAGCAGCATTGTGTAAGGCTCGAGGATCTGGGTTCGGACCTCCGGGAGGAGCTGATGGAGGAAGGTCTCCCTTGATAGGCTAATCTCCAATTGCCTGCCGCTGCTGTCCGTCTCGGGAAGGGTGAGGAGGTCCTGGATCACGCCCCAAGTTTCCAGGAGGTTCTGGTCATGCCGAGGGTTGTTGACGAGGTCAAGGGCGTGGGCGGCCCTCTCAGAGACCGGCAGGGAGCAGGTCTCCATGAGAGAGGTTTTCAGATGCTGGTAGGTGACAGGGCGTGTGGCAGACACCCACGAGACGAGCTTCCTGTAGACCTCCTCCGGGATGGCGTTGATCACAGCGTCTGCTTGCAACACCCTGTCGGTAAGTCCCGCCAGCCTGAACTGCCCCTCGACCCTGTAGAGCTATGATGACGGGTTGCTGTGCGTGAAGGGCGGCAGCTTTATGGCGAGGGCAGACTTAATCTGTTCCGTCAGGACGGGACGCGCGCAGGGAGCGGGTAGCGGCGTGGAGGAGCGCGTGAGCCTTGGCGCATGGGAGGGTGAGGGTGGGTCGTGCGCGAGGGAGATATCTGAGTCTGTGAAGTTCATGGTTAACTGTATGTGGAGGGAATGTCCGCGTCCATACTCACTATTGCCCTCTTACTTGGAGTGGGTTACTCATGTCAATATGCACTTGGGAGAGTGCGCCGTGTGGGTCCGTTAATGACGCTGGTGATCTGCCAACGAGAGTCACCACGCCTGAACGCTTTGTTAAAGCGCCGTTTTTAGGCCGTTAGGGGCGTGGGGTAGTTCATGGAGCCAAGACTAGGTTGCCGTATGAGTCTGCTAATGGCTCCGGGAACCACTCCGGGGGTCACCACTATAAGAGGTGCAAAATAATGAGCAGGAGAACGAGTACTGCTGGTTTATTCAGAATGCAGGCCGCTTATAGAGCGGCGTGCGGACGTCACACAGAGGAATACAATAAAATTCAGGTGACCTGAGGTCAATTACTCTCGGTATTAATTATAATGGATAAATACAAGTAACATAAAAGGTAAGTTAACAAGAATTGACATAACAACATTCTAACACATGTGCAAAGAAAACAGATACAAATGAATTAGTAGTAGATACGTATTTACACAGGAAAAAATGTGGCTAATTTTGCTCGACCCAATCTCGTAGGAGCATTATCGTAGAAAACGGGCGGTTCACCATAGAAAACCCGCTTAGCAGGGACTTTACAAGTATATATTCATGACTACTGTAAGTACGTTTTGTATGATGAAAATCGATTTACTAATTTTCAAATATTACAGTACTGTAATATATTAATGTAAACACAGCAAAATTTCAATAACATATATTTGTTTTTCTTAAAAGTGCTTCACCCAATCCACCTCTCTGCATATATAAAGAACTCGAGATGCTGGACACTGTGTACCCAAGACCAATGATGCTTGACACACTATTGGCTGTCATCTGCAAAGCAGCCAATCCCGAAGCACCACTCATTTTCCTTGGCACTCATTGGCTGTTCACTTGGCGCTGATTAGCTGAACATTCACAACCAATTCGCGAACATGGAATTCTGGGAGACTGCATCCACAGCATCCTTCTCAGCTTGTGCGTAGTTCGCAGCATCTTCTTACCGTGTGAAATCGCGCATCTTTGTGCTTGGTTTCTTAATCTTTGTGCATCAGCGGTATTTGGCCCTAAAATGCCTCCTAAAAAACACCCTGCTCCTTCAAAGACTTCTGGCAAAGAGTCTAAAAGAAAGAAGACTGTTATGAAACTCAAGGAGAAGGTGAAACTTCTTGACATGTTAAAGGAGGGCAAAAGTTTTGCCGCGGCTGGCCGCCATTTTAATGTTAATGAGAGCACAGTGAGATATATCAAGAAGAAAGAGGTGGTGATACGCAAGTCTGTGAGTATGAGCTACTTTGGTAGTGCAAAGACAGTTGCGACAGTGCAGGATAAAACAATCGTGAAGATGGAATCTGCTCTGGCATTCTGGATAAAGGACTGCCGGAAGAAGAACGTGCCCCTCAACTCCAACATCATTCACGAGAAAGTGCGACAACTCTACCAGCAGTTATCAACTGCTATGGAAGGCGATGACGTAGTACAGACAGAGGAAGATGTTGAAGAAGGCGAGGTAGAATTCTTAGGCTTTGATAAGCCAGCGTCCACAGAAGCAGAAGAAGAAGAGGGGGGAAGAGCCCCAAGCAGGACCATCATCAGCGCCTCAAGGTTTCCAGGCCAGCAAGGGGTGGGTCTACCAATTTCAAAAGCAGTTCCACCTAAAGTCTGTTACATTGCATGGGAAATCAGCTTCTGCAGACATTGAAGCAGTCGCAAAATATCTGGAGACCTTCAAGAAAATCATCAAGGAGAAAGGCTACCATCCAGAACAGGTGTTCAGTATGGATGAGACTGGCCTGTTCTGGAAAAGGATGCCTTCCCGGACATACCTTGTGAAGGACGAAGCTAAAATCTCCGGATTCAAGGCCCAGAAGGATATGGTTACCCTCATCATGTGTGGGAATGCAGCTGGTTTCATGCTTAAACCAGGCCTCATTTACAAGGCTGCAAACCCCAGGGCCCTCAAGAATAAGAACAAGGCATTGCTTCCTGTGTTCTGGATGCATAACCCTAAGGCCTGGATCACCAAAGTCCTTACAGAGTACTGGTTCCATCAGAGCTTCATCCCTCAAGTTAGGCAATATCTGAACGACTTGGGCATGGAGTTCAAGGTGTTGCTGATTATGGATAATGCTGGTGGTTACCCTCTTGATCTTTATTACAAGGGAGTCCAGCTTGAGTTCCTCCTTCCCAACACCACCTCTCTCCTCCAGCCTATGGACCAGGGCGTGATCTGTGCCTTCAAGGCACTCTACTGGGAACTCCCTCCAGCACCTTGTGAATGCAACGGACAATGACAGTGAATATTGGCAGAAGTTCACGATTGCCACATGTCTGACCATCATCAGCTGATCACTGAATGATATGAAGGAGACCCTGAATGCGTGCTGGAACAAGTTGTGGCTGGAGTGTGTTCATGATTACAGGGGCTTCTCTCCTGAATAAATTCAACATTCGGCCATTAATAAGGCTGTCCAGTTGGCAAGGATTCAGGTGCAGAAGGCTTTGAGGACATCACCGAGGATGAAATCGGCACCCTCATTGATACTCACTCTGACCCCCTGACGGACCAGGATTTGGAAGACCTGACGAAGTCTGCCAGTGAGGAAGAAGATATGCCAGGTTCAGGGGAGAAGCAGGAGGAAGAGGAGGGTGGCCTGACTTTGGAACATCTGTCTCACATTAAGAGAATGATCAAGGATACGCAGGAGTATGTTTCAACATGGGATCCTTATATGGAACGCTCCTTAAAGTTTTCAAACATCCTTGATTTAGCATTGGAGCCCTATAATCAAGCCCTCACCACCATGAAAAAGCAGCAACAGCAGCTGCCTATCACCATGTTCATCAAGCGGACGAAGAAGGCCCCTCCAAAGCCTCCCAAATCACCCGAAGTAGTGCCTCTCAAATCGCCTGAAGAAGTGCCTCTCGAATCGCCTGAATTAGTGCCTCAGGCACCACCCCAATCGCCTGAAGTAATGCTTCCCAAATCAACTGAAGAAGTGCCTCCCGAAGCGCCTCCTGAAGATGAAGAGGCCCCCTCAGATGAGTTGTAACTCCTCTGCTTTGCTGTGCAGTCATATCTTCGTCATTCATCGCACTGCACAGCTAATTCATCATCATCATCTTTAATCAACATTCATTGCTGGTGAGTACCCATATGATTTATGTATGTAGTAATCTTAACATATACGTAGTATTAAATTTTTTAAAATGTGCATACTTCTTTTTTTTTTTTGTCTCTCTCTCTTTTTGCGAATTATGTATAAATACCAATGGTTCCCCTTGAAAAGAAAATGGAAACGGCTTGTAACTGTATGAAAGAAAATATGCGTGGCTGAATACATAGGGAGGACTGGATTATTTTCACCTACAGCTGTAAGCCATACAGTACGTACGTATAAATGTAACGATAAAATGTTTAAGATGGTTTGGAAATTATATTAATAGTATCATTTCAAAGATTAATACAGTAATAAGGTAATAGTTTAATGTATACTTGATGTAGGCTGGTATTTTTAGGCATACTTTGGTGTTTGACCTTTCATGGTAGACAGGTATAAGCATTTTTGGAGGGGGGTTGTAAGAGTTTGCGGATTTTAGCTATTTGCGGGGGGGGTCTGGAACGCATCCCCCGTGAATACGGCCGGTTTACTGTATATCCAAATTACAGCACCCACACACATGTGCTCTCCTTAAACAAGTACGGAGCTGTTAGTTAGCAAGGCCCAGATTGTCCTTGGTTAACAACCTGTGAATCATGAGTTACCAGTAATCCCGTCTGGCCGACCTGTCCTAGTGACGCGATTCATATGAGTACGCAGGATCCAGAGAAGAACCTGCGTGTACGTATACACAACCAGACAAGCCTATAGCAGAGACTTTATAACAAGGCCTAAAGAAGAAGGTCTTGTCTTAAAAGGTCTTGGCCTAGAGGTTAGGATAACAGATCGGCGTTGCATAACAAAAAGTCATATACCATACGTAAATGTATTTAAATCTTTATCTTTTAATAATTTACAATTTTAACTTAGATTTTTTCATTTTGCAAATTTGAATTCTCGCATATTCATTGGCATTGTCTGAGGTATCCACTGGATGTGGAGGAGACGAAAGGAAATGTCATAAAAGGTTCTATGCTATACAGAGAGAGAGAGAGAGAGAGAGAGAGAGAGAGAGAGAGAGAGAGAGAGAGAGAGAGAGAGAGAGAGAGAGAGAGAGAGAGAGAGAGAGAGAATTTTCATACTGCCCTAGTTGTATGTTTTGTCCAAGTTTTTTATTTCTGCCCCAATGTGGCTATATATTTTGACAACACTAAATGATGTGCAAACGCACGAACATTTTTACTTGGTAAATTATTCCATTCTGAGATTGAAGGGAGGACTGGTCTTCAATACCTTGGGGCCTTATATGCCATCAAACAGGGTATTTGCTATTTACTGAACCAAGTCCATCAGTAGTTTGATACTTATGAGTCCAAAGGGGCTTGTGTGCACTGCAATCACAGAGGAACAATAATGGACATGGCAAGATGATTTCATCTTGTAATTCAGATGTACTACATTGATTTATTTATTTATGATATTTAGGCTGTCAAGCCAAGTACTGGATCACTTTCAGCCATTCAATGCTCAAGACAGTGAAGGAGTTGGAGTGGTTGGGCAAGATAGTTAAAAAAAAACCAGATCTAACGGTGGAACTGGGAGATTAGTTAGTTATAAATGATTTGTTTAACCAGACCTCCGAACTCTTTTACAGTTCTTCTCGGGCTAGATGGAACTGGGAGAAAACCCCACAGTTGCCTTTGAAGCATAATTTAGAGATAGTGGACCGCAAGAATGAAGAAAGAATGTGAGAATGGAGGTAAGTACAAGGCGAAAAAGTGGGTACAGCCAGAGGCTGAAGGGACACTACAAACAGTGCACTGCCCTCTCACAGGCCAGTGTACTGAAGATGAAGGGTGGTTATACAGTGTATATTACAATTAGTCATGTTACTGCAATTAATGTTAAGGCAGCATATGTCAGTGTAGGAATATGGATCAGAATTTTATGTATTTTAATGTGAAAGTAATTTGTTGACCCAAGCTCACTACTGTATCAGCTTTCATAGATCGACTGGCTATTGGATGTTTTTAACAGATTCTTTATATTTTTCGCTATAAAGCCAAGCACTTTTTTCAGACACAGGAACATGAGTTGTATTTTGACTTTAACTTTTGCATTTTATCTACAAAAATTCTAGTTGGAATTTGAGTGGATGATGTGTGAAAATATAGTTGTCAGATTCTGGTGATTAAGTGCTCGTTTTCTCTTCTGGATTTCTGAATAAAGTTATTTTCATTGTATTGGTAGTCTTCATTGCACTACTGACTGCTTTAATATTTATAAATGTACATTTTTCCAAACATTTGTTATTTTTTGTCACAATTCGACTCATATTTGCTTTAGGTGCAATGCAAGTAACAAATTTATTTGGTGATATTCTACTCTACCTTTCATCAGAGTTGTTCCGTAATAAGCAAAGTTGGTGATTACATTATGTGTGGTATGCTCACCGAGCCCAGAAAAATGCATTCATTTTAACTTTTTTTTTTGTATCCATATTGAGGGTTATGTCCAACCCTGGTAACTTCCTCTCTTTATTAAGTTGCAGAGTTTTATTTCCCTATGCTTTTATTGATGCTATATCTATCTGGTGGAGCAGCGGTAAGGTTCTCACCTACCAGCCGAGAGGACCAGGGTTCCAATCCCACCTCTGGCTGGTGGCTTGGGGATGGTGCCATTGCATAAACCCAGTGGCCCCCCCCCACAACCTAGTGGTCTGAAAACTCGAGAGGGTTGGTAAAAAAATGGGTACTGGCCCTCAGGCCGGGAGGTTAAACAGTGGGCTCAGCGACATGTTAGTCACGTGTCTTAGGCAACAGGACTTCTCCTGCACTGAATGTTGGCCTAAGAAACCGGAGTTCAGCACCACCACTATGAGCCTTGCGAGGCCCAGGACAACTTCAACCTCTAATATCTATTTAATTTCTTACATTGGTTGATGTGCTTGAGATTACAATAGCTTATTTCTTGACTTGGTGTAAAGTCTGAACTTTTCAATTCTCGTTTGAAGTTGGTGTCTGGTCTTCTCTTCATCAATTTTTGTTATTCTCTTCCCATTCATTTGTAGTTTTTCTTATGATATGGAACTGTATGTATGCCATTTCGGGTTTTGGGGATATTAAAAAATTCCATAATTTTTGGGGGTAATGTTTGACCCCCTCACCCCATTATCACACCTCATAACACAAGTCCAGACACCCCCAGAAAATTATGGAACATTAACTAGTAGCCCCCCGAATTAGTACGTTTCCTTTTTTTAATGCAATAATGTATGAAAGTGTAGCCTAATACCTAGAAATTATTACCTGTAGGTTTTTCTTAATACGTTTATGTTATGGTATTGAAGAATCACAGATAAATTTGAAATGAAAATGTTGTCATATTTATGCATACAGTAGAGAATGTCGGAATTCAGAAAAGGGATGAGTTTGTGATATTACTCTATGTCATGTAATACATATATATGGTATAAAATGTTGAAGTACAAACAAGGGTTGAGTTTGTGATATTTTTTAAACATATAATTATGCAAAAAAAAAAATTAAATACCATATTCTTAATATTACTAAAATAAAAGCCTATTGCACAACTTTACTCTCTCTCCTTTGTCCTTCTACATTTACATCTTTTCAAGAAAAACAAAGGAAAAAAATCTGAAAATGTTATGTAATGTAAGTTATGGCTGCACCCCCTCTTCCCCCCCACCTATCACACTCAACATTTCACCATAACCCTCTCTCTCCACCACTAAGGCGTTAGGTAATTTTTGAACGGCCCTTTCCATTCCATATCTCTTTTATCTGTTATGATAAACTTGTCCAATCAGCATTATTTTTTGCTTTTGCTGGTGAGTCACCTTTTATCATCAGTTCCATTACCATTGTTTCCATGTCTGTCTCTTTTTTATGGCCTCTTCAGCTTGTTGGAAATTCAGGCTTCACATTTATTTGTACAGTAATTAATATTTTGTAAGCTGGGTTAAATTGCTTTACTATTCCCCAGGCTACTTCTCCCAATGCTTTGGTTTGCTGCCTTTTGTCTTAACGTTTTTTGGATGGATCAATACATCCTCCTGACTTCAGTTGTCATTGTTTCTCTCTTATGTACATGCCTGTTCTATCTTGCATTTTTAGTTCAGTGTTCCATAGTATATACAGAACACGCACTCTATTTATCTGGCATGATGGTCTCAGCTACAGTTGATTCCTAATTGTGATCCATAATTCCATTTCATTGCACAGTTGCTAATCTGCAGTATGCACACTTGTAAGTACAGTATTGTATTTTTTGTTGTGCCCATATTTACTAGAATTTTTGCACTAAAGAGTTTTATATAGTTAAACTCCATGTTCTAGAGCAATCAAAATCTCATTCAAAAACAATACACATAGCCTAGCTAGAGCAACTTATTGAGGCTATGTTATGAATCAGTTCTAAGTAGTTACTCCTTCAGTCTAAGATATGAATCAGTAGTAGCTCTCTAGAAACTACATAAATACATCTCATACTCAATGCTCTAAGGGTCATCAGTATGTCAAGATTGGAATGAATCATAATATTCAATATTTAAAGCAAACACTGTGGCACTTTCAGCCAGATAATACTTAAGGTGTTAAAAGGAGGCAGTGGGCAGTTTGACAGCATCTCATTCTTCATCTATATCAAGAATGAGATGGAGTACAAGGACCCAATGTTGAAACAGTGAAAGCCTCACAGTTGTACTAGGAAGTAACAGAGAAATTGGACAGCAAGATAGAAGAAAGGAAGCAGGAATGGAAGTACTGCCAAATAAAAAGCTAAAAAGCGGGTGCGGTTAGGGGCCGTATGGATGTTACATACACCCATGTACTGTGATGCCTAAAATGCATTATATGAGGTGCAATGATAGCACTAATGTCCAAAGGTGCCACCAAGCTGGACGGCAAACCTCACCTTGCATCACATTTTAAGGTAATCCACACCACCATGTTAAACAAATGCACTTTGTTGTCAACGAAAGGTGCACCTGGCAGACAAAAAAGAGAAAATGAAGCACAGCATGTAAATTTTGAAATAGTAAGGCGGCAAAAGAGGAGGGGTAAAAAGTAAGAAGGCTTAGCTAACTTGTTTAGTTAGTCAGTTATAAATGATTTGTTTAACCAGACCTCTGAACTCTTTTAGGGTTCTTCTCGGGCTTGTTTAGAGCCACCACTTTTGATGGAGTTATGAGCTGGTTGCATGTGGTTTCTCTCTCTCCAATTCCTCAACTAACAGCAAGGAGTCTGAAGAATATAAAAGAATAGAACAGAATATGGGATCTTGGCCAAAGGCCAAGTGCTGGGACCTAGGAGGTCATTCAGAGACGTAACAGAAACTGACAGTTAAAAGGTCTCAAAGGTGTAACGGGAAGAAAACCTTGCAGCTGCACTATGAATCAACTGTTAGAAGAGGGTGAAAGGTAGGATGAAAAAAAGAGAATATGAATGGAGGTACAGTAAAGGAATGAAAGGGGTTGCAGCTAGGGGTCGAAGGGATGCTGCAAAGAACCTTAAGTAATGCCTGCAGTGCACTGACAGCACTTCCTCCCATCCCATGGGAACATTATATAAAGGGAAAAAGAATGAGAAAAATCTGTTGTGCTGCTCTATTGTCATATTTAATACAAGATAAATTTGGAACAAAATTAAAACTAGGTTTCACTGAAAGAAAGTTACATTTCTGTAGCACCAGATGAGATTCAATACCACTACAAGGAAAGACTATCATTAGGCAGCAAAAAAATCTTGAGATTAAAACAGTTTAGAATCTGAAACCTAGATATACTATAATTCATAAAACTGAAAACAAGGCAGTATATTAATCTTATAATTATTATTAAGTAATTTCACCACACCAAGCACAACTGTGCTCTAAAGGGATGGTTCAAAGGAGGTATAAATATCCTTAACAATGTAAATGCCAGTTTTCATTTCTTCAAAAAATTCTCTCTAAATGCTCATTTGCTTCTCTTCCATATCCAACATTTTAAAATTCTGAAAAACTGTTGCACCCTAAAATTCTAAAAATTCCTAATCTATGAGGGTCTCAGCACTATCATTGCTTTTCATTGACTTCAAAGCCAACAAAATGTATGAATTACATTATTAAACCATTTGTCATGTACATGAATTAGGCTTGTGATGCACAAGCCACTCACTAATTATCTAGATACTTATCAGGAACAGCCAGGAAAGGCTTTTTGATAAAAACAGCAAGAGATGAATAACAAAAATCTATATTATACATATAAAATAAAAGATTTTCTAATCAAAATAAATACTGTTCTCTAATCAAAGCCAGTGAAAAGTTATTTCCCCTATATACTGGAAATACTGTGGATTAGAGTTTAACCTGTAGCCACAACAAATACGTACCAGCAAACAGTACTGTACATTTAACAGCCTACAAAAGTTTCTGTATGAGAGAATAGTTATTTGCGCTTCCTTAATAACTGATAACAGACCCTCCAAATTCAAGTTTAACATAAAGTACATAAAACAGGACCACTGTAAAGTTTAAACACATCCCATAGAAATTATACAAGAACAATTGTAAACATCCTAAAATAAATATGCAAAATATGCCACAAAAAACCTGATACCAAAAGAAATGATAAAATCAGGAATATTACATACAAAATACTTCATGTACTTCAAGCTTCTCTTGCACAGGAATAAACCAGACACAAAAAAAGCAGGACATAAATATCTATTCAAGATGAAAATAAAGGATTAATATTTTTACACTATCATTATTAAGTAGTTTCACCAGACCAGTGAGTTAAATTAGCTCTCACAAGATTGACCCAAAAGGTTTGTTTATAATAATATAAAATATATTTTATTCAACAGATTACAGTTCCATAAAAAACAAAATTTCAACTGGATCAACTGAAAATGATGATTCCGACTCATTTCTGTGGGTGGGTTTGTTTCCCAATTTACACATTCATTGTTGACTCCAATCTGTATATCTGAATTAAATGTTCAATAGTGAGTGATGACTTTCAATCTGCATACAGTCATACAGACTACATTCATCAAATATTCATGGTCAAATGTATGTGACCAACTTAGAGCGGAGATAAGATTATTTCAGTGTGACTTTTTGGTAAGATAAATACAGCCCAACAGCATGTTTGATCAGTTCTAATTTATCAGATTTATTATTCCATAAAGTCTATCATTTACTAAGATGATGAAGATGACCCATAAATCAATTTCAAGATTGTGATTTTCCCAATATTTTTTGTTTCTTATGCATGTTCATTCACCCTCTCCTATGGTACAATTTAATGCAAAACCACCAGCAAATTCAGATGCTGTACACCAACTGTGAACACACTGCTTTCCATATCTCTGGCAAAAAAGAATTATTGTGCTTCAATGTCACAATGAAACTAAACTCATTTGAAATTTCCATATTTGACGGCATATACGATGCACCCCATTTCAGAAGGGCATACTCAGGAAAAGTTTTTAGTGTATTTAGGCATGCAACGTTCAAAGCAAGATAGCAGTACATTACAAAACCTCAGAAAGACTGTTAAACTGATAGTATCCATTTGGAAAAGTAAAAAAACTATAGTTGTATTTAAAATAATTTCAAGAAAAGCCATTATTTTACTTACTGTACCTGATTTCAGTACAGTATAGTGCATGTATTATCATCATATTATAAACCATGAACATTGCAATCATGTGCCATTTGCATTCAGGTAACATTTACATTCGCAAAATCATCAGCCGAGTACAGTACTTTCTAATGACATCATCACTGCCATGTGTTGCCAAATGAGAGCTGACTGAGTACTACTGACATCCTCACTGCCATTAGCTGCTAAATGAAACGGTTCAGAGTTACATCTTTTTGTAAGTCAGAAAAGCTGGTTAAAAAAATGCAACTTACCCTAATTTAAAAATAGAAGTGAATTTTAAATTAAAGGTGTGATTCTGCCAGATCTGGGTGTTGCTTTTGTGCCTAGTCAAAGTGTTTTGTTTTGTAGCCTGCAGTCTATCATTTCTTTAGCTGCAGCTGCAATCTACAGCTTAAATTCAGTGATAAACTGTCAGGCCTTCTCCACTACATGGAGGATAAATAAAAATTTATTTCATTTTTACTTACAGAAGTCACCACTGAGAATCAGCAACTTTCTAACAAGTCAAACAACTGTAATATAACTCTTAACAATACTAAATACATGTGATAGTTATGGTAATTAATATCAGCAAACAACTGTTTATTGCTTTGTTTGTTTATGTCAGTACTTGTTGTTTGCACTAGTGTTAGTTAGTTAGTTATAAATGATTTGTTTAACCAGACCTCTGAACTCTTTTAGGGTTCTTCTCGGGCTGTTGTGTATGAAAAAGTAAGTGGTTGTTAATTTCAAGGAATGGTAATGAACTATTGGACAAGCCACAAGTTTGGTAAACCTGGCTGAATGATTGGAAAATGATTCGCATTTAGCCCACCGAACGTTCGCTTCTAAGTGCAGTCATAACCATATATTTGCAGTCTCAGAACAGTCATAAAGCCAATCAGTCATAACTCACATAGGTTGTAAGTTGACAACTACCTATATAATAATAATGTTATTTAAGTAAATATTTACATTAGCCTACGGAAGACTTCACCTTCACATATGAAACCAAGAGATGATTTTTTTAGCCTTTTTATGGGAAAAAACATGTGTCTTATATGATATTAAATATGGTATATAAATGGTACTGGTAAACTTATTAGAAATGACTTCTTTTAAAATATACATACAAAGGATTGACTGATTGATTATGAAATTTAGGTCTTGAAGACCTTGAAGACCAAGTGCCAGAACCCATCAGGATTATTCAGCGCCACATACAAATGATTTGCTTATTGTTACTGGCTGATATTAAGACATACACCAAACAATCAACATTACATTCCATTCCCTATACACCACGGCTCACGTATGTTGGGCAGACATTAAATAATTGCATTGCAAGAGCTGCCAAGTGTTTTTTTCAAAATCAAGAATAATTCTTAGGCATGTTTAACACAAATTCCTACTGATTAAAAACTTATCTTATAAAACATGATATGTTATTGCATGTCAGTGTCAGTGACTGCAATCCACTGGAAGTTCATGACAAGCAAAATTAAGAAAATGTCAGTAAAGCAACTTATTGATGGAACCTCTTTACATAACTTACACCCAGTTCATACTGTACTGCTCCACAACAAAAAGGTTGCAGAAAAACTTGTTACTGGGTCAGACTGAAGCAGAAAACTTTATGTTTGAGCACTACAGTACATACTGTATCTCAAGACCATAAAAAAATTTAAGTACAACTGCAGGTTAAAACTTTACATCTTACACCATAGTCAGGAGGAAAGACAATATCATGGCACTTGCAATATAACATAAACAAACAGTACAGTACATGAGTACTTGGTTACTTAAGATTTCAATCTCAGAAACACCAAACATCTTCCCATCCCAGTCAATGTTAAAGCAATCAACAAATTATAGTAGTATTAAAGCCTGGTAGGCTACAGAAAAAATGGTGCTTAATCAAGTCAATGAAGCAACTGTGCAGTTTTGAAATGAAGATATGAATAAGTGTCTGGAAAAGCATATACTTTTTCTATAGTAACTTAAAACTTGAGGCATATACACAATATAATATCATTTTGCGCATGAATTAACTTACAGCAATATGTTGTGCAAAAATCACTGTCAAATAAATACAAAAAAATCGTTCACAGATACTTTGCTAATAACACCACAGAAAGTATACACTTAAAATGTAAAGGATCCTGAAAACAAGAAAAATATATACAGTACTTCTGGTCAAGAACATGATTTGATAAAAGTATAATCAACAAGGAAAACAAAATAATTTGCAAAGATAAGAAAAAAAAAAAAAAGAATCTTCAACAGATAAAACTGACTGTTCATGAAATGTGTAACCCAGCAAAACTCAAGTTGAGTTTACAAATTTGTCTTCTTCCATCACATAAAATATTTGGTTTTTATATTTCCAGTACAAAATCTATTTTCTATATTAAAAATCAATCATGGAGGGATAAGATTCAAAAGTAGCAATTCCTTCACCCTCAATAAACTAATGCAAAACAGCAACAGAAAATGTTCAAAATTACAAGCTGAGAACTTTGCTCGATTAACAAGTTAACATTTTAACTAAGCATTTGAAATGAGGTGAAATGCCCCTCCCCTGACTTTATATACAGTCTTCTCTATATACACAACGCTGCTGTTGTGCTTTCCTTAGTACAGTAATTCACTATGTAAAGGATGAACTACTGGTATCCAATGCACTTAACTTTCAAGAAAGTTAGTTGTACCACATCAGCAATAAGCAATGATGATATACTGTACATACCCTCTACTGTTAAGACTTGTAAAATACTGAGTACAAGGTGAAGTAAATTCAGGAGCAAAAATTTTCCATTTACCTGACAAACAGACTCTAGTGAATAAAGCCAAGATTTCAAATTTATCATAACGTGAGACATACAGAGGGAGGATTGCTACCCAAAAGTTGTCCTTTCAGCAAATCTGAAATTAGTTACAGTTACGCAGTTTATTCATTTTTCAAAGAATGCTTGAGACAGAGTTAAATCTCAGCAACAACTCTTCAGGGGTTTATAACTTTAAACCTTTATCATTTGAATAAGTGTCGATGACTTAGGCCCAAAAGAAAGAATGAACTTTACACAGCCTTATGATGTAAAGTAAATGTTGAATGTCATTACTTTATTTTACCCTTTACATATCTAGTTCATACATAATACACAAACATACATAAAAACTTATCCAGATACCAAGCTAGATAAAGGTATCTAGGGTATTATTAAAGTAAGAGACAATTAACTACTGAAGCTGTATCATTTTAGTTCACTAAAGCAGACTTCACAGACACTAATTGGCGTCCAAAAAGGAAATACATATCACTACCAGTCCCATAAATTGAAATGGTACAGACCTTGCTCATTACTTCATATACAAAAACTAATTAACCTTTCTAAAAATTAATGAAATATTTACTCATTCTGTGCATTAATGCAAGATCCTGCTTGCAAATTCTGAATATTCCCTGCTACATGGAAGGCATTTGAATAACCTACATGATAAAGAAAAAGAGTGCATAAAAGAAATGAGGGGGAGAAATCATACACCTACTAATGAAGGATGCAAATTTTACAAATAAATATCAAGAAAATATCACCAACCACACAAACCTACTATCTTAACATCATAACATTTACAGTGACCCCACAAGATTCAGGAGTCATCAAAATATATGCGTCCAGGACCATTGGCTTTTAACCACCGTCTATAAGACTTGTAACGACCTGATTCTGCTTTCCTCAACCTCATTTCTTCATCCCGTTCAGATTTCCATGCAGCATACTTGTCTTTTACCCATAATTCTAGCCTTAAATAATCCTCTTTGACTTCATCCTCCAGACTCTGCAAAATATTCACAGCCATAAATTTTCTGCTGCATAAGATAAACTACACAAACTTATTCTTACAAGAGGAGTCAGACAGGAACATCACCTGGTTATAGCACAGCAAACTACATTAACAATACTTTTCAGGGAATTTAAATCCAAACAGTACTAAACTTTAATATACACCATCACAATGATTTAAAAATTCATCAAAAGAAGTTACAAAATATGTAATGGAGTTACCTGATAATCCTGAAAAGTACATACAACAAAGGTTGCTTCCAAACTTAAAAATTCAAATATTCACAGTACTGCTACATGACTAACTAAGAGTGATATCATGACATCACCATTAGTCAGTTATTTTACACTAATGCAAATCACAGGGTTTGATGTCTGAAACACTAAAATTTATTTAAAGCTCAGTGTTTCTATACAAATACAGTGCAAAGTTTACATAACACTGAATAACAAATAATGAGGGAAGTGTACCATCTCTAACAAGTTCATGACACACCACTTCATTAGCAAGGATGCTTCTACAGCAATGCTGTGGTTCAAACATAATGACTGAAGTTATGGGTTTCTATACTTACTAACAAAATAGAGACAGCAATCCCACACCTATGGAAAAATTGGCAATTAACTCAACAGAAGGACTATGTAGCTAATGAAAAACACTAATTGCAATAGACAGACTACTGACTAGGCCAGGCTCAGAGCTTGGTTGACTATTTTAATAGGTTGAAAGATTCCTGTAACCTCATAAATGAAACTTCTTTGCCGATTACTTACAATGGTAAAACTGGGAAGCCAATGATGAGAGACAAACCTAATACTCTGATGTTCATCACATGTATAAAAGGAGTGGGAAACAAATGGACAAGTACCTCTTATGTTCACAGTAAGTCACAGGTCACAAAAGCATCATCATCAACATTTTTGCATAAAATGTTTATTTTTTATGTTTAGACATAATGAGTGTTTTCCACTGTCCTCTGTATAGTGCACTTTCTTCCTGTGTCATGAGAAACTGTCTCACTGATATCATATTTAATAGTTCTGGAGACCTCTGTTTTCCACTGAAAGAATTTATGGTTTAGGTACTACAATTATGATGTTAGAAGTGGTCTTTGAATAGACATTCCATTGTAAATAATTATAGTTGAAATAATTCTGATGCAATCAGTTGCCTCTGAATAAGGATTCCACTGGAAAAATTTTAGCTAATTACAACTTAAGTAGTTGCCTCTGTATAAGGATTCCATTATAAATAACTGTATGATACAGATGGAAATTTAAATTGGTTGTAACTCCTGTTGAAGGGTAAGGAAATTTCTTCCTGCAACTGGATTAGCACCATTTCAAATCTATGTACTGCATCTGATTGAAATGATAAGTATAATTTACCTTCCATAAATATAGTGCCACCAGAGCTGGGTTGTGATGTGGAGGCAGTGTTTGTTAGGGAAATCTTTGACATATCTCATTACATTTAGGCCATGCTTCTCCAACAGTCACTTATAACCTTAAGTTGTAAAACATTCTAGGCTGTCTACCTTTTCCAGTTTGGTAAATGATGCAATGCATTTGGCCCCACAGACAATGGGAGCTCAAGCTAGTAAGCCACTGACTAAGCAGTGGCACTTCTTCAAAGAACCAGCAGGAACCATATTGGCACTTACAAATCATTGTTATTAGAAAGCACAGTTCTATCTAGATGCCAAAACATTTCAAGCACATCAGATTGCAGGTAATTTCTTTAAATACGGTGAGAGCAAGTGCATAACTTGTGAGTTCAAGAACTGATGATGTTTCAAATATACTTTTGGTTCAGTTACAAAGTTTCAATGAACAGTCAAGTTAAAATGCTGAATATTTACAAAAATGACATTTCAATAATAAAATTAAGTTTCATATATACAGTACTTACCAAATAATTACATAGCTAATGTTTCTAACTTGCGCGGCAATTTAAAAAAAAATTTGCGGTAGTGCTTTTGTGTAGGTGACAGACACCCCCAACCTATCTGGGAACACGGGAAACAAGCTGGCTGGTAAGCTCACTTTGTTTGTGTCCTTATGTCCCCAAGAGGGGAGAAGGGCGGATTCTGAGTCTGTAATTACTTGGTAAGTATGTCTAATACTTAAATTTTATTATGAAAATGTCATTTTCATATAAGTAATTACATAGCTGAATCCCATATTGAATGGAGGTGGGACATGGACACATTCTACTCCAAAACATTAAAGCATGGTAACAACTTTGAAATAGAAAAATTTGCCAGCATTGAATGCAATGCTTCTTGTTTCCTTACCTGGTAAGAGAGCTACTGCAGTTGAATACTGCCTCTGGTTGGTGCTCATCTTAACCTGTAGTGGCATGGCTGTTGACGTGTGGGTCACCTCTACTAAAGTGGGAACTTAGCAGTGGAAGATATGCCTGATGGCTAGCAAAGCATACAAAAGGTGCCCTAGCCCCAGGTGCAGTAACAAAATTAAAACCAGACAACGCTGTCACCTACTCTGAAAACACTAAAAAACACCACCACTTATCCACTAAGACCGATACATTGTACCCCCAGGCTCCCCTAAACTTGAAAACCCTACTCCAAGGCGAAAGGACTTCCTATAATTCCTCACCTAATACCATGCCAGCCACTGTACTGCAATCATCAAACACTGTTTCCACTTCCTTTAAATAGTGAGAGGCGAAAATAGACCTGCACTTCCAGTATGAAGACTGAATAATGCAAGTCAAGGAAATATATGTCTGAAAGCCAAAGAGGTCGACACTGCTCTGATATCATGAGCTCTCACTTTAAAAATTGATAAAATGTCTTCCTGGATCTGGGAATGTTCCTCTGAAAGCAAATCTCTCAGGAAGGACAACAAAGCATTCTTTGACAGTGGATGAGAAGGGTTCTTAACCAAACAGCGAAGGTTACTAGAAGGACCCCTGATCTTTTCTGTTCTCTTCAGATAGTATCTAAGAGCTCTGACTGGACAAAGTTCTCTATCTTCTTCCTTATGGCTCAGAATATCCATTAAATTCTTAATAGTAAATGAATGAGGCCAGGGCTTGGACAGATCCTTGTTCTTGGCCAAAAAGCCTAGGGTGAAGGAGCAAACTGCATCTCCTTGGGAAAAACAAACCCTTTTATCAATGGCTTGAATTTCACTAATAAGTTTAGCTGTAGCTGAAGCAAAGAGGAAGAGTGTTTTGCGTGTGAGATTCCTAAGGGAAGCAGAACGAAGGGGGTTCAAAAGCTGGACTGGTCAGCCATTTCAGGACCACATCCAGATTTCAGGAGCCCAAATTGTCCTTCTTCTGTTTTGTCGTATCAAAGGACTTTAGCAGGTTGTTAATATCTTAGTTCGACGAAAGATCTCTATGTTTAAATACTGAGCTCAACATAGCCCAGTACCCTTTAATGGTGGAGGAAGACAAATTTCTCGAGTTCCTCAGGTACATGAGGAAATCTGCAATCTGTGTCACAGAGGTCTCAGAAAATGAGACATTGTGGTTGTGGCACCACCGACAGAAGACTGACCACTTGGCCTGGAGGATGAGGTTAGAAGATTTTTGCCTGCATTGTGTAATGGCCTCTGCAGCTCCCCTTGAAAAACCTTTCACTCTGACAAGCATGCAGACAGTCTGAAGCCTGTCAGAGAAAGACCGGACAATCCTTGGTGTTGTCTTCTGAAGTGCGGTTGTCTGAGTAAAGATGGTTTTTGGGGAAGGAGTCTTGGATAATCTACCAATAGAAGCAGGAGGTCTGGGAACCACTCCCTTAGGGACCAAAACAGGGCTATGAGGGTCATAGTTGTGTTGTGGTGTGTCTGAAACTTGTTTACCACCTCCCTGATCATGCTGAAGGGTGGGAAGGCATTAAGTCCAGGTAGGACCAATCTTGCAGCATGGCATCTGTTGCCCATGCAAGAGGATCTGGGGGATACAGGGTCCACTCAGTGGGAAGGACCTCATTCCAATGTCTCAGCTCGTCCGCCAACACATTTAACTTCCCCTGGATAAATTGGGTGACCAGGATCACTCAGTTTTGTTCTGCCCACAGGAGTAGCTCTCTTGCTGCCTGGCAGAAAGAAAAGGAATGGGTGCCACCTTGTTTGCAGATATATGCTAAGGCTGTGGTATTATCCGCATGCACTACTACTGTCTTGTTGAGGACCATGGACAAAAAAACTCTGAAGGCCTAGTTGAACTGCTTTCAGTTCTCTCACATTTATAAGTAGGTTTTGCTGATCTGGGGTCCATGTACCAGATACTTCCTGATTCCCCAATAGGGCTCTCCAGCCTATGTCCGAGGCGTTGGAATGAATGTCTAGGTTGGGGCTCAGAGGTTGAAGGGACTTCCCTTGTGACAGTCTTTCTTCTGACAGCCACCACCTCTTCCCTTGTGACAGTCTTTCTTCTGACAGCCACCACCTCAGGTCCAATTTGATCTCCGGGATGATCAGTAACACGTAAGTGTCCAGCTGTGTTTTCCTGTCCCAGTTGGCCTTCAAATAGAACTGGAGAACTCTCATATGAAATCTGCCTGGTCTGACAAACATCTCTATGGATGCCAGAGTCTCCAGTAGGCTCATCCACTGTTGAGTCGAGCAAGACAAAGGGGCTAGAAAACTCTGGCCTGTCTGAAGGCAGCTGGAAATTCTCTTGGGAGATGGAAAAGCCCAAATAATCCAAGAATTCAGTCATCCCCAACAGAGGATTTCTTGCGATGGGGTCAACTGGGACTTTTGAAGGTTTATAATATGTTACGTACAGTTTATATGCATCCATGTACATTTACTTTATTATTGTCTAACAGGAGAATTATGTTTACATTATCATTTATCCCTCATAACCATTACTATATACTTATTGTAAGACCACTAGATTGATTATGCATTGTGGCAACATAGTTGTTGTTTCCCGCCATGTGCGATGTATAACCAGTTCCAGTTAAGTGGTCGCTGAAGTGACAAGCATGACACTTCCTTCCGCTTTCACGTTATTGTCCGTCTTTAATATATGGGAGTATACAGAACCTCTGACTTTAATTCATCGCTCTTCATTCCATTGCCTACATGGATGTATGTGGCACAGTTACATGCCACAGATGGATGGTGCAGTGAGTACATATCTCCCTTGACAGAGATTTCACCAAGGCCTGAGTTTTGAAATCCATGAAGGGGACTGCCATTGAGCATTGTTTACTTCTCATCTCATACATCGGATCTCTTACAGCGATGAAGGATATCAATGACAGTGTCACCAGTGCATTGCAGTGTCTCCAAGAGTGATACAGTGTTTGTGTAGTGATGTGTTAGTATCAATGTATTATAGTGCAGTGTGGTATTGTGAGAACTCGCCAGTATCTCGGCAGAATATTTGAATTCTGGCGCGATTTTCGCTGCCCCGTCACATGTCCTTCCCTTCTGATGCATAGAAAGTGACTGGGGCCAAGAGGCGCCCTCCTCCCCACCACTTGCTCTCCAACCAACCAATTGTCTCACCCACCTGCCCGCTCTATTCCATAAGCTCACTGTAATTAAGATTTTATTTGTCAACTAATCCTGGTATTCCTTCATTTGCATACAGCGAATTGGACATTTTACAGATTCCAAGCTCTCTTATGTACCTATTGGACATTTTACAGATTCCAAGCTCTCTTATGTACCCAACTCAACATGGCTCAGCAAGAGGAACAACTAATTGAGTTGATTGATCAGACAGAGGATCAGACAGTGGATCTGGTAGAGGATCAGGCAGAAGGTATGATACCAGATCAGATGACAAATCAATGCATCCCCGCCCGCCCCAGCTGCTGACAGTTCAAGCCCCCGCCCTCCTTCCTTGACTCCCAATACGCCAGGAGGCTGCGATAATGACATATTGCATCTCATACATTTTCTTCAGACTTCCAGCTTGCAAGAGCAAGATTGACCGAGACAAGAGGAACAGACCTTCAGACAACAAATGGAGTAATCACGACAGGAAGACAACCAGCAATTCATGGCCCGATTCACACTGCTGTCAGGACCTTGCAGCATCGCAACCCCAGCAACCTGACACCACATCCACACCTTCTGTCACACCTGTTCCCCCAACCTCTGGCGTTACAGTGCATACACCTACAGTTTCTGGCAAGCCAACGGTCCACCCCCACCTCTCCTGCAACAAGATGCAACGTATCAAACATTTTGCCAATGGAGGCTTCGTTCTGAGGACTATGCAGCCTTAGTTGGACTTGGTAGATTGCATCAAACCTCCCAGCTGATCCATGTGAGGACATGCATTTTCCTGGACATTCAATGTCTGCTTACACATCCCTCCCAACACATCACTATCCCTCACAGAGGTGTTGGATGCACTGCAGAAGGACTTTCGTAGCCTCAGAAATGAAGCTTTACGATGTAGGGAATTGTTGTCCAGCAAACAGGCTGTAGGAGAATCATTTGCAGACTGCACTGAACCACCCGTATTCGCGGGGGATGCATACGCACCCACCCCCCCGCGAATAGTTAAAATCCGTGAATACTTAAAACCCCTCTAAAAACACTTAGAACTGCCCATTTTGATAGTTTAAACACAAGAAAAGCCCTGTAAAAATGCTTATACCTGAGTATTTTAATAGTTTTATCACAAAATGTGCATTTATTCATGAAAATTATAAGACAATACAGTAATTAGTGAATATTTCTCAGTGAAAAATACCGCGAATGGGCGAATTTTCCGCAAATAATGGGTAGATATGTTCCACAAAGAAACCCACGAATGCGTGAGTCAGCGAATCCTGAGAACGCGAATACAGGGGGTTTACTGTACTACACATGCCTCAGAGATCTAGCTGATGAAGTGGACTTATGCACTGGCAAACCCGCTTCCTGCGCTGAATGGCAACTGCAGATGATAATTTTGATGGGTGTGAAGGAAGAGGAGTTAATACAATGCCTCATCCCCCTCCAACCTTCATCCACCCTCACAGAGTTTGTGACATGCTGTCGCTCCTATGAATCCACATGTGTGACTGCATTGGCCATTGCATCTTCCCCTACCTAGGTCAGTGCAGTATCTTCATACAAGACAAACCAGCACCTACAGAAGAAGACTTCTTATCAATATCCTGATCAGCGTTCTCACCAGTCTCCTAACAGTGACCCTTGTCAATACTGCTCTCATAGGCACGACTCCAGACAATGCCCAGCCAAGGGTGCCACCTGCAGTAACTGTGGACAGACAAGTCATTTCCCTGCTAAGGAAGTTCAGTGCAACATCTATCAGAAACAGGGACATTTTGAGAAGACGTGCAGGTCTACCATGACGAATCAGACCGGGCATGCAGCCTCACCTTCAAGCCCTAGTGGAAATTGCCCCTCACCACCTACTAAGTCGAAAACCAGCTGCCGTCTCGTGGGTGCCAACTCAGATAACGGAGTTCCCCACACCAGTCACTGTCTCCCTGTCCTTTGGCGATATCTCATCACATCTCCAGCTAATTCCCAATACAGAAGCAGACATCACAGTGATTGGCACCACACACTTGGATCCACTTCACATACATCGGACAAGACTTTCACCTCCACCCATGACAGATGTCTTGACAGCAGATGGATCCCCCATGACACCAGCTGTGGGATGCTTCCAGGCGACACTTTGCCCCAGCAACAAGTCATGCTTTGCAACCATACATGTCCACGAAGATATCCAGATTGCCCTCCTCTCCCTTGGACATTGCAGAGTCCTCGCCATAGTGTCACCAGACTTCCTGAAGCCCATTCTCAAGGTTACGCATGTTAACAGATGTGCCCAGTTTCCTGCCTCCTCCATGACGTCACCCACAGCTGCTAAGGACTATTTTCTCCGCCATTTCAGCGACGTCCTACATATCCAAGAAGGATCTGCAGATTCAGCCACTAAGGAAACTGACAGGTTCCCCAATGCAGATCCACCTGAACCCTGGTGCTATACTGTTCGCTATACAGTAATACCCTGAACTTGAGCGATTCGAGTTGCGTGAATTCACACACGCGAACTTTTCATTGGAACTTAACTAGTTGTCATACACGAGTTTTTCATAGACACGCGAACATTTGCGAATACTGAGAAACCCTGCAAAAGTGTTTATGTTTAATTTTCATGTAATTTATAAGTTTTCAAGCTTTCATGTGTAAATTAAATAACATTAAATAATAAAAGTAATAATTTTCTCTCTATCTCTTTATCTTTTACTGAAATGATAAATAAAGAATTTTTCGACTGCACGCTGTTTTATGGCACATGTATATATTTATTTGTTTTAGGTCCCATTGATAAATAAACGTAAAAATTTTTACCTAATAATAAGTACTAATTTTCAAATAATAATAATAATAAAAATAATAAAACTGTAATTATACAATTCGTATGTGACATGTATTTTAAACAAACAAATATCTTTCCCTCATCTTTTGTTCGAAGCTCGATGGTAAAGCTGTCAGACATGTCAATTCAACATGACAAGAAGGGAGAGTGTTGCTGATTAGCAGGCCAAAGGTTTTCTTACATAACCTCTCTCTCTCTCTCTCTCTCTCTGTAATAATTCATAAAAAATTTCACTCACTTAAGTTAAGACAACTGTTCTCTCTCTCTCTCTCTCTCTCTCTCTCTCTCTCTCTCTCTCTCTCTCTCTCTCTCTCTCTCTCTCTCTCTCTCTCGTTTGTAGTTAGCGCAACCCACGTATTACTGTTTCTCTGTATGTCTTTCACTGTACAGTAGATAACTTTAAATTGATCTAATTTTACCTGTACCATCTACAAACTGTACATGCGCCATTTTAAAACACAGAGACACAGAGCATTTCCGAACATAGAGAAAGAGACAGAATAAAGAAGCTTTTAAAAACAAGGTTAAGACGACTTCTAAAAATAGGTTGGCGGAGTGGGGAGTGAGAAATAGTACACTAATCTTCACACACTCCTATACTTTTACGTCAACCATTTATTTCTTTTTTTAAGGGTAATGTATTAGGCTAACTTTTAAATGAAATTACAGTAATTTTAATTTCATTTAAAGTTAGTTTAATACTGAATTTCCTTCTTTTGATATCTAACATAAGAATAACTTCTCTCTCTCTCTCATGTTATTCTCTCTGTCTCCTCAATAATTCATAAATAATTTATTTCAAGTAAGGACAATCTCTCTCCCTCTCTCTCTCACTCGTGTTATTCTTTCTTCTGTAATAACTGAAAAATCTCTTTCTCTCTCTCTCTAAACATCTCTCTCTCTCTCTCTCTCTCTCTCTCTCTCTCTCTCTCTCTCTCTCTCTCTCTCTCTCTCTCTCTCTCTCTCTCTCTCTCTCTCTCTCATAGTTAGCGCTCACACATTTTTACAATTTATTATTTCTCTGTGCATCTTTACCTGTCAGTAGAGTTTAAACTGATCTAATTTTCCCTGTACTGTCTACGAAGTGTAAATACGCTAGTGTGGAAAATACGTTCTGAAACATACAGACATAATAACTATGAGTTGTATTAGTCCATATAAAAAACACTGTTTGTTCATGAAAAAGCATTTCAGAACAAAGAGAAAGAGACATAGAATAAAGAAGTTATTAAAAAGAGGTTGAGAAGACTTCTAAAAATAGATCGGTCAGAAGGGGAGCAAGACAGAAATTCTCTTCCAACTCTATTTTTTTTGTCAACCATTTATTTCTTTTTTTAAGGGTAATGTATCAAGCTAACTTTTAAATGAAATGACAGTAACTTTAATTTCATTTAGAAGTTAGCTTAATAATTTGGGAGCATGATTACTGTCATATTTGGTGTTTAAACTTTAGAAACAAGCATTTATTAGCATTTTTAGAGACCATGCCAGACTTACACGAAAATTCACCTTGTGTGAGGGGTTCTGGAGCCTAACCTCGTTTAAATTCGGGGTATGACTGTACACATGACCAGGCCCATTCCGTCCCCCTCAGGGATCAAGTGAAAGAAGAACTTGACTCCTTATTGCAACAAGAAATCATCTCACCAGTCAGCGACGAACACCTCCGAATGGTGCCATCCCACGGTCCTGGTACCCAAGGACAAAGGCGTCCACATCACTGTGGATCACACCCACCTAAATTCTCAGGTTACTAACCCTACACACACATTGTCCACGCACCATGATACTGTCCGCAACATCTCTCCTACTACAAAGTTCTTCATCGCAGCGGACACCCTGCATGGTTACTGGCAGATGGAGTCAGAGGAAGAGGACTGCCACTTGACCACGTTTATAACTCCATATGGAAGATTCCAGCTTTGCTGTGGCCCGATGGGATTTTGGGTGACAGGTGACGCGTACTGCCTCCGTGGGGATGTGGCCCTAAAAGGTATCCCCAACTGTGTGAAAGCCGTAGATGACATCCTCCAGTCTGAATCACCCTCAACAAGAAGAAATTCACCTTAGCAGCACCTAAAGTTAACTTCTGCGGTTATGTCCTATCATCCGATGGCATTACTTCAGACCCTGACAAGGTATCCGCTACACGTGACTTCCCTACGCCGTCCATCATGGACCTCAGGTCATTTATGGGTCTCGTCAATCAACTCGACGACTTCACTCCAAACATCGCAACAGCAGCACAACCACTATGCCCACTTATGAGCCCCAAATGCTCATTCATTTGGGGCCCTGACCATGAGCAAGCATTTAGGAAGGTCAAGGCAGCACTGACTTCACCACCTGTCCTGGCACCCTTCAACGCAGCCTCACCCGTGGTTTCAGACAGACATCTCATACCTCTACGGCTTCGGCAATGCCCTACTTCAAGACAACAGCCGCGGTCAGAAGCATCTCGTTCAGTGTGGATCTCATTTTCTGACAGACACGGAAACTCGCTAAGCCACTAAATAACTAGAGCTGCTCGCAGTCACTTGGGCTATGGCTAAGTGCTGCCTATAATTGTCTGGACTTCAGCATTTCACTTTAATGACTGATCATCACCCCCAACGAGTCCGATTCTCAACCACTGCACCTCGGACACCATTGAGAATCCACACCTATGATGCCTCAAGGTGAAAGTGGCCCCCTACATCTTCACCGCAGTCTGGCACGCGGGGAAACAGCTCTGCATACCAGACATCCAGTCTCCCTTCCCAACCAGTCACCCCATACCTGAAGGTGAGGAAGACTGCACCACCTCGACTGCACGCCAGGTGCATTGTCGCCAGCAACACCACTTCCACCGACGACCAGGCAATAGGATCCAACGTCAAAGAAGATAGGACTACGTGAAACCCGTACCGTTGCATCTCAAGATCAAGACTACAATCGTCTTGTCCACTACTTCTCCAACAGCTTTCCCACCAACTGTTATGACCTCCATGCCTCCACCCTCCTGTACTGGAAGCTGCGGGATAGCCTTTATGCAGATGGAAAGTTAGTGCTATACAGGCCCCAGATCATCATCCCTGCAGCCCTCCGTAGATGCATCTTGGCTCGCCTCCACGACAGCCACCTAGGGATCGAAGCTACTGGATGTTGTGCAAGACAGAGTGTTTTGGCCTGGCATCAACGCTGATATAAAGAATACGGTAGACAGTTGCGATGCCTGCCATCAGCTTCTCCTCAGCCAGCAACAAGAACCTTACATGTATGATAACCACCCATTCTGGTCCTTCGAAAGTGTGTCAGCTGACTTCTTCCATGTAGCAGGCAAATCCTTGCTTGTTATCGCCGATAGACTTTCAGGCTGGCCTGTGGTTGTCCCCTGTGGACATGACACAAGAATGTTCTGTGTCTTCTTCCGCGAGGTTGGCGTCCCATTCAGCTTACAGACTGATGGAGGACCCCCATTTTCCAGCCAAGAATTCATGCAATTCGCTGGCCGCTGAGGCATTCATCACATCATCACTTGTCCACACTACCCTCAGTCCAATGGACACACAGAAGCTGCAGTAAAAGCTGTCAAACACATGATCATCAAGACACCCCACCCGGGAAAATAGATTATGAAGCCTTTGATAGAGGACTGCTGGAGCTTCGGAACACCCTGAACCCTGCTGGACACTCCCCGGTGCAGATTCTCTATGGTCACCTTCTCCGTAACTGTTTTGGCCACCCTCCTGGTCATTCACGGATTACTGGCAAACTAAGACCGAGGATTACAGCCGTCATACTGCTGCCCACACTGACTAGGTCACAAGCCTCTACAACTCACATGCCCACCCTCTAACCAAGTTCACCATCGGCCAGTGAGTCAGGATACAAGACGCCACGCTGCTGCGATGGGACAAGGTCAGTATCGTGATGGGCCGCGGCAGGTCAAGACAGTACGAAGTACGCCTTCCTAGTGGCCGCATACGGTTCCGAAACTGATGACATTTACGCCCCATGCCTAATATGAGTGATGACATCTCCCCCCAAGTTCCTGTGTCCCCTTACTCTGGCCAGGAAGGAGAGACATCAATAGCCCTCATTGTTCATCCCGATTCGCTGAATGGAGTCAATGCTCTGCTCGAGACAGTGCTATGGGCATAAAGGGGGAGGGAGGTGTATAGATATCGAATATCATTACCATTGCGTATGTTACATACAGTTTATATGCATCCATGTACATTTACTTTATTGTTGTCTCACAGGAGAATTATGTTTACATTATCATTTATCCCTCATAACCATTACTGTATACTTATTGTAAGACTAGATTGATTATACATCTTGGCAACATCGTTCTTGTTTCCTGCCATGTGTGATGTATATCCAGTTGTTCCAGTTAAGTGGCCGCTGAAGTGACAAACATGAGACCTCCTCCTGCTTTCACGTTATTGTCTGTCTTTAATATATGAGAGTATACAGAACCTCTGACTTTAATTCATCACCCTTCATTCCACTGCCTACATGGACGTATGTGGCAGGGATACCTGCCGCAGACATTAAGAAGGCCCAGTTCCAGGGTAAGCAGAAGAATCTTGTATAAGTCCTTTATGCACTTTTCCTTTGATGGGGATCGAAGCAGCCAGACATCTAGATAAAGGCTGACATTGATCCCTACCAAGTGGAGCCATTTCGAGAGAGTAGTGAGGACTTGAGCGAACACTTGAAGGCCCATAGAAAGGCCGAAGCTAAGGGCCCAAAACTGATACACCTTGTCCTGGAAGACAAACGTTAGATATTTCCTGGAAACTGGATGGATAGGAATGTGGAAGTATGCATCTTGCATGTCTAAGGATATCATCCAGTCGCCCTGGTGAATGCATGAAAAGGCTCATCTCCATTTTGAATTTTGTCTTCAGGACAAAATGATTGAGGGCGCTTAACATTGAGGACTGGTCTTCAACACCCCGATGCCTTTGGTACTACAAAGAGTTGGTTGTAAAACCCCTCCGTGTTGGTGTTTTTGACTTCCTCTATGGACCTTTTCTGGATAAGATGAAACTTCCTTTGTAAGGGCCGAATGTCTCTCGGACCATATCAAGTACACTGTCAATGTGATAGGAGAGGTGGCTAATGGTGGGCTCTCCAGGAATGGGATGACAGCCATCCTTCAGAACTTGGATGATCCAAGACTTCGCTCCTCATATCAGCCACTTCTCCCAAAAAACTAGAAGTCTGGCTCCTATGGGTGCATGAAGGACTTCCTTCTCATTTTTTAGGTACTGTCTTGGCAGAGCTCTTCTTAACAGACTTGGCTGATTTGTATGGATCCTGAATGGGGCTCAGGTCTACTTCCATGAAAGGGCTGTTGCTGGAGGGGTGAAGAAATCCTAGTTTGAAAGGCAGTCGAATCCTTGGAATGCTTAGACGACTGGGACAACAAGTCTTATGTAGATTTCTGCTGTAAATCTGATGCAATTCCCTTCATTGTGTCCTGAGGGAAGGGATGATGCTGGTCTAGTGGCAAGAAAAAGAGGGCCGACTTCTGAGCTGGGGTGACTCCCTTAGACGTAAAGGAGTACCAGAGCTCTCTTTTCTTCAGTATTCCAAAAGCAAATAAGAGCAGAAAGCTCTAGAGAGCCGTCTCCGATGGCTTTGTCGGCACAGGACAGAACCCTGAGCCAGTCTGGGGCAATATCTGCCGCTATATCCTGGTGGTCCTCGATTTTCTTGGCCAGTGGGCCAACTGTGCAATCCAAGAAACTAAACTCTTTGAATACCTTAAAAATATGTTGAACTAGATGACCTAGCTCTGCAAAAGAAAACATTATCTTCGCCGACAAAATGCAGAACAACGAGAAGAGTCAATGAGACCAGAGAAGTCCCCTTGGGAGGAGGCAGTGACTCCCAAAGAAGGAGCTTCGCCGGTTACATAGGATAAGTACTTCCTGCGAATTAAATGAGGAGGAAAAGCAAAAGATGCCTTGCCTTGCTCCCTTTTGGCTGAAAGCCAGTCTCTCATCTCCTTGAAGGACTTCTTAGAAAACAAACAAAGTGCTATCTTGTGAAGTCTTGTCCTGTCGTCTGGTTGATTCCTCATTAAAAAGGTCGAAGCAAGCGAGGATGGGGGAGCTGGGGTGAAAATGTGGGAAAATTTGCCAAAAGGTACAGCAGTAGAGCAGCATAACCCAAAGGCAGCGCATGTTCTTGGTTGACCTCTTGTTCTTGGTCAACCTCTTCCTCTTCTGAGGAGACCGAGGACAGGATATCATCCTGAGAAGTCTTGGGAATGGAGGGAGCTTTCTTTAACAATTCCATAATTTGGGCTAACTGCTGCTTAATAGGTGCCAGAGTAGGCTCTTCATAGTCCAAAGGCGAAGGAGACGATGCTGTAGGTCTAACTGGAGGTGACATAGGAGACCGGCTTCTCTGAGCAAACAAAAGAGGCGATGGGTGCCTGGGAGTAGGTGCTTGGCACTTGGAAGCGGGTGCTGGGTTCTCAGGAGCTGGCGCCAGGCGCTCGGGATGTGGCGCCAGACATTTGGGTGCAGACGCTGAGCGCTTATGAGCTGTTGCCGAGTGCTTGAGAGCCAGGTGTGGGAGCTCAGCCGTTGAGCACTCAGGTGAGAAGGCCTCTGGACTGTCCCATGTAGACAGAAATGGATGCTGATGGACAGGGCCAGAGACAAAAGGTTCCACAATGTAACTACAAGAAGGGTGGGGACTGTTAATAGACTTTTTATACCGCTTAACAGGTAACATCTGGACAGCAACCAACATCCTTGGAAGGGAGCTCAAGTGGTAGGGAAGAGTCTAGGATCATTTGTGGCACCTCCTGTCCATGCTGTAGTCATTGGAATAGCTTGAGGATAACTGATGAACATCCAAAGACGCCTTTCCAATGGCTGTCTGCCAATACCCGGGACTGTGCAACAGGAGCAGCTGAGGCAGGCAACTAACCAGTGGGCAAACCCCACAGGACTCCCTTGTACTTTCGGTAAGTCTTCTCCCAGGTTTAGGGGAGCAGGACAAAGACCTTGGTCTAGGAGAACCAGCAGGACGGATGACCACCTCCTCCACTGGCACTGCTCTCTCACTCGGTATTTTATCCGAGAACACTTTATCCATTATCACTAAGTGAAACTCTTAATTCTGCCACTGTACTTACTACAAGGTTAATTTTCTTATCAAGCCTGGATTCGAGGGAGTAGGAGGTTGAACAGTAGAAGGGCAAAGAATAGGAGAAACAGTAGGAATAAGAGTAGAAGGGAGAGACACAGAACTAACCTCTAAGCCAGGTTTAGGCGTAGCTTCTACACTAAGAGAACGCCTCTTGGCTCTAGAAGCCACTTTTCTCTTCCTATCTCTTTCTAACTTGTCTCAGTGAGACTTCAGAATTTTCCATTGTTTACTATCCCATGAGGAACATTCATTACAGGTTTTCTCTTCTCCAGAGCCAAGGATGTGGGGAGATTGGCACCAGGCGCTGGGTGTACTGAGTTGGCGCCAGGATGTAGGTGACGCCAGCCGAGCTAGTGGCCAGATAACTAATCAGTCAGGAGCTGGTAGGCACTCCTATGAGCTCAGGGCAGAGCTGGTGGCAGGCAAATTGGAAGTCAGGTGAGGTGTAGGCTTGGGCTGGAGGGTGCTCCTGGGAGCCCTGAGCACTGTCCCTGGCTGTCACGACTGTCTTCTCTTCCATTAAGTTCTTGAGAGAGAGAGAGAACGGATCCAGGTCATGGAAGGGTCCTCGTTCTCATTTAAAAAAACCTAAAGGTCAACAAGCAAACTTCATTACTGAGTCTGATGTAGCTTGATATCCCTAAAAAGGAGGAATGAGAGATTCTATATCTTCTCTCATAAAAAGGGCAATGCTGCCACTGAGTCATAAGCATCTCAGAAGAAGAAACAAGAGTCTGAGACACACAATTTGGAACATCGTTCACTTAGATTGGTAGACTGAGCTAGAAGATGACGTCTGCATCTTCAAATGTCTCTTGCAGCACCTCTGAAAACATGCCCCCGCCCTTTCCTGACAACCACCCGGGCACCCCCAAAGCTTGTCCACATAAGAGTGTACCACCCTTGGTGGTGTCTCCTAAAGTGAAGTTGTTCAAGAAGTAACGAATAATGGAAGGATTCTTGGAGAGTCCACCAATCAATCATAGCAATTCGGGAACCAATAATTATGGTTCAGAACGGGGCTACAAGGAACGTCATAATGTTCTGACTAACCTGAGAAAGTTCAGCCCTTCCTTAACCATGTCAAATGGTGGAAGAGCTTAGAGGTCCAGGTTGGAACAATCTTGCAGTATGGTGTCTGTTGCCCATACTAGAAGATTCCTTTGAGGTAGCAAACAGTCAAGGTTGGCCTTCCCATAGAAGCACATAACCCAACAGTTCAGGGGATTCAGGGTCCACTCAGGAGTAAGAGTGAGTTTCTGAAGGCTCAGCTCATCCACCAGAAATTCCTGTTGGACTAGAAAAAACTCAATTTCTCATCCGCAGAAAAAACCCTCTTGTCAATTGGGTGCATGAGCTAAAGTAATAAGTAAGGACTGTGGTCGTTTAAATGAATACCACAGTCTAGGAGTGAGCGTGTGTTGAGAAGAACTGAAGCCTTAAGCGAATGGCTTTTAGCTCTCTGGCATATATGTGAAGGTTTGTTCCCCGGGGACACGTCCCAGAAATTTCCTGGTTCCCCAAGCGGCGGGCTTCCTCTGCTAGAACAAGGAGAATCAGTCTAAGACTAGTCTCATGATGAGGGACTTCTTCCGAAAGTATAATTCGGACAGATACTACCATAGGTCCGACTGAAAACCGGGTCTCTGGGAAAAAGCAGCGGAGTTCGGTTATGATTCCTTGTCCCTATTGGTCTTCTGGGACAGGCTGAAGTTCATGATCAGAAAAGAAGACAAAAGTAAGTGGAGCGAGGACTTGAGAGAAGTCTCATGACATAGATGTCGAAGCCTAAATTCCCGCACTGGAAGACCCTGTCTCGTAGGACAGGTCTGAGATATCTTTCGCAGTCTGCATGTGGACATGAAATGACGTATCCTACATATTCAGAAACTCCACCCAATCACCATGGAGAATGGATGACAGGACTGTTCGGTTGGTCTCTGCAAGCAAACAAACTTGTAGAACCTTGTGCAGACTCGCAGACAACTAAGTGGATTAGTTGCTGACCCTAACAACGCTAGACAGCCATGGACACATGGCCATCAGGACGGGATCGACTTCTTAATGCGATAACGCCTTGCATGGACATGATGACACCTCATACAGACTGATACAGACTGACAACATATGCGGAACTGTACTTGGCTAAAAACTAATATCTGACATGCTTAAAGGAACTTGAAAAGTCCATGAGTTACACAAAAGCCTGGCCATAACAATGGTCTTGAACAAAACCAGGAGTGACGACTACTGTTGCAGTCAAACATACTGCTCTACAGGAAAAAATCCACGAAAAAGAATTAGGCGTTCAACGACGGGAGCCTAGTATGGCTAGGTAGTGCTGAGCGCTCTGGAACAGGAGTTGGGTGCTTGGGATTCGGTGCCAGACGCCAGAAAGCTGGAGCCAGGACCTCTGAAACTGATTCAGGTGCTCGGGAACAGGCACTGCTACTGAGAGGGTTCTTGGCGCTTCTCTTCTGCTTGGAGCCCAAGAAAAGTCTTTCAACAAAAGAACGTTCAGGAGGAAAGATATCGTTATTCCCAAGGAAGAATGGATCGAGGATTCGATATAGCCTATGTCGTCTGAAAGCAGCTGTGATTCTCTTGGTAGAAGGCTGAAGGCGAAGAAAAGAGGGCTGATAGTGACTGTACTTCTCCTAGTAGAAAAAAAGAGCCGCACAGCTCCCTTCTTGTGATCCCAACAAAGGCGTGGAAAACTCAAAAAACTAACTCGATCATCCTTATCTGCATAGGACCTGTCAAAGAGATGTCTCTCGGTAACACCTGAGAAGTCTCCTATCTTATTAGCCCCTTCTCCTGTCAGTCAAGAGGTGATAGCTTTCTTCAACAAGCTCATAAAATCGTACAGAAAAGTCCCTGTCCACAAAGGACAGTGCTCTGAGACACTAACTGACATCACAAAGGGAGCACCTCGGCTTGTCCGGAACTCCCAGGCGAAGGTGGAACAGACATCCAGTGATCAGAGACTAGTGTTGGTCACTTGAAAACTGGAGCTAGGCGTTAAATTGGAAATTGTGCTCACAAAAGAGCAACAGTATGTTCTTAGAAGAGACAGGCGCTGAGCCAAAGAGACTGTTGCTACACTAGTAGACCGGCGCCAGATGCATGAGAGCTGGTGCTGGGAGCTCTATACTGTATGTGCTATTGGGCGCTTGGGCACTAATGAGTGCTAGGACACTATTGGGTGCTCAGGCGCTATCGGGCACTATCTGGCACTCGGGCGCTATTGGACTCGGACAAAGATGAACACTCGGACACTGCTGGTCTGTTTGACACCAAATACTGGCATTCCATAACCCAAAGTTCAGAAGATAAAATGCTCAAGACTGTCCCAGAAGTTATAGAAAGACTGTGGACTACACTCCTGCTCCCTGAGACGTTTACAGGAGAGAGGCGAAGTGCAAAACCATCTGACAGTGCCTCTTCAACAGCTAGATTCACCAATGGAGTATCACTAGGGATGCACATATCCATGGACGCCTTTCCAATGACTGTCCATCGATACCAGCAGACAGTAGGCTTGACTGAGGGACAGCTGCCCGGGGCAAAACCCCTTCGGACTCCCAGGGACTGAAAGTATGTATGCCTCCTCCCAGGTTTAGGGGAGTCTGACAGGGACTGGGTTTACGAGATCCGAAGGAGTCGGATACCCACCCTCTTCACTACACATATAGTAAGACGCCTTTCCAGTAGCTGTCTGTTGACACCTGTAACCAGCAACAGGCTCGACTGAGGGGGCGACTACCAGGGAAACCCACCAGCCTCCACTGGACTTTCAGCATGACTTCTCCCATGTTTAGGGGAGTATGACAGTGACTTAGGTCTAGGAGAACCAACACGCTGGATAATCACCTCCTCCACTGCACAACACTTCATATTCACAGGGTTAATTTCTGTTAACCCCTTACTGGACTAACCCGAGATATCTTGTGATCAGTGTTCTAAAAATTTTGGACTTACCACGAGTTATCTCGTGAAAATGTTAAATGCGAATACAGTATAGGACTAATACGAGATGTCTCGTGATCCACAATGTTGTTTTAAGGTTTCTTTGAGATATCTCATGCTATATCATACCTTTGGCAGTGGTACTTGCTGCTGGAAGTCGTGAGTTATCAAGAATGACTTTTTCGTTTTTTTCGCACTGACTACACGTCATTAGTAGCACTTCAGTGGCCATCCTGGTCGTTTGTTTGTTTGTTTTTTGCCTCTTTTCACTTGTTTTTAGGTAAGTTTGATTGTTTTATTTGACATCTTAGACTCTTTATATGTTATATTATTGATTTATTACGTTGATGTCGTGTCTTTTGTTAGTCTCTTGACCGTTTTGTGATACATCAAGCATAATTTTTTTTCTTTTACGATGAGGACGCACTATTACTAGCTCTCCAGTGGTGACTTTGAGAATCTGTTTGTTTTGAGTCTTCTTTTTGACTGTTTTTAGGCAAATTTGGTTGTTTTATTTGTCATTTTAGACTATTTATATGATATATTATTGATTTATTACGTTGGTGTCGTGTAATTTGTTAGTCTCTTGACTTTTTATTTATTATTTTAGCCCAGTTATGGCAATTTACCATGACGACAGTGATACTGAAGAATCATTTACTTATCTTGAAATGCCTACTTTCAAAATTACTAAAACTAAGCATACAAGATATCTTGTGATAGACCAAAATAAGTATAATTTGTACGAGATAACTCATTAACCCTTAAACGCCGACTGGACGTATCGTACGTCGACTAAAATTGTCTGTCGGGTGACGAGTGGACGTACCGTACGTCAACTACAAAAAATTTCAACCTTCGGTCAACTTTGACTCGACCGAAATGGTCGAAAAACGCAATTGTAAGCTAAAACTCTTATATTCTAGTAATATTCAATCTTTTACCTTCATTTTGCAACAAATTGGAAGTCTCTAGCACAATATTTCAATTTATGGTGAATTTTTAAAAAAAACTTTTTCCTTATGTCCGCGTGGTAACTGCCAAAAATTTCAGAAATTCTTTTGTCATTTTGTCGTAATTTTTGCACCGTTTTACATTAGTCATTACATAAAGTTTTATATATGAAAATGTGCGCAATTTTATGTAAAATACAACAAAAAACAACCCATGGTTGTAGCTTTTATCAATTTGGAAATATTTTCATATAAATCACGATAAGTGCCAAAATTTCAACCTTCGGTCAACTTTGACTCGACCGAAATGGTTGAAAAACGCAATTGTAAGCTAAAACTCTTACATTCTAGTAATATTCAATCATTTACCTTCATTTTGGAACAAATTGGAAGTCTCTAGCACAATATTTCGATTTATGGTGAATTTTTGAAAAAACTTTTTCCTTACATCCGCGCGGTAACTCACCTGAAAATCTCAGAAATTCTTTCGTCACTTTGTCGTAATGTTTGCACCGCTTTTCAAATAGCCGTTACATAAAGTTTTATATATGAAAATGTGCGCAATTTCATTTAGAATACAACAAAAAATAACTTATGGTTGTAGCTTTTATCAGTTTTTAAATATTTTCATATAAATCACAATAAAAAGAAAAAATTCGACCTTCGGTCAACTTTAACTTGACCAAAATGGTCGAAAACTGCAATTGTAAGGTAAAACACTTACAGTCTAGTGATATTCAATCAATTACCTTCATTTTGCAACAAACGGGAAGTGTCTAGCACAATATTTCGATTTATGGTGAATTTTTGAAAAAACTTTTTTTTATGTCTGCGAGTTACGAATTCATGCATCATTTTGTGATAATATTTTCTGTGTGTTGCTTTGATCGTTTTACAATTTGTTATATATCAAAATCATCGCAATTTAGAGTAGAATACAAAGAAAAAAAATAACTCATTAGCTTTAACCATTTTGCTCAGAGCCCGATTTGTATACAATTATATATGAAATTTTTTTTGTGCTGTCATATATTTCAATATTTATATATGATAATGATATTTTTTTCATTTCTGATGGTTGTATACTAAACTTCAGGCAATGACAAAAAAAGAAGCCAAAAATGAACTCTTAGTCTTAAAAACCAAGCGTGCTGTGATTTTTTGAAAAAAACTTTTTTTCCGCTTCAGCGCTAACTCCCGAACACCGCCGGCATACGGCAGACACTTTTGTAAATAGAGGCTCGGCATTTAAGGGTTAATGACCATAAAAAGGTCCCAAATTGAATTTCTAAAAACCACTATTTTACATAAAATAATCATAATTTTATGTTGAAATTAAGAAGTATAGTCAAAACAACTTATATTTTCAATTAACTAAATAAAATAATTGTAATCTTTTTTTGACACATTATATTAAAAAATAAGTCCTTTTATAAGTCCTTTAAGGGGTTAACCCATACACAAGTCTGGCAAAGGCACGGGAAGGAAGCAAGGGAGACAGGCACAGGAGCAAGTGGAGAAAAATAACAAAGGTCAGTAGGAGAGAAAATTGATGCGGGGAGAGAGCTGGCGCCAGACGAATGAAAGTCGGAGCCAGGAGCTGGGAGCTCTCAGCTGTCCCCAGGCTGTTGGTGGTGCCAGGCTTGCTGGGTGCCAGGAGAGCTAGTAGCTCAGGAGCTAAGAGCTCAAGAGCTAATGAACACTTGGGTCATTTGGAGCATGGTTCCTGTCAGTCGAACACAGCTACTCTCATCAAAAAAGCGACTAAAATTAAAACACAATTTCTCTCATTACTACGTATTGCCCCTACACTTTTCAGTTTTCTGCAATGAAAAGTGTAAGATGTTGTTCAGTTAATCCTTTCCTGACAAAAGTTTGAAGTACACAGAGTACCATTAAACAGACATATCTCAATTCCTATCAAACGTTATCTGAGACTTGTAGATATGCATATCATTACTGAAAATATCGGTCCGGAGGTGAACACAATATTTATGTTTATAATGCTACTTGGAAAAGGAAAACCACCCTTTACCGATCATAGTAGAAGTACAGAGTACCATAATACAGACATACCTCAATTCCTATCAAACATTATTTGCGACTTGTAAATATGCATTTCATTGCCGAAACTACTGGTTTGGTAGTGAATGCAATATTTACGTTTATAACGCTAATTGGTAAAGGTATTAGCAAACGAAATGTTTAAGTTTAATCGGTAAATTACACTACTGGTAGTAACTCAATTTGATTGCAAATTTGCTACTGCAGCAAAAAATTATAAATGAATCAGATCTTAAAATAAAACTATAAAATACTGATCCTGAAAGCTGTAGGCTTAAAAGCTACCCGAAATCAGCAATAATACATCACCGAAATCCAGTCTCCGACCGGCAAATTTAACAACAAAGCTGCCATCGAGACACTGTGTTTACTCGAGTGCCGGCAGAAACAGAATGAGGTTGTCTGCTAAGTACTTCCTGGTATTCTCGTTAGTGGGCGGGACCAGTCATTTGCACTAAAGTTTGAAGCATTACCAGCGAATTTTTTAATTTAAGCTGCGGTGCAAGAGGAAACTACAGTAAACACCCTGTATTTGCGGGGATGCATACCACACGCCCCCCCCAATTAGCTAGAACCCGCAAATACTTAGAACCCTTCTAAAAACACTTAGAACTGCCTATTTTTATAGTTCAAGCACACACACAAAAAAACTAAAAATGCTTATACAGGTATTATCCTACTCACGATGGGGTTACGTTCTAAAAAAACCCATCGTTTGTTGGAAAAAACATACCTTGAATATAGCCTAGCCTACACTACAAAGTACTCTATGCATACACAGTATAGTAATTATTAATCTCAGCTAATTCTGGAGGTTCATGCAGAGTGACTTATGATAATTCAATACAAAGAGAAATTGAATAACAAGATTTAGCTTAGCCTACACTATGGTATATCGTATACATATACAGTAGCGTAGCCTACATTATACTGTACTCTATATTCACATATCGTATTATACAATCATCAACATAACGAATATGCATCTTTTCCATGGATCTCTTAAAATGTTATGCCTTAATTCACTGTATCCAATAATACTGCATATATTCTTATATTGTTTTTGCAATATAAATTGTGATCATAGCAATCAATGTTTTGCTTTAGAAATCATTTACACGGAATTTATTCCGCTGTGTTTAACTCAGTTCAGAGTGCTTTTTTTGCTTCCAGTTAGCGTAAATGAATCTCTAGATACTTTATTTCTATGGGGCAACGTTATTTTCCGTTATACCGTACGTGTTTTAAGTCGAAATATAACTTGAATACGTCTTCTTGTAAAATTAATTTAGCTATTTTTTTCGTTAATAGATGACATTGGCCATTTGGGGGCGTTTGTTTTGTGTAAAAAAAATCAGGACTCCATTCGCTATTTTCACTTGATTTCATCATAATACAAGCTTCACGTATTTATCGTTTATCGGCGTAAAAATAGCAGTAATATGCTCTAAATAGCAGTAATATGCTCTTTTATGCCCAGTAGTTTTGATTAAAATACTTTCTCTCCAATTTTAATTATGGTCGAGTTTCATCCATGTTGCCGATGCATGATAATTTATAGTCATTAGCAGCTTGAACATTGTTTTCTTAGCTTCAGCTACAACTTGCAGCATAAATTTAGCAGTATATTTCCTTGCCGATCTTTAATCCATACTGAATAAGGATATAATGTAAAAATACATCAGTCCTATTCTACTTAACATCATTTGTACTATAACCTACAGTAATTGTGTATTACCGTACGATGGTTGAAATACAAGTAAAAGGGCTGTTGTTATCCGATTTGGTGATAAACAAAACAACAGTTTCTCAGTTGGTTGTTTATGGCTGTACAGCTGTCTATTGTAATTTGGTCTCTCTCACTGCCTGCGCCCACGCGAAATTTAAGAATACTTTATAAATATTGTTGTATAGGTATTAACTGCTTACCCCATTGCAAAATCGAATTATCGTAAGGTGAACTATCATAACTCGAGCACTAGCTGAGTATTTTAATAGTTTTATCACAAAAAGTGCATTTTGTCATGAAAATGAAATGAAAATACAGTAATTAGTGAATATTTCTGTGAAAAATACCATGAATGGGCAGATTTTCAGCAAATAATGCGTAGATATGTTCCACAGAAAATCCACAAATAGGCAAGTCTGCAAATCGTGAGACCGCGAATACGGGGGGTTTGCTATATAGGTATGTAATTACTTGGTAAGTTACTTATATAAAAGAGGAAATTCATTAACTCTCTGCTGTTCCAACTGTGAAGCAACCCATTCCTGCTCAGTCTATTAATATCATCTTGGTCTGAATGGACAACTACAGCTTCCACACAACCTGGCAAACCAAACCATAAGGGGAAAGCATACTCTCTGCTGTTCCAGCTGTGAAGCAACCCAATTCTCCTAACTCTGTAGAGGTACTACCAACATCTTGGTCTGAATGGATAAGCACAGCTTCCACACAACCTCTTAAACCAGACCAAGTGGGAAAAGAATAATTTCTCAGCGGTTCCAGCTGTGAAGCACCTCATTAATTTCCATGAACTCTGGACCTGGTTGAACCACACAAATGAGGTTTGTGATTTAGATGTATAATAAACAGATTTATCAAGGTCCTTCCCCACAGCTTCCAATGCCATCTTCAAAATTTTAGGTTTCACAGCAAAAGAACACTCTCTCAGTAGAATTAGGCTCTTCCTGCTAAAACAGTCCACTACAATGTTCTTCTCTGGAACAAACCTTGGAACTATTTCTACTCAAATTTACTCTGGCCACAAAAAAAGTTGTCCAGTGCCAAAAGACGTGACTGATTTTGTACATCGATTCTTTATACAGCAATGGTCAAGATGTTGTCTGTATTTTTCTCACAACTCTTCTTGCACAGAGGATACTAACTCTTGAAAAACTACAAATACTACTTTTAACTGTACATTTGTCCATAGTTCCTCGCCGGAATCTGACTAAATACCATTTACATCAAACTCACCATGAATTGAAGCAGTCTGTGACACATATTGTACCTCTTTCTCTATCCTGATCACAGTCATATTAAAGGAAAATTCTCTTGTCAAATTTATTTTATTAAATTATTTCTATTAAAGGGATCTGTTCCTAGAATCACTTAGACTGAGTAATTAGCATTCTTTCAAACTGAGGTAATCATACTTTTGGTTCTCAACAACACTTTTGAGAAATTCCCTCCTTCTTAAGGAACCTTTTCACAATCTTCCCTCACATACAAAAAGAAAGGTTAATGGCACACTAAGTACAGAAGTCTACCTTGAAATACTGTATCTGAAATCACTTGAATATAAATTTGGAGCCTTGTTTTCTAAGAAACCTCTTAGATTACATACTTTAGTATGCAGATAAAGGTGTGTACTGTTTAGTGGTAGCAATTTATTGAATGAACTCTTGTTGTATCTACTAAGTGTACTTCTGTTAACTTATGAAGGATGAATGAGTGCATCAAAGGAAAAGACAAGTAGCTGATTCAGTGAAAACACCCTGCAAATCTTAAGGGTCCTGAAATTCAAAAGGTTTGTTGTTAAGGCCCCTTGTAATGAACCAATTTTAACAAGATAATGTTTATCATTTAATCATTTACTTTCCAACACTTTATGTTTCAATCGGTCCTTTATGCTTTAAAGACACAGGATGTATAGTTATCATATGAGATGCATGCTGATGAATTACTATTAAACAACCCTCTGACAGCAGGGCAACATCCATAATGGGACACTTTATCAATAACTACTTGCATCCCTTTACTTAACCAACAACAGTGGCAAAAAGGAAATTTATAATACAAAAGTTTGTACTTACTAAGAGTAAAGAACAATTCAACCAGATACAAAATCAAATTCCTACCTCATACTGTCCATGGCTCATTCCCATGTTCTTCCTTATGATATAGTTTTTCTCTTCGTCCCCATAAGGATGTTTCATTATGTTGAATTTCCATACCCATCGCAAATACCAAGCTATGTACTGCACACTCCAGTAGGGCAAAAAGGCCAACTGAACCCATAAAATATCCCTAAAATACATTAAAATGATTTGACATAAGATGAGACTAGTGCTTCTATATTTTCATTATAAAGGTCATTTATGTCAACTGCAGTACTGTACTCATGAAAGAGAGATTTAGGAAATGGTTGTGAAAAACAACAACATATACAGTAATCAAGTACAGTATACAATACAATAATAGGCATGTAACCTTACTTATATGTTGGCTTTGCATAAACACCACGAATATCCATCTTTTGTTCAATGACATAACGAATGGCCTTTTCCTCATTTTCTTTTATCTCCTCCTTAGTCTTTCCTTTTTGCTTCCTCTTCTCACCTGTAATCAACCCTTCTTGCTTGGCCAGCTCAATAGCTTGCAAACGATATTTTGGCACTGAAGAGAAGTATTTAATGGCTTCATCATACCTAAAATTACAACAATACATTAAACACCATCCCAAAAATGACTGCAGAGTTTTACTGGTCAAAATGATTGGTACTTATCTTATGTCTAATCATGTGTGCAAGTTTATGACAACGATGATACAGTAAGTATATTTTGAAAAGCTACGTATTATATATAAAAGTTTGCATTACATACATCTTAATTTACATCAATGTTAATGACAATCATTTGTGTATGGTTCCTTGTTCTAAACTAGTCTTCTAGACATTAAAAAAACACATGAATAGCTACTTTCTCAACAAGCAAGCAACCAGGAATCATTGTAAGCTCTTTACAAGTCAAAGTATTACATATCAAGTGCCATCAGTATGGCACTTGTTACTCTACTCACTTCACCCATCCATTATAATATTGCACTAATGATATGAGCGAAATTGTGACAGCCAAAACTATTCTGACATCCACATGTGGAGCCATCCTCCTCCTCCAAGCTCTGTAAACATTACGATAAAATTCTTCCGGGTGGTCCAACATATAATCGTAGTCTTCACGAGCCTCATCATCTCGAAGGATGTCATACCTAGTGGAACAAACCAGAAAAATTTTCATCATTTACAAGCAATTAGGAATAAAATTTTTACACAGAAAAGAATAAATACACACAGAAAACTCCAGATCCTCAAAGACTAATTTCTCATTTACCAAACCATCAAGTTTTACATAAGCTCTTATCTACCAAAGTGGCATAAGTCGACTTTTAAAAGTGGTCACTGAGTATTACAGGAGTGAATGAAGATTATGGTAAACCTTCCAAGATCAAGACTAACTGAAGAGGGCCATCAGCCTGAACTTTAAAAAGTCTGAATCCTTAGGAAGTTTTATTTTCGGTTGACCTATGGCCTAGGAAGAGAAAGGAACTGACTGACAGTTTGAAGGCAGTTCTTGACTCTTTTGGGCAACAGAACAACCCAAAAAGTCTGAGAGTTCACTATCATCCCTAAATAGGGAATCTTCTGATTCAGTGTCAGCAGGGATTTCTTTTTGTTTGTGAGAATGCCTAACTCCTGTGTCAGGAGAAGAGTTCTACTCAAGTCCTCCGCGCACTTTTCCTCCTCTGACGAGTGGAGAACCCAATCGTCTAGATATAAGTTTATGTTGGTTCCCAGAAGGTGAAGCCAACTCTCCAGGGAGCAAGGATTTGTGTGAAAACTTGAGGAGCCATCAATAAGCCGAAGCATAGGGCCTGGAACTGTAGTATCCTGTCCTGAAAAATGAAGCGTAGAAATTTTTGTGAGTCTGGATGAACAGCAATGTGAAAATACACATCCTGCATATCTAGGGTGACCATCCAGTCCCCCCGTTATACTGAGGACATGACTGAGTGAACGGTCTCCATATGAAACTTCATCTTCAATACGAACACATTCAAGGTGGTGACATCCAGAATGGGCCTCCAGCACCCCAAGGCCTTCGGAACCACGAAAAGGCGATTGTAGAAACCCTCTGAGTGGGGATCTAGCACTTCTTCCACTGCTCCTTTGGAAAGAAGGGATTTGACTTCTTGAGAGAAAGCCAAAGACTTTGTGGAACCTTTTGAATACACTGTCAAGGTAACTGGAGATGTAACTAAAGGAAAAGTCTTTATGAAAGGAATGGAGTACCCCTCCTTGAGGACCTTGATCACCCAGGGGTCTGCTCCTCTGCTCTCCCATTCTTTCCAATAAAGAAGAAATCTGGCTCTTATATGGGCACAAAGGACTAACTTCTCACTTCTTGGGGTTGGATTTGAAGGAAGACCTCTTAATGGACTTCGTAGGAGGTCGCAAGTTTGATCTAGGTTGAGGCTGGGTCTTAGTTTTCCCTCCACAAAAGGGTTGAGACTGAAGAGGGGAGAATGATCTTGATGTCAAAGGCACAGACTCCTTCGGACGTCTAGTGGACTGTACCAACAAATCAGTGGTGGACTTACTCTGCAAGTCCGAAAGAATCTCCTTCACTGTGTTTTGAGGAAAGAGATGAGACTTGTCTAAAAGAGTGAAAAGTAGAGCTGACTTCTGAGTCGGCGAGACTCCTTTCGAAGTCAACAAACACCAGAGCTCCCCTCTTCTTAAGGATGCCCATAAAAAATAGGGAGACAAGTTCTAAAGAGCCATCTCTAATTGCTCTGTCTGAGTATGAAAGAACTCCTAGCCAATTGGAGGCAAAATCTTCAGCTAGATCAGGACAGTCTTCAATCTTCCTCACTAGCGCCCTGATGGCCCAATCAAGAAAAGTAAATATCTCAAACACCTTAAATATATTCTTGATAAGGTGATCCAGTTCAGCTGAGGAAAACAATATCTTGGCCAACAAAAAGGCTGTTCTGCAAGATGAATCCACCAGACCAGAGAAGTCCCCTTGGGAGGAGGCAGGAGCTCCCAAGGAAGGAACCTCCCCGGTGGCATAGAAAGAGTACTTATCTTCAACAATTTGCTGGCCGGAAAAGCAAATGGCAGGAGCTCCCAAGGAAGGAACTTCCCCAGTGGATAGTAAGAGTACCTCATCTTCAACAATTTGCTGGCCGGAAAAGCAAATGTCTCTTTGCCCTGTTCTCTCTTAGCGGCCAGCCAGACATGAACTTCTTTGAGAGCCTTCTTCAAGGAGGAGGAAAGAACTAGCTTGGGTAACCTGGTATCTTCTGGCAAATGCTTTTTCATGAGGAAGGTAGAAGCTGGAGAAGTAGGCAAAGCAGGCATGACAGCAGAAGAGGGAACCGTATCCTGAATAATCTCTTCCTCCTCCAAAGAGATAGGAGACAATGATATATCCTTGGACTCTGGAGCAGAAGAGGATTTCTTCATAAAACCCATATGCTTGATCAATTGGCACTTGAGTGGGGCTAAAGAATTTTCCTGGACCGATGAGGAAGATGGAATAACAGAAGGTGTATGGGCTCCAGGAGCAGAAGCTGGGAGTTCGGCTGTTAGCGCCGGAAGTTCGGGAGTTGGGCCCGGGAGCTCTAGAGCAAAAGTCTGGCTTGAGATGGCGGGCGCCGGGCAGTCATCAGCGGTATTCTGGCACGAGACAGCTGGGCGCTCATCAGTGGTATTCTGGCTCAAGGCAGCGGGAGCTGGGCACTCATCAAGAGGAAGTCTGGTGCGAGTCAGTGGGCGCTTGGGGCTCAGAAGTCAGGTGCTTAGAACGCTTATAGTGCTCGGGACTGTCTCTGAAGAAATGACGACGATGAGCTGAAGAATCAGGCTGGACTTGAAAACTGCAGGAAAGTTGTGGGCTAGTCTCCCTGTACCTCCTGACAGCCAGGGGAGAAGAGTCACTAATATCCGCATGTCTTTTGAGCAGGCATGCACAGGAACACCTTTCCAGTGGCATTTAATCGAAGCCTGGGAGCTCACGACAGGCTCGACATAGGGGGCGACTGACTGTAGGCAAACCCCACCAGCCTCCCTTGGACTTCCGGTATGTCTTCTCCAAGGTGTGGGGGAGCAGGACAGTGACCTTCGTCTAGGAGCACTGGTGGATGGATGGATGGATGTATGAGTTTTAGGGCAAAAGCCCAGGCACTGGGGCCAAAGAAGCCATTCAGCGCCGTAATGGACTAAATAAATTATATTATGAAAAATGAGTTAATGAGTGTATGATGATGATGGTTCATAGATAAATTACAATATGATAAATGAATGAATTAATGAAGAAAATGCTTAATAAATAAATATATATATATATCTATGATGTGATTAATAAAATATAATTAAATTTTATTAAATATGTTTACAGACTTTAAAAAGGGGATGAGAGCAGAAATATCTGCTTCATCTCCCAAAATATCACAGAGGGATTTACCTCTAAAATATCTCTCTCTTTGGTTAAAATATCTGGGCAAGCAACCAGAATGTGCTCCACTGTTAGCATCTCACCACATAAGCACACTCTGGGAGGCTGCCCCTTCTAAAATAAACTGATGGGTCAAATAAGTGTGCCCAATCCTCATTCTGCTTAAAACTATTTCTGTTCGTCTATCCGACTGGAAAGACGAAAGCCACGACAATATACTATTTCTGATTTTTCTATACTTTCTATTATTGGCAAGAGAAGAAGTCCATCTTTCTTGCCATTTGTTTAAAATATAAGATCTAAAAGGACCTTTTAGGTCTGTATGAGGCACTTTACTAAAGGCTGTTTCTGAATAGACACTAGCACCTTTCGCTTCCTATCTGCCATCTCATTTCCACAAATCCCCACATGAGAAGGGACCCAACAGAAAGAGACAGATTTACCCAGATAATACAAATGGAAGAGCGATTCCTGAACTTTTGAACTAATGGATGGAAGCTATTGAATTTTTTTATTGCTTCTAAAGTGCTTTTGGAGTCCGAGTAGATGACAAATTAGTGTCACTACTTTCAAAAACTATATCCAGGGCAGAGACTATGGCTGTTAGTTCTGCTGTGAATATGGATGCAAAGTCAGGTAGTTTAGCTGTATATGCTGTATCACCAGGATAACTGCACAGCCAACACCACTATCCGACTTTGATCCATCAGTATAGATTTTTGTCACATTAGTATGGGCAGTATCGTGCTCCAAGAACTTTCCCCTAATCTCTTCCTCAGGACAGTCTTTTTGTTATATGTTTTTTTGCACACGGATGCTGCTGGGATAAGCCATGGAGGATACACAGGATGTTTCACTTCCATGACTTTCTGGGATTTAAGATGACTATCCCTAACATCTTCATTTAGTCTAATTTGGAATGGTCTAGAGGCTCTTGTACCAGAAAAGACCCGTGAGTCTGCTTCCCTCAGCACTTGGAAGGAGGGATTTTTGGAGCACTTTTAATTCTAGCCATGTATCTTAATCCCTAGTTCTTGCCTCCTTAGATCAAGGGGAAGTTGGTCTGTATCAACATATATGCTTTCAACAGGCGAAGTTCTAAAAAGCTCCTGAGCATATTCTCAGCCCCATATTGTGTACAACGTCCAGTTCCTTCAGCTTGGTTTTACAAGCTGAGGAATAAATCTGACAGCCATAGTCTAGCTTGGATCGACACAAGAGTCATACAGTCTCAGCAGGGATTTTTATCAGCTCCCCAACTAAATCCAGAGACAACCTTTAAAATATTGAGAGATTGTTTAACATTAGTCTTTAAGGCATTTATGTGGCTGGCCCATGTCAATTTCTGGTCAATGGTCATTCCTAAAAATTTTACTTCCTTTTCATAAGGAATGATAGATCCTTTTAAACTAAGGGTGGGAACCTCTTCCACACGCTGGCACCTAGTAAATCTTACAGAAACTGTTTTCGAGGAAGAGAATTTAAAACCATTCTCATCAGCCCACTTTGTAATAGCATTAACAGACCTTTGCAAATGTTTACATACTGACGAGGCATCATATCCTGTGCAGTATATTGCAAGGTCATCAACAAAAGCGAGCATTTAACAGGTGATGATATTTGTTGCACAATACTGTTTATTGCAACTGAAAAAGTGTCACACTTAACACACTTCCTTGTGGAACACCTCCTCCTGCACAAAGGTTGGGAGAGTGAGTTGCCCACTCTAACCTTAAAAATCTCTCTGTTAAAAAGGAATATATGAATTTAATCATTCTTCCACATATGCCCATTTTGTGCAATTGTTTTAAGATGCCAATTCTCCAAGTAGTGTCATATGCTTTCTCTAGGTCGAAAAAATATGCCGATAGTCTGACATCGTTTGGCAAATCCTTGCTGGATTTGATTGGTCAGCCTCAGCAAAGGATCAAGGGTGGAGCGATTTTTCCTGAAACCAAATTGAAATGGAGTTATTAGTCCTTTAGTTTCCAGGTGCCAAACTAATCTGGTGTTTATCATTTTCTCCATCAGCTTACAGACACAGCTGGTAAGAGCTATTGGTCTATAGCTGGTGGCTTGGGAAGCATCTTTATTAGGCTTTTTATGGGGACAATTATGGATATTTTCCAGTCCTTGGGTAAAATTCCAGTTTCCCATATTTTGTTTATAATCTTGAGTAGATATTTTTTTGGCATCATCTGGGAAGTGTTTAAGCATTTCATATAAAATTGAATCACCCTGGAGCTGTTGATTCAGTTGAAGAGAGTGCTTCCCGAAATTCTCTTAAGGAAAATTTGTGGTTGTATGGTTCAGATTTTCCCGAATCAAATTTCAGTCATTTCAGCCTTCCTAATTCTCTGAAATTCTAGAGAATAATTATCAGGGCTGGAAACTTGAGAAAAGTGTTTTCCCAGTTCACTGGCAACTTCAGTGGGCTCTGTGATCAGAGTGTTATTGACTTTTAATGAGGGTAATGGTGACGCAACAAATTTTCCACTCAGTTTCCTAATTTTGCGCCACACCACTCTCAATGGAGTTTTGGAATTGATTCCATTGATATAATAAAGCCAACTCTCTTTTGGCTTTCTTATAAAAGCGCCGCTGCTTGGCTAACGCACGATTATAGATTAATTTAGACTGAGGGAGCCACTAGTTTTGTATCGTCGGTAGCACTTCCTAGTGACTTTCCTCAGAGTACCACATGTCTTATTCCACCAGGGAACTGCAGGTCTCGAGGTTTACCTTTTTGTCTTAGAGATCGAGCCCTCAGCACTCTTCAGAGTGGATTCAATGAAGTAGTCATAGGCATCCAGGTGAGAATGAAATGACTCAAATTCCTTATCTAGATTGACTCCTTGACTGAACTTGTCCCAGTCAGCATCCTCTACCTTCCACTTAGGTAATGCTTCAGATGGAGCATTTACAGCATATTTCAGATGGATCGGGTAATGATCACTGCCATTCAAATCTTCATTAACAGACCAGTTAAAGTCAAGGTGGATATTTGTTGAAGAAATACTAAGGTCCAGTGCAGAAAGATGATTATGATGAATATTGTGGAAGGTCATTGACCCATTATTATATAGTGCAACATCATTCGTATCAATAAGGTCCTCAATTATTTTCCCTTTGCCGTCTAAACACTGACTTCCCAAAGGGGGTTGTGGGCATTAAAATCTCCTAATACGAGAAAAGGAGCGGGAAGTTGGTTAATCAAGGACTGAATATCTCCAATGTTAAAAGAAAGGTCTGGTGGGAGGTATAGTGAGCAGACCGTGATCCTCTTGTCTAAGATGGCAGACACTGCAACCGCTTGGAGAGTTGTATTTAGTTGTATTGTGGAGTGCTGCAAAGACTTATTGATAATAATTGCAGCACCTCCATGAGCACGATCACCAACTGGGGAGTAGAATTAAACATGGCATAATCAAGTCCAGGGTTGTAAGGAGAGTTTCCTATCATTGTTTCTTGCAGGCATACGATCCTGGGCTGAATTCATTCATTAAAACTTTAAGATCTTCAGAACAGGCTCTGAGACCTTTGCAGTTCCACTGGAGGATGTAAGCAAGTGAATGTAAAAAAGTTAAAAGTACTACTTCCCACTCACTGGAGGAAGTGCCGATCCTAGGTTGGAGAGGAAAGTTCTCCTTTATCAGAGGTGGTTTTTGATCCCTTTTTCGTCCTTGTTAAAGGTCGGGGTTTTTGGCTTACCATCAGATTTTGTGTTATGCCTTTGATGGTCAGGTGTGTTCACTGGTCTTCTGAATATTGTTGTTGCTGTTGCTTTGAGTCTTAGGACGGCATGACTGGTAAGCACTCACCTGGCTTTGGGCTTTATATACATTTGGACTCACCTTTCTGGGTGGGGAGATCTCTTCCAGCGCACTGAACCCATTTGATGTTTTTATTATAAAACCTCATCACTGGGGATGTGTTCCTTGTGCGCTTTCTTGTAGGAAGCAGCTGCTACCTTATCCCTGTTGTTAGTGGTAGTAACGACCGAAGGGTTAGAGTTTGCTCTCCTTATTTGGGGCTGTTCCTTCGATTCTTTCTTGGTGGGAATGTTCAGCATATGTTTGCAAGCTTTGTTTGGGTGCTGAATCTCCTGCCTTTACTTTTGTTTCCACTTTGTGGTGTAGATTGTCCATGCTTTTTGAAGTGCAGTGTTTGGTACTAGGCTTCAAAGTACTTTCGTGATTCAGGGTTCTGATTATTGTTTTCGGCCGATGTAGAAGCAGGTTTTCAGAGCCTACTAGTAGATGTTATTGGAGGCTTTGCTTTATTAGGATTCTTCATCAACCTTATGACAGAAGCATAAGTGGAGTTGGCACTTCTATTCGCTGCCATTACCACCGCTTTGCTGCACTAAGGCTGATGTGTTCGTTGTCTGCCACTGCCAGCACTTCTTCTTGAACCTGTGCCTGGGGCAGGTCCTAGAATTTGAGTGTGGTCTTCGCACTGAAAAAACAGTACCGGGCTGCTTCACACTCAGGGTTGTCGTGCTCTACAGAGCATACAGAACATCTTTTTTATTAATACATGAGATTTGAATATGGCCGTATTCGTAACATTTACTGGCATTGTTTTGGCTTTCGTTTGTATTTTTTACCTGCATCCTTTCGTGGCTAACAATGAGGGTGTCAGGTAAATAACTAGAGGAGAAGGTTAGTAGGATGGCTGCATCGCCTCCCAGTTTTTAACTTGGTATATGCAAGGGGGCATCGTTTGAGAATTTCCTCCTCATTAAAGGCATGAAGATCTCTAGAGTATACCACCCCCTCTTAAAGTGTTAAAGAATTTATGGGACATAATATGTTCAATATTCCCATCTTCAGGTGGTTTGAATTTGGTTAACAATACTGCTTGCGTCTCGTTTCCTGCTTTTATTAATAAGTTCTTCCCATACCTTTTCAAATTTCCGATGGGGATAGTACCCACTTTGTTCTCAATGCATTGGCACCTTTTATGAGATTATCCCTTCCCTCCTTAAAGCTAGCAACATGCCAAATTGGGGAGTGTTCTGCTGCATGGAGACGATCCACGTTCTTCATCCTTTGGTACAAAATCAAAAAGATCGTCATTCACATTTCTCACTGAGAACACCTTCGTGCTGAGTACTGCATCGTTGAGGACATGGCCATGTAATTTCTTCTGAGCCTCATATGCTTCCTGGGAAGAAGAGAATTTAATATAAGCAGAAAAAGTCCGCTTGTCTTTTTCTAGAGTCAATTTCATTCTTTCTACTTTTCCAAATTGCTTGGCTACACTGAACAAGCATTCATAGTCCAATGATAGGCTAATGTTAGTGCAATAGAGCACTCTATCTAAGTCAATTCCACCAGTTTTGATACCTCCCTGGTGTCTCGGAGTCTGGGTTAATCCAATGGTCGAGCTCGTGTCCATGTTCATCGCCAGAAGTCGTTTCACGTGCCAGTAAGTCGCCAGATCCAGGGGAGGGAATACATGAGGCCAAATCCATTTTGAGAGAGCATTTTATATACTGCTTGGTTATATCAAGAAGGCACCGTGGATCAGTCAGGTATTGGGATTCTCCGCCAATGGCACAAGTGAGAGTTGACTCCCAATGGTCCACCCCATACCCTACCCTAACGGGATAGCACCAACACGCTTTCAGTGGCCCAGGTATAAGCCTATCCGCCTGCTGAGAGCTCTGCCCCACCAATGGGGGACCGACTCCCCACCAAGCATGTTGGTGGGCTTCCGGACAAAAGCCAGAGTCCCATCCCAAACACCAGCCCCTGGATTCCGATGGGCTGATGCCTGGAGATGGCTCCGCCCTCAAGATAGCAATGGGAGGGTCCCATCACTACCTCTTGGGTCCAAACCATGTCAGGTGGTGACTTAACCACCACAACTCCCACAATTAGCTTCAGATGCCAACCCCTCCCAAAACACGGTCCCTTCTCAGACTCACCTAAGCAGCGAAGTTTTTGCAAAAGTGGAAAATTCCACATAATTAATCCAAAATGTTAATAAAAATGTGACATGGAGGGGAAGGATGTAGTAAGAATGAAAATTTCTAGAAAGAAGAGATAGTTCTGACGAATTTAGTTGGATCGGCAGCAGAGTCTCAAGACTAGTGGAGAGGAATCCCAATCAGGTGTCAAGACCCTTCTGCTGGTCCCTAAGCCCCCTACCCACGACAAGGGGTCAGAATCTAGGGGGAGGAGCACTGGTGGGACGGAGAGCACTGGTGGTATGGACAGCCACCTCCTCAATACACACAGCACTCTCACTACTCCCTGCACTGTCAATACTTACATTTTTTTTCCATTAGAGATTTAAGAGCTGATCCCATTTCCATATAGTACTGGATAATACAATAAATTTCTGATCGAACCTAGATTCCAGGCTAGCAATGGCACCAAGAGTGGAATCATGGAAACCTGGAATAGGAGTAGATGGTAAAGTAGGAGGACTTAGGATAGCTGGAGGAGGAGGAGGAATTGGAGGAGTGGTAGTTCTGTCATCCCCTACATTTTCCAAAGAAATGGAATCTACATTGGCCCTACTTTCGGCTCTAATGGCTACTTTCCTCTTCTATCTCTAATTTCTTTAGATGAGATTTCAAGGTTTTCCATTTCTTATCCTCCCAATCCTGACACTCTGCAAGTATTATCCTCACTGCATTCTTGCCCCCTTCATTTAGTGCATTCTGTATAAGAATTGTAAGAAAGCTTAGTCAGCCTAGTTCTACAACCCTCAGAACAAAAGCCAATACTAGATGAACTGGAATACAACAACGTTAACTTAATAATACCTCGAACAACAATTCAACAATGGTACCAAGCCGCAAAGCAACAAATTCTGAATACTTCACCAAATTCGTGCAAAGAAAAGCCGAAAAGCAAAGAAGCAGCTGCGTGAAAACTTCCGATGTTAACCGGAAGCTGGCAGAAAACGAAATGAGCTCTCTGATAGGTTGTTTCCTTAAGTCCCACATGGTGGGCAGACCTTGTCACCTACACACTTACGATAACAGCGCCACTGCGCATATTTTTGAATTTTTAAGCTGCCATAGGTTAGGGAACCAATAGCTATGTAATTACTTGGTAAGTTTCTTACATAAAACAGGAGAATTCCATGGATGTGCAGGTAGCTGAAACGAGGTGAAAACTGAAGGATCCACACTGTAGCCGCAAGACGGAAGCGGGTTGTCGAAGGTGTCCCTGTGACGCTTGACCAGCAACAAAGAAGCAGGATCCGAGTCATCCATGTGCCTTTTCAGTGGCCGGGACAAATCAAGGAAGCATCTGCGAAGCCAGCGGTCAGAATCTGAGTCTGAGCTCAAAGACAAGCAGCGCACATCCTACGACATGCCTTTCCAGCAGCAGTCGGTCAAAGCCTGGGATCTAGCAACAGGCTTGACTGAGGGGCAGCAACCTGTGAGCAAACCCCACCAGGCTCCCCTGGACCTCAGGAATGTCTTCTCCCAGGTATAGGGAAGCGGGACAGTGACCTTCATCTAGGAGAACCGACGGGACAGGAAACCACCTCCTCCACTAACACTTCACTTAACACTTTATCACTGGGCATTTTATCACCGAAAACTTTGTCCATGAGGACACATAGGACGCCTCTCTCTCCAACACTGAATTACCCACTAGACTAATTTTCTTGTCAAATTTGGACTCAATTCTGTACTCAAAACTGGCTATAGCATCAGGGTCAGAAGCACGGGAGTATGTGGAGGGATGGAAGGAGGGCTAAGAATTGGAGAATGTGTCCAGGAGTAGAAGGAAGAGCAAGGCTAGAATCTGTCTTAGGCTTAGGTGAAGAATCTCTACTAATGGAGGCCCTACTTTCGGCCCAAGCAGCCGCCTTCCTTAGCCTATTCTTCTAAAGTTTACTAAGATGAGATTCAAGCACCTTCCATTTATATTCATCCCAGTCTTTGCACTCTGAAATGTATTCTCCCTCGAACACACCTGCCCCCTACACTTAGTGCACATGGGATGTGTATCATATCAACGCTTAGTTAATCTAGCCTTACAGCCCTAACTACAACAGCGAAGACTGGAAGCACTAGAATCAGACATAGCTAACTAGAAGATAGAATTCAACTGTAATGACGAAACCAAAAAGGCAACAATTTGAGCCAAACGAAAATGAAATACTTCACCGGCTTCAGTAACCATGCAACAACTGGCAAATCAGCCAGTACTGCAGAGCACGACGTGCTGTTGGCAGCGCGGCATAAAAGAGAATGATGCCGTTGGCAGTAAGTCACTCCTATGCTCCCATTGCAGTGGGCAGGGCCTGACTCGTTTCCACAAATTTTGAATTTAGGATGCCGTGCAAGCAAAATTGTTAGCAAAGTAATTACTTGGCAAGTTACTTACATAAAAACAATGTGCAAGTACTCAGAAATGATCACCTCTACAAACATAATACAGCACCTGAAAAGCCAACAGGTTCCTACTGAGTATTAAGGAATGGGTGATGCACCTACTATCATGAGCTCTCATCCAGGCTGCAACTTGTCCTCCACACTGGAAGAGATAATGTCTGCAGACTGACTCACAGTCATGAAAAATAGTGGTCTCAGACACCTTCCTAAACTGTTAGCTCTAACCGAAAAGTTGCTGACATTAAAATCTGAGGTGTCAAGTTCCCATACGATAGTACCGCAGCACCAAAGCAGGACCCAGTCATATCTTGCATGGATCACTGTTGAAAAATCCTTCAGGGAGAATGAGAAGAAATCAAACTTACATGACTGACAGTTTATGTCTCATTCCAAAATTTAGAACAATTTCAAATGAGGTAGATCTCCATCCTCCCAAAAGAAATCAAACTTACATGACTGACAGTTATAAATCTCATTCCAAAATTCAGAACAATTTCAAACAAGGTAGATCTTCATCCTCCCAAGTGCCAAACATCATGAGAACCTAGATAACTCACCTATCCTACACCAATGGCAGGGCTAACAAAAACACAGTCTTCAGAGAGAGGTGTGTATCTGGTGACTCTAAAAGACACACACAAAATAGGAGTCAAACCCTTTAAGGCAAGTCACACCACTCTAGACGTCTGAATTCCCCCAAATGGAAGGACTATGAAGCCTCTCAGGAGTATAAAAATCTCACTGCAAGAAGCAAGATTTGCTCCTAGGTTACATTTCTGGCATAAGGCTGATCCATGCCATCAATAGCTGGGACAGAAAGAAGCTTTTATATCAAAGACAAGTGAGAAAACATTGTTACCCACTGAAGAGGAGCTCTGACAAGAGAGAAACCCCACCTCCACACTCACTACTGGAGATGATTCGTCTTTGATAGACATTTGTTAAGAAAAAAAAAGTAACCAGAATCTCCTACATAATCCAGAATAAGATACCTCTCATCGGAGGAGACTGTGGATACCCTTCAAGCATGAGTGCCAGTGCTCTCACCCCCTGGAGACACCATTCTATGAGCGGCTGAACCAATGGTCGTACCAGGGAGGAAAATGCTCGTCCTCAGGCAACAGCACTAGCAGGTCCAAGTATTGCTTGCCATGGACACATGGGGAACCCAGAGAGTATGCCTAAGAAAAGAGGAAATCAACATCTCATGGACTACCTTGACAGAATGGCAGAAAAAACTTAAGGTACTGAGATTTTCCTATAGGTACGGAAAGACGTCCTTCTGAATACTACCAATCAAGTTTGGGGACAACAAACCACAGAGCTCCCTGTTGTGCCAATTGGCAAACAGGTCTAAGCTTGGAACCTGGTACCTTGAACAACTTCCCCGCCAAACAAGTGACTCTGATGGATGAGCTGGTGTGCCAGTAAAATCAGAAAATCCAACTTGAACTTGGTCAACAGTTCCAAGTGAGGCTCACTTCTGGTGCACAGTCCAGGTATGTGCCCCACCCCTAGTTGGATGCATCCAAAAACATAGGTGTTTCCGAGATAGAGCGCCTAGTGGCTCTTCCACCGAGAGGTTTCTGCCGACCAGAAAGAACATTCCTGGACTGTCAGCACCCTGACTAAATCTGCAGATTTGGTAAATGAGAACCAACAGTAAATCCATTAGTAATGAAAATCTGAAAATGGCACAACTATTGCAACACTACCAAAAGCTGCTATGTTTCCAATGAAAACATAGCAAAACCAAACCTTGCTAACATGCTTAATTCATTGGAAGCAAAGTGGAGTGCAGACCGACAGGTGGGCAGGGTTTCCCCTTGTTTGTCAGTTCACTACTTTGTCAATAGTCTGAATGGCTGTTCAAGGAAGCGTTTGTAAGCTAAATCATTATGTACAGAATGGAGGTTTGTATTTGTGTTGGAACATATAAGGGTCTGGTTTAAAAATAAAAAACTTCCATGGCTATATTATTCAACTTTGATTATGATGCAAGTTTATACTTGCCCAATTTGAAAAAGAAAACTTTGGAAATTACTGCCCATCAAAGGTTTTCTAATTAAAAAACAACCATCCTCACTACTTACGCTGTTGATAGTAGTCGAAACCTTTCCTCAGCAAGCTTCTTCTCTTCTGGATCTTGAAATTTATCTGGATGAGTCTTAGAAGCAACTGCTCGGAACGCTCTTTTAACATCTTGTTTGGTTGCTTCCCGTGTTATTTCCAACACTGTAAATAATATTCACATTAACTGAGCAATTCATTCTTTTACAGCGAGTTACGTAAAAAAAAAAAAGGCTGCAGCTACGGATACAGATCCATTATCTAGAAAGAATGCTAGAGATACATACATACATACATACAGCTTGTCATATCCATAACAGTTCTATTGCCAATACAGTACAGACCCAAACTACCACAATGACATTCTATTAACAGAATCGACAGCACAATATACAAGAGCTAGCTTTTGTTGCTAAAATTCACACACAGTTATACTTCAGTAATACCAAATGCAATACAGCCAATTCTGAGCATAATGCTATACATAAATTTTTTTACCTAATCAGTAAACTGGATATATTGGTGAGAGTAATTAGCCATGAATGTGATTGGCTGAGACATCATTAACATCACAAGACTTACATCTTACTAATTGACACTAAGTTTATACACCCAGGTCTCTACACATATTTCTTATAAGATTTCAGTGTATAAATAAGTCATTTAATATAATACTGTAGTTTATTATTGCAATCTCTAAACATATTAAATATTATGACCTTCAGTTACAAGAGTTTTGTTAGGTTGTCTCAACCAATATTCTTTATGAAATTACTGTAGTTCTACCAATTGCCTCCAAGACTATAACTTGTCACTGACAAATACTTATCTTGCTTCAAGCCATTCAATATGGAATACTATACAGTAAACCCCCCTGTATTTGCGGTCTCACGATTCGTGGACTCACCTATTCGTGGATTTTTCTGTGGAACCTCTCTAAAATTTATTCTGTGGAACATATCTATAAAAATATTCACGGGGAACCTGCCTATTCGTGGAGGCAGATTTTTTGTCTTTTTCCTATAGCAATACAGTGAACCACCCGTATTTGCGGGGGATGTGTCCCACACCACCCCCGCAAATAGCTAAAATCCGCGAATACTTAAAACCCCCTCTAAAAACACTGAGAACTGTCCATTTTGATAGTTTAAACACAGAAAAACCCTGTAAAAATGCATATACCTGAATATTTTAATCGTTTTATCACAAAAAGTGCATTTATTCATGAAAATTATATGAAAATACAGTAATTAGTGAATATCTCTCAGTGACAAATACCGCGCATGGGCGAATTTTCCGTGAATGATGGCTAGATATGTTCTACAGAGAAACCTGCAAATGCGTGAGTCGGCGAATCATGAGAACGCAAATACAGGGGTTTACTATATTCTGTATTTTCATATTATTTATTGTAAAATAATATCAAATAATAATGTAAATTAATAATAATACTACAGTACATATAATAGTAATAAAATTAAATAACAATACTGTATTATTTAATACTACACTGGGTACCTGTAATAATAATAAATAATAAGGTTAAGTCATACGGGTAGTAACTTTATTATTATTATTAAAATAGTTTAACCAGACCACTGAGCTGACCATCAGCTCTCATAGGGCTGGTCCGAAGGATTAGGATGGAATGACAAGTCTAGGCCAGAAGCCTAGCACTGGGACCTAATAGGTCACTTGTCAATGATGATGAACGAAAATGAAAATGAAATTAAAAGCTGTAAAAAGGCATACACTTTCATACTGGAACACACTCACACAATAAATACATTTAAACTCACGCTTCCATATATACTCACTAAAAAGGTATATCAAAAATCCAAAATAAACTAAAATCATAAAATTCACTAGTTTTAAAATTCATTATACTGATTGAATGTTTTTTTTTTATATTTTTCCAATTAATTTGCAGCTTCTCATAAACATTAAAATGGGTGCTATTGAGAATGTTGAAGATTCTGACAAAATTTCTTCTATCGGTCTATTTCCAAAATTTGATAATTCGCTGCAGGTTATATTTTGGACATTCACATAGTATATGCTTAACTGTTATCAGCACATTGCAATCTGGGCATTTGGGAAGAGGGCCACATGGACTGTTCATTAAGTGTCCATGTGTCAAAACGAGTATGGCCTATTCAAGACGTGTCAGAATTACTTGTGCTTATCTCTCTCTTTGATATGACGAACTCCATTTTCCAACACTGGATTTTATGTTTTAATTTATTATTTTCAGGTTCTTTGTTCCATATATTTTGCCATTTTTTTACAATGACTGTTTTTATATATCTTGTATAGTCACTGATAGGGATGTCTACATTTGTTCTTGTCATGTGGACTGCTTCTTTAGCTGCTTTATCAGCCTCTTCATTTCCCTTAATCCCTACATGGGCAGGGATCCAACATATTTCAATATTTTTTCCCTTATTATACAATTTATGGAGTGAGAACTTTATATGTTGTACAATATTATTTTTTTGATTATAGCTTTGAATAGCTTCTACAGCACTTCTGGAGTTGCTATAAATTACAAAATTATTATATGAGACTTCTCTAATTATTTTTATGGCTGATACTATTGCACATAACTCAGCTGTAAATACAGAGGCTTTGTCTGGGAGAGAGAACTGATACGTTTTGTTTTGGGATACCTGCAGCATATCCCATTCCGACAGACTTAGATCCGTCAGTATATATTACGTAATGTGGACCTTTTCGGATTATATGTTCTACTGCTTGTTGTCTATGGTATTCTGGAGTATATGAATGACTTTTTGATAAATATTTCAAGTGTGTACAAATTCTCATTTTGTTCACTGTCCAAGGAGGCAATTTTAATATTAAAGGTAATTGTATATATATATTTAGTGACTCAAATAATCTTCTAGCTCTAATTGGGAAAGAAGGTGGATGATTGTTTATAAACACATCTCTTAATCCAAATAATTTTTTGGTTGGAGAATCATTCGTCTGAATTCTCAGAGCACTCTTCATTGTTACTACCTCTCTATGCAGAGACAGAGGCAGCTCACCACATTCAACTTGTAAAGAAGATGTTGGTGATGATCGAAAAGCTCCTGAACATATTCTAAGACCCTCATTATGAATTGGGTCTACCGTTTTCAGCGTTGCATCTGATGCCGAGCCATATATTTCACTTCCATAATCAACGACAGACAGCACTGTTGCTTTATACAATAAAGTAAGGGTATGTCTATCGGCTCCCCAAGTAGTGTTCGATAGTTTTTAATTAGGTTTAATGCTTTCGTTTACATTTTGATTTCATATATGTTATGTGGGCTTTCCAGTTCATGTGAGTATCAAATACTAATCCCAAAAATTTTGCTGTTTGGCCAATTGGTATACTATGGTTTCTGATTTTCAAGTCTATTTCTTCTCCTTTTTTCCACTTTTTATTTTTATAAAACATGATTGCTTGGGTTTTATCTATGGAAAATTTAAATCCTACAGATAAAGCCCATTCATCTATTTTTATTATGCTTTTATTTATGATTCGTTCTGCATGTTTTATTCGAGATGCTGAATAATATATGGCAAAATCATCCATATACAGGTTACTTTTAATACCAATAGGTAGATTATTACTGATATCATTAATTGCTAAAGTAAACAGCGTGCCACTAAGGACGCTTCCCTGTGGAACACCATTTTCAAGAGGAAATGTTCTAGACAGAACATCATCAATTCTCACCTGAAAACTGCGATTTGTCAGGAAGTTTTGGATAAACGTGGGTAATTGTCCACGGATGTTATTTTCATGTAACGTTTTTAATATTGCATACCTCCAAGTAGTATCATATGCCTTTTCAATGTCAAAAAACACGGCTACAGTAATTTGTTTTCATTCAAATCCTCTTCGTATGTGATCTTCTAAGTTAGATAGAGAATCCAGTGTCGATCTGTTACACTGTGACCCAAATTGAGTGGGAGTCAAAATTTTGTTTTCTCGAATGTGCCATGTTAGTCGAGCATTTACCATTTTTTCTAGTAATTTGCATAGACAACTAGTTAAAGAAAGTGGTCTGTAATTGTTTACATTACTGGGATCTTTTCCTGGTTTGGGGATAGGAATAATTATAGCTTTACGCCATTCATTAGGAAATAAATTTCGAAGCCGTAAGTGGTTATAAAACTCTAATAAGTATGCCTTTGCCAACTACATGGCAGATCATTTCAAAACAAATACTGTCACCTCCAGGGGCAGATTTATTGCTGTTCAACAATGCAAATTCTAACTCATCCATATTAAACTTTCTATTATGATAAATATCTTCTACGGTTTCAAAATTTATTGTTATTAACTCTATTATTTTTCCTAGTTCGGAAATGCTCATCTAAATTTTTGTCACTAACTATTTTTGCTAAATTTTCACCTATTACATTACTTATTTCTTTAGGATCAAGCATTCTTTTCCCATCTTTTATTATGGCATGTCTAGGTGGTTTAACATGGGTACCATTTATTTTCCTGAATTTTTCCCATATTTTTTGTATGGGAGTATTATTAGAGAGATCTGATACATATTTTCTCCATGAAATGATTCTTCCTTGAATTACTTCTCTTTTAAATTTTGCAGATACTTTGTTATATAGAGGTTTTAATGTATTAATTTCTAATAATAATATAGTCAGTTTTTGTAAGGTTCCTTCTAATATCGGTAATGTTTTATTTATTTTACTGAATTTTCTATTCAAATTATCTAATCGTCTTCCAATTTGGTGTTTTACTTTTATTAATTCTGTTAGTTTTTCAGACCACCATGGGACTTTGTGTTTTGTTGGATGAGATTTGGATTTTGGTATTGCTTTATCAGCAGCATTTGTAATGAAATCAACAAGAAATTTATTAGTTTCATTATGGTCTTTCAAATATTCAAATGGTGGGATATTCCTGGTGTGGTATTCATATTGTTCCCAATCTGCTTTTTATAAATGTTATATCGAGGGGCATGTTTGGTGGGGTTATTTTGTAATAAAGAAATTAATATGGGGAAATGATCACTTGTATGCAAGTCATCTACCGTATTCCAGTCCAATCTGTCTACTATGTTTGTTGTACATAGAGTTAGGTCAATTGAGGAATATGTTCCATGTGTTTTAGAAAAATATGTGCTGATTTCGTCATCATTTATACAGCTCATGTCATATGAATCTATGAATTCCTCTATTTTATTTCCTGCTCTATTTGATTCTGTACAATTACAGTCCCACATTGGGTTATGGGCATTAAAATCACCTACTATTAACGTTGGTTCCTTAGTAATATTAAGTAATTCTTTGATTTTGTCAATGTCATAATTTTTATTAGGTTGATTGTACAAATTATGAATTACATAATTATCGTTTTTTATTTGTATTCTAATACTCGACGTTTGCAGATCAGTAAAGTTTACAGGTACTTTGTCATAACATACTTTGTTATATACATATATAGCAGTACCTAAATTTCCTTCTTCCTCTCTTGATGCAGATGCTAAGGTATATTTACCTATCGTTAATATTGTTTTGTTGACATGTTGCAAACATAATATCATTGGTTCCTATTCTTTTAATAACCGTTGTATTTCTCCTAGGTGTAACCTGGTCTGTAGACCATTTACGTTCCATTGTATAATATAACTACTGAAAATATTTTTTTATAGCGGTCGGGTTTTACTCTTTTTTTTGTATTATCAATTTGGAATTTTTCTAATAATTTACTCACGGCATTCATCTGTTTTTCCTTATAATAGACTAAGTGCTCAATGCACATGCACCCTTTTTCATGGTTACTCAAATCTGTGTTTTCTTTTTTTCTATATTTCATAAAATTTCTTATAATGTTTGTTAAACCATCTTTGTTATGCTTTTGTTGTTATTGCATAATTCAATGAAAAAATCATTACATCCACAAGTATTATCATGTGTATTTCTCTTTTCATTTGCTCTTGTACCAATTACTGGAGAAGGAGTAATCTCTTCTCCTTTGACATAATCATTATCATCTATGGTATGATTCTCTTTCACTTCTTCAGTGTTCTCGACATTTGCCTTCATAGGTTCTATTATTATTTTAGGAGATAAAGGTATATTCTTAGTTTGTTTTTGTTCCTTTTTCATCTCCTTTATCTTTGGTTTAGCTGATGTTTCTCTATTAATAGTTGGTTTCTTCGTTTTGGGTGGTGTTCTCTCCAAAGGCCTTTTTTTATCTTTAATTTCCAGTCTATCTCTACCCTCTTCTGTTACTTTAGTAGCAGCATCCTCCTGTGTTTCTATCTGCATTAATATTTCAAATGAATTGGATAAAATATTATCCATCTCATTTGTACCTGTTTCTTTATTCTTTACCTGTTTATTTTTTATTTCTAAATTATTAATTTTTTATTGAGACTTACTTTTTTGTGCTCTGTTACTTCTATCTGTTTCCGTTTTTGCTTAATTTTTTGCTCTTGTTATTGAGGAATATGAATGCTTCTTAGATGGATCTTGCATTCCTCTCACTTTTAATTCCAACTTAGCCTCTTTTATAGACATCCCTGTTCGTTCTTGTAGTATTTTCAATTCAGTATTGTATATATAATACATGCATTCTTTGGATCTTGCATGGTGATTTTGCCCACAGTTCACACACTTGGGTTCACTGCACTTCCACTGCGTGGTATGTTCAGTAGATCCACAATAAGCGCATACCGGTTCATTTCTACAATTTTTTTGTGTGTGCCCATACTTACTGCAATTTTGACACTGCAGTGGCTTTGGGACATAGGGTCTTAACTCTCTATTTTGGCCTAATATTTTTATTTTTTGAGGTAGATCTTCACCCTCAAATTTTATTTTTGCTATTTTTAACGTTTGTCTATTGTTGTTTTTACTTGATAGAGCATATATCTCACAATCTTGGACATTTGGGTATCTTTTTTTGAGAGAGTCCAATAGCATTTTCTTATCGACTGGTTCGTTATTGTTTTCAGGAAGTACAGTGGTACCCTGAATGCTGTTCATAGTATCGTGTTTTTTTACTTTTATGTTAATACTGTCTATATTTTTCAGAGACAAATAGTCCTCGAACTGACTTTTTGTTGTGGCTTCTATTAGCCAAGTTTTTTCCTTTATTTGTCTAAACGACATGTCTGTCGTTGGATGTCTATTTAATAAATAATTTTCTAGTTTTAGGGCTGAAATATTTTGGTCAGCTTCCATGGTTAGAAACCTTGACCAACTTCTGCTCCCAAAGAGGGAGTCGAAGTGAGTCAAGGTTGGGTCATGCCGGTATTTACTCTTTTTGGGAGTTCTAACGGGTAGTAACTGATGATGAATGGTGATTACAGAGGCAGTCCCCGGTTTACGACGGGTCCGGCTTACGACGTTCTGAGGTTACGACGCTTTTCAAATATATTCATCAGAAATCATTTCCCGGTTTACGACGTATGAGGTTACAGCGCGTTGTATGCTGAACCGACGGAAGAAATATGGCTCCAAAATGGCAGAATAATAAAAATTTGGAGGTTTTTTTTGATGAAAACTCAATAAGAATGTAGTTTACATCATTTTCAATACAACCAAAGCATTGAAAGTAAGATTTTCTAAGGATTTTTGACGATTTTCGACGATTTTTCGGTTTACGATGAGGCGTAAAAATGGAACCCCCGTCGTAAACCAGGGACTGCCAGTATACTGTACTGTAGATGATGATGATGATGATGAATTAGCTGTGCAGTACGATGAATGACGTTGGAGATATGGCTGCACAGCAAAGCAGAGGAGTTACATCACATCTGAGGGCGCCTTCTTCAGGACGTGCTTTGTTCGGGGTTTCGGGAGGCACTGTCATGTTAAGGTATTTGAACATGGCAACGAAGGTGGTACGGTAGGCCTGCATGAGTATTTTACCTTGTTCATGCTCAATGCAGGCGACCACAATTAATGTCACGCCGTAATGGGCTGCTACTTCTCCGTGACTTTTGCCAGAGGCCTTACAAGAAGTAGAGCATTTCGAGGACATCTTAACCCTTAAACGCCGTGCCTCTATTTACAAAAACGTCTCCCGTATGCCGGCGGCGTTCGGTGAGTTAGCGCCGAAGCGGAAAAAAAGTTTTTTTCAAAAAATCACAGCACGCTTAGTTTTTAACGTTAAAGAGTTCATTTTTGGCTCTTTTTTTGTCATTGCCTGAAGTTTAGTAGGCAACCATCAGAAATGAAAAAAAATATCATTATCATATATAAATATTGGAATATATGACAAAAAAAAAACTCTTATATAATTGTATACAAATCGTGCTGTAAGCACAACGGTTAAAACTAATGAGTTAATTTTTTTTAGTTGTATTGTACACTAAATTGCGATGATGTTGGTATATAAAAAATTGTAAAACGATCAAAGCAACACAGAGAAAATATTATCACAAAATGATGCATGAATTTGTAACGCGCGGACGTAAAAAAATTTTTTCAAAAATTCTCCATAAATCGAAATATTGTGCAAGAGACTTCCCGTTTGTTGCAAAATGAAGCTAATTGATTGAATATTACTAGACTGTAAGTGTTTTAGCTTACAATTGCAGTTTTCGACCATTTCGGTCGAGTTAAAGTTGACCGAAAGTCAAATTTTTTCTATTTATCGTGATTTATATGAAAATATTTCAAAACGGATAAAAGCTACAACCATGAGTTATTTTCTGTTGTATTGTACATGAAATTGCGCACATTTTCATATATAAAACTTTATGTAACGACTAATATAAAACAGTGCAAATATTACGACAACGAGGCGAAAGAATTTCTGAGATGTTCGGCCCGAGTTACCCGCGGACGTAAGGGAAAATGTTTTTTCAGAAATTCACCATAAATCGAAATATTGTGCTAGAGACTTCCAATTTATTGCAAAATGAAGGTAAATGATTGAATATCACTAGAATGTAAGAGTTTTAGCTTACAATTGCGTTTTACGACCATTTCGGTTGAGTTAAAGTTGACCGAAGGTTGAAATTTTGGCAGTTATCGTGATTTATGTGAAAATATTTCAAAACTGATAAAAGCTACAACCATGAGTTATTTTCTGCTGTATTCTACATGAAACTGCGCACATTTTCATATATAAAAGTTTATGTAACGACTAATGTAAAACGATGCAAACATTACGACAACGTTGACGAAGAATTTCTGAGATGTTCGGCCGAGTTACATGGCGCCAACGTAAGGAAAAAGTTTTTTCAGAAATTCACCATAAATCAAAATATTGTGCTAGAGACTTCCAGTTTGTTGCAAAATGAAGGTACATGATTGAATATTACTAGAATGTAAGAGTTTTAGCTTATAATTGCATTTTTGACCATTTCGGTCGAGTTAAAGTTGACCGAGCTTGAAATTTTGGCAGCTATCGTGATTTATATGAAAATATTTCAAAACTGATAAAAGCTACAACCATGAGTTATTTTCTGTTGTATTCTACATGAAATTGCGCACATTTCCATATATAAAACTTTATGTAACGACTAATATAAAACGGTGTAAACATTACGACAACGTGTGAAAGAATTTCTGGCGGACGTAAGGAAAAGTTTTTTCAAAAATTCACCATAAATCAAAATATTGTGCTAGAGACTTCCAATTTGTTGCAAAATGAAGGTAAATTATTGAATATTACTAGAATGTAAGAGTGTTAGCTTATAATTGCGTTTTTTTACCATTTCGGTCGAGTCAAAGTTGACCGAAGGTTGAAATTTTGGCAGTTATCGTGATTTATATGAAAATATTTCCAAACTAATAAAAGCTACAACCATGGGTTGTATTTTGTTGTATTGTACATGAAATTGCGCACATTTTCATATATAAAACTTTATGTAACGGCTAATATAGAACAGTGCAAAAATTACGACAAAATGACGAAAGAATTTCTGAAATTTTCGGGCGAGTTACCGCACGGACATAAGGAAAAAGTTTTTTTCAAAAATTCACCATAAATCGAAATATTGTGCTACAGAATTCCAATTTGTTGCAAAATGAAGGTAAATGATTGAATATTACTGGAATGTAACCGTTTTAGCTTACAATTGCGTTTTTCGACCATTTCGGTCAAGTCAAAGTTGACCGAAAGCTGAAATTTTTTGTAGTCGGCGTACGGTACGTCCACTCGGCACCCAACAGACAATTTTAGTCGACGTATGATACGTCCAGTTGGCGTTTAAGGGTTAAGAGAATGATCAAGGATACGCAGGAGTATGTTTCAACATGGGATCCTTATATGGAACGCTCCTTAAAGTTTTCAAACATCCCTGATCTAGCATTGGAGCCCTATAATCAAACCATCACCACCACGAAGTATCAGCAACAGCAGCTGCCTATTACCATGTTCATCAAACGGACGAAGAAGGCCCCTCCAAAGCCTCCAAAATCACCCGAAGTAGTGCTTCTCGAATTGCCTTAAGAAGTGCCTCCCAAATCAACTGAAGAAGTGCCTCCCGAAGCGCCTCCTGAAGGTGAAGAGGCACCCTCAGATGAGTTGTAACTCCTCTGCTTTGCTGTGTAGTCATATCTTCATCATCATTCATCGGACTGCACAGCTAATTCATCATCATCTTCTTTAATCAACATTCATCACTGGTAAGTACCCGTACGATTTGCGTATGTAGTAATCTTAATATGTGCGTAGTACCAAATTTTTATAATGTGCATACGTATTTTAAAAAATTTTTTGTCTATCTCTCTCTTTGTGAATTACGTATAAATACCAATGATTCCCCTCTAAAAGAAAACGGGATGGCTTGTAACTGTATGAAAGAAAATGTGCATGGCTGAATACATAGGGGGGACTGGATTATTTTCACCTACAGCTGTAAGCCATACAGTACGTACGTATATTTGTAACGATAAAATGTTTTAGATGGCTTGGAAATGATATTAAGAATATCATTTCAAAGATCAATACAGTAATAAGGTAATAGTTTAATGTATATTTAATGTAGGCTGGTATTTTTAGGCATACTTTGGTGTTTGACCTTTCATGGTAGACAGTTATAAGCTTTTTAGAGGGGGTTAGAGGGGGTTCTAAGTATTCGCGGGTTTTAGCTATTCACTGGGGGGTCTGGAACGCATCTCCCGAATGTGGGGGTTTATCAAAAATGTAATACGATATGATATTTTATGTAGAATTCAAATGATAGCAGAACTGAAAATGACTTCATTTTGGTTGGATCAAATCCCAAAGTCTCTGGAATTCAGATTCATGCCATCATGTACACAAAAAAATAAGAAACCTTCCCACAGGCAAGACCCTTGTTGGCCTGTTCAATTCATTTCTGTCTGGATCCACAGTGACACTACTACTCAACAGAATATGGGCTTTTCTATTACTGATTCACAAAATTTTCATCTCTGTATTTTTTAGTTGCTATGGTAAACTCATCTAACGAGCTGAATTTCTCTGTGCATTTCAGCTTCATCACCATCTTTTTTTGGAATGAAGAGGTAACCAAACACTGACACACTAACAGGATGCATGCACTGATTGTTATTGGTGTGCATTTAGGCCTACTGTACAATACATTATCAACAGATTTGTTGCAGCTCATAAAGGTCCCTATTTGTGGCCACTTTGATAAAAAAAATGGTGTGAATTGTAATATGAGTAACTAACACATGAACAAAAGTGTGAAGCATAACATGTATGTTCAACCAAATTCATATCTTATGGCAAAAATATCACTGTTTAACCTGAGCATTCTGTCAAGTTAGATAACAGGAAAAGACTCAATACTGTACTTATTATACACTTAAAATGACAAATTTTTAAAGTAATTTGTATTTTTCCTAACTATACAAACCTGAGGTCCTTTACATAAGGAATTACTTTCAGCAAAGCTGGAACAGGCGTTAAACTTTCGAACAAGGTGGTTAGGCAGTTAACTACCGTCCAGTAGGCAGGAGTCCTGCCTGCCCGGATGTAAACATTCCAATTTGCCTTTCGGCCCAGGTGTCAGATTGAGGGGTGACATGAGGTGGGCATAAAGGACCTAAGGCTTGTATAGTTACGAAAAATACAAATTACTTTAAAAAACATCGGTCCTTTACATAAGGAAGACTCACTTATTGGAGGGAGGAATCTGAGTGAGTCTCTGAACTGACTGGAGTTCGCCACATCTGGGTTCTCTTCCTGGTCGACAGAGCAAGGAGGAGTACCATGCCTCTGACATGTTGAACGGAGTGTAAGGACTGCATGATCAACTGTCAGACTTCTGGGCCTTCTTGAATGAGTGAGAAAAACATAACATCATTCGAAAAAGGGCTAGGAGGAATCTGAGAGTCAGTGACAATAAAGCAAATACAAGCACTGGGTTTGTTTTTCTGTCATGGTCCCCTTCCTCCCCTTGCTAGAGTAAGGGGTAGCACTGCTTCTATAAATTTATGAATAGAAAAACAGAACGAGAGCTCGATGTGACACTTACCTGCATCGGTCGCCAGTTCCAGCATGTGACTTCTCAAATCCCACTCTCTGCCCGAAGAAAGAGAATGAAGGATGGAGAGGAAGGAAGGATGGAGAGGAAGGAAGAGGAGAGGCCAGCCACTCACACAAACACTCTTACTTCCATAACCTCCCACCTTAGGTGAGATGCTACCTGCCCTCTTAAAGGAGCCGGGTAAGCTACACATCTTGTTAAGCAGCCATCACAGGTCCCAAGGAAAAGGTGTCCAAGGACTTGTGAGCAATGTCCTGAAGGTAAAAGGATGTGAACGTGGTCTGCTGTGACCACGCCCCCACCTTCAGTACCAGAGGAACCGACAGATTCTTCTGGAACATGAGGGATGGACCAATGCCCGACTTAGTGAGCTCTCGGGCAGAATGTACTGGTGTCATCTTCGCCAGCTGTAGAGTACGCTGTTCTGACTGTCTCACGATGCCAGAATGTGACCGTGTTCTTGGACACCTCTTTCTTGGACGAGCCAGCCCTGACAAAGAATCGAGGACACTCAGGCCAGAGATGTCGAGTCCTCTTAAGATAGTACTGCAGAACTCTAACAGGACACAGTAGCATCTCATCTGGATCATTACCAACAAAGTCCTCTACGGAGGGGTCCATGAAGGACTTGAACCTGGCGCCAGGGACCAGAGGGTTCTGAGTCTTCCCTATGAAATCCGGGACAAAGTGTTTAATGTCGAAGGAAAGTCCATGAAGTTTGCCTACTCTCTTCGCCGATGCCAGGCCAAGCAAAAAGATGGTCTTGAGGGTCAGATCCCTGTCTGATGACTCTCATATAGGCTCATATGGTGCACGAGTCAGGCTCTTCAAAACGAGATTCATGTCCCACTCAGCAGCGAAATCTCCAGTGAGGAGGAGAGATCTACTCCCTTCAGGCATAAAACTAGGCCCAGGCCAGTCCTACAGCCTTTCACAGCTGAGTTGGAGAGAAGCTTTTCTCAGCGGAAAAAGATTAAGAAGTCCATGACCTACTGAATAGTAGCTCCGACCGGAGAGGACGGCCCATTTTCCATGGTATACTGTTGCAGAGGACTGTCTGAGGTATACAGCCAACTCTGTTGCTGCGCAGTGAGAAGAGCCTCTCGCTCGCAAGAGATGCTGGATGGTCTCCAGCCATGAAGACACAGGAACTGCACTGCTTGATGGAACCGTTCCCCATGTGGTTGACACAGAAGGTTGTCCCAGGGGGTGAATCTCTCTCTCAGTGCCTCAGACAGTAGAGCTAGCAGGTCAGGATACCGAACAGCATGTGGCTACTTGGGAGCAACCAGGGTCGTTCTGAGGTCTGGGGTGATCAACACCCTGCTGATCACCTTGAGAATCAGACATAGCGGAGGGGAGGCGTAGGTGTCCAGGCTGTCCCATGGGTGTTGAAACACATCCTCTGCAGTGGCCCATGGGTATGGTACAATGGAGCAGAAGACTATAAGCTTCCTGTTGTGCCGGGTGGCAAACAGGTCGATGAATGGAAGCCCCCACAACTCGAACAGCCTTTCCATAATGTCTGTGTGAAGGGACCATTCTGTCCCTATCAATTGACCCTGGTGGCTGAGCGTGTCTGCCGTTACATCCCTCTTGCCAGAAATGTATCTGGCTGACATCTCTACCAAGTGAGCTACTGCCCACTCGTGCGCCTGCATTGTCAACTGATGAAGGGGAAGGGACATGAGGTGCCCTTGCTTGTTAACATATGCCACTAGTGTGGTGTTTTTGCTCATCAACACCACCAAGTGTCCCATCACTCAATCCTGAAACTCTTGGAGGGCCAGAAAGGGCTCCTTGAGTTCCAGGGTACTGATGTGAGGGTGTTTGTCATCTCGGTTCCACACACCTGAAACCAGCAACTCCTCCAAGTGTGCACCCCATCCCTTGGTCGATGCGACTGAGAACAGAAGCAGGTCAGGAGTGGGGAGCATGCAGTGATGCTCCTATTATGAGGTTCATGTCATCCATCCACCAGTCTAGGTCCTGTCTCATTTACTCCAAGAGAGGAATGGGAAAGGACTGGGGATCTCGAGCCAGAGACCAGAACTCCATTCTCCACTGGAGAGAATGAAGGTGAAGCCGCTCATGAGGGACTAGCTTCTCCAAGGACGACAGGTGACCGAGGACAACTTACCACTGCCGAGCTGGCTGCTCCTGTCAAGACAGGAACAGCTATGCTGCCTTTCTGAACCTGCTGATACAAGAGTCCGAGATCAAGACTCTTGCTGCTATCGTATCTATCAGCATGCACAGATACTTTATCCTCTGCTTGGGGATGACATCAGACTTCTCGAGGTTTACTACAAACCCTACGCTGCGGCAAAACTCAAGAAGTCAATGCCTGTCCTGGAGCAACTGCAAGCAGGAGCTAGCCAGGACGAGCCAATCGTCAAGGTACCTCAACAAACGTATCCCATGTGAATGGGCCCAAGCTGAAATAAAGGTGAACATTTGCATGAACACCTGGGGAGCAGTCAAGAGCCTGAAGCAGAATACAGTACCCTGAATTGGAGTTCTGCTTCCACGAGGATAAAACGTAGGTACTTGCGAGAGGACGGATGGTTGGGAATTTGAAAATATGCATCCTTCAAATCCACCGTAAGCATGAAGTCATTCTCCCTGATGGAAGCATGAACCGAGTCTGGCGAATGAATCGGTTCAAGGGAGTGAGGTCTATGACCAGTCTCCAACCCCTTGAAGCTTACTCTATGAGAAAGCAGGAGCTGTAAAAGCCTGGGGACCGACCCAACACAACTCCCACAGCGCCTTTCTTCGGCATCACCTGCACCTCCTCCTGGAGGGCGAGATCTTTTGGTGAGCCTAGAATGTAAGTTCGGAGACGGACCAGATTGTTGGTGTGGGGTGGCTGAGACTCAAAGGGAAGTAGATAGCCCTCCCGAAGGACTCACTCCATGTCACTGCCATGTTGCCCAATGGCTCGACAGGCAACCACCCACCAATGGCAGCAACTGGAGGGGAAAGCCACCCCTAGCGTCCCCCCTTCTTCTTACTTTTGCCCCCTTTTCCTGACTGGAGAGAGGGTTGAAAGGAACGCAGCTGCGCCCCTTTCTTGGCAGAGGTGGAAGAAGGCTGGGTGTTTCTGCGAGTGCCCTTCGAAACTTGGGTCTTCTTAAGGGCTGAGAAAGTGCTAGCTTGACACGAGGGCTGAGCCGCAGTGGCGCACAAGACCCGGAGGTCTTTGCCACTGCCTGGTGGACAAGGCAGTCATTGTCTTCGGCATGCCTCTTTTCTACCGCAGCATCTACCAGATCTCTGAGGAACAGACAGGCGGAACCCAGCAACAGTCCATTCCTGAGGGTCAGAGTCAACTCGGGTCCTAAAGACCTGGAGATAGTCAGGACAGCATCCCTTCTCTTCAGCACCAGGTTTGCCCACAGGTTTGCTGCCTGGTGGGCCAGGTAGGAAATAGCCCTACCTCCAGACTGGCACAGTCTCCCGAAGATAGAGTCCTCTCCAAGGGTGATCAAGCCCGAGGAGGCAGCAATCCTGGAAACTGTGAAGGACCACAAATCCAACCATGAGACTGCCTGGAGAGCCGCCATGGTGATAGCTTCCAGGTTCACTACCTCTTGCTGTGAGAGACCCCTTCCACAGTAAGCTGCCATGATTGCCCTACTTCAGTGGGAGTTTTGTGGTCAGGGAGTGCTTCTATAAACAAAACAATTGCCCTTGCCCTGGGCAAAAAACAGACATCGACTAACACACAACCATAAAACTACATTACCTGTACACCATTTAAAAAACACATATACAGTAAACCCCCTGTATTCACGTTCTCATGATTCGCAGACTCACCTATTCGTAAGGAAAAAGTTTTTTTCAAAAATTCACCAGAAATCGAAATATTGTGCTAGAGACTTCCAATTGGTTGCAAAATGAAGGCAAATGATTGAATATTACTAGAATGTAAGAGTTTTAGCTTACAATTGCATTTTTTTACCATTTCGGTCAAGTCAAAGTTGACCGAAGGTTGAAATTTTGGCAGTTATCGTGGTTTATATGAAAATATTTCCAAACTGATAAAAGCTACAACCATGGGTTGTATGTTGCTGTATTTTACATGAAATTCCGCACATTTTCATATATAAAACTTTATGTAACGGCTAATATAAAACAGTGCAAAACTTACGACAAACAGCGAAAGAATTTCTTAAATTTTTGGCCGAAGTTACCAATGGCGTAAGGAAAAAGTTTTTTTCAAAAATTCACCATAAATCGAAATATTGTGCTTGAGATTTCCAACTTGTTGCAAAATGAAGGTAAATGATTGAATATTACTAGAATGCAAGAGTTTTAGCTTACAATTGCGTTTTTCGACCATTTCGGTAGAGTCAAAGTTGACCGAAGGTTGAAATTTTTTGTAGTCGACGTACGATACGTCCACTTGGCACCCAACATACAATTTTAGTCGACGTATGATACATCCAGTCGGCGTTTAAGGGTTAATGGAAAATATATCGCGGATTTTCTGGAAAATTCTAGAAAAATTGCGATATATGAACACCCAAAATTTCTCATTAAATCCATTAAAATATTAATAATAAATAGTATTTCCTAGTCTAAGAACAAAAACAAGCGCAAAATAGCAAAAAAACACATATTTGCACTTGTAACTATGACAAAAAAAAAAAAACATCTGGGAAGTGATGCCTTTACAGTACCGCATGTTCCACCATTGGGAAAACACAAAGCGTACCATCTCGGTGACTAAGTGCGTTGTAACACAGGCCGTGCTTGGTGCATGGGAGGGAGACAACAAATCACAGCTTCCCCATTTCTAATCGGGCCTGTGATTGGTGCTTAGACTGATGCTCAGAACACCCAGCATCTCCCCTTGTCTCTCTCTCGCGGCCACTTCGCTTCAAGCTTTCTCGCCAAACGGTTTACTTTATGCTGTGCTGTGTGATTTTTTTTGTGGTTTTTGTTGAACTTTGCTTCAATTTTCACACCCTGCAATGGCTCCCAAGCGTGCTACTTCTTCCACGACTGGTACTGAGCCTAAACGCCATCCAAGAATGATGACGATTGCTGAAAAGGTGAAACTTCTTGATATGTTGAAGGAAGGGAGAAAGTTCGCGGCTGTAGCCCGCCATTTTGGCGTGAACGAATCCACCATTCGCTACATCTACAAGCACGAGGCGAAGTTTAGGAAAACAGCTGCCATCACCTTTAATATGTCGGCGAAGAGAGTGGTTACGGCTCATAATAAAACGATCGTCTGTATGGAAGCCGACTGCCGAAAGAAGAACATAGCCTTGGATATGGATACAAACATTATCCAAACAAAGGCTAGGAGCCTGTACGAGACCTTCACCGCTAAGGAACCAGAGGACGACAGTGGCGACCGTGAAGAAGCAGAAGAAGATGAAGACGTAGAAGATCTGCAACCAGGGACGTTCATACATTCACCACGTAAGAAACAGCAAGTTTCTGCTAGCAAAGGGTGGTTTGCAAAGTTTCAGAAACGCTACGGCCTAAAAAGCGCTTCCTTGCATGGTGAGGCTGCTTCGGCTGACACGGTCGCTGCTGAAACATACGTCAATGAAACCTTCAAAAAGATTATCTCTGAAGGTGGATATCAGCCCGAACAAGTTTTAAGGTAGATATCAGCCTGAACAAGTTTTTAATATGGACGAGACGGGCTTGTTTTTGGAAAAGAATGCCCTCGCGAACTTTCCTGTTCAAAGAGGAAGCAAAAGCCTCTAGCTTTAAAGCATACAAGGATTGTGCGACCCTCGTGGTATGTGGCAATGCTGCGGGATTTTTATTAAAGCCAGGACTTATTTACAAGTCTAAAAACCCAAGGGCTTTAAAAAACAAAAACAAGAATCTGCTACCCATACATTGGATGCACAATCCAAAGGCCTGGATAACGAAGATGCTGACTTCCGACTGGTTCCACCAATGTTTTATCACGCAGGTGAAGGTGTATCCAGCAGAAAAGGGCATGCCATTCAAAGTCCTTCACATTATGGATAATGCTGACGGCCATGCTACTGATCTGTCGTATTCGGGGGTTCAGGTTGAGTTCCTACCGCCTAACACGACGTCACTTATTCAGCCAATGGACCAGGGGGTTATCAGGGCGTTCAAGGCCCTATACACAAGAATGCCCTGGCGAACCTGGTTGCTTCCGTGGATGCCACCCAAGAAGATGACGATTTCAACTTGAAGGCATACTGGCGGCAGTACACAATTGCTACGTGCCTCCAAAATATCCACAAGGCATTGGAAGAAATGAAGCCTGCCACCATTAACGCCAGCTGGAAGAAGTTGTGGCCCAAAGTTGTTTACGACGACAAAGGATTTACACCTGCTGAAATCCAACACTCGGCAGTACAGAAAGCTGTGCAGGTGGCTGCGATCCTTGGAGGCGAGGGCTTTGCAGACATGACCATCGGACGACGTCGACGAACTTCTAGACTGCTACTCCCAGCCGCTAACTGATGAAGACCTCGAAGAATTGACTAAGTCAGCGAGCAAAGAAGAAGAAAAAGCAGCGCAGCAAGAAACAGAAGTTGTCTTCCAAACTGGCTTGACTTTGGAAAGGCTCGCCGAGCTCTGCAACCTGGCTAAGGAACTACAAGAGCGGTCACAGGAATGGGACGACGATATGGTTCGATTGGTTCAATTCTGCAAGATGGTCGATGACGTCATGGCCCCCTAAAAGTTGCTCTTCGACTGGAAAAAGAAGCAGCGGCAGCAACTGCCAATCACAATGTTTTTGCAGCCTCACAAAGAAGAGCCAGTTCCTGCTGCTGCTACTACGGTTACAACTTCAGAAACTCGCGAAGAAATGGAAGAGGTGCCCCAGGAAATGGCACCGTCATCTGAATACAATCACTGACTGCGCAGTAAAAGTCATCATCACCTTCATCGTCATCATTTTTACTGCGCAGCAAATTCATCACCATCTTCATTCAAGTTTTACTTCAACTTCTTTCGTGGTGAGTACAGTAACAATCTTGATTTTTTTTTAATCTTAAGTGTTACTGTACTGTATTGCATGTAATACAGCACAGTAACATGATACTGTATTGTATTACTGTATATATTATTACTGTATGTATACTGTATTTTTTAAAATTCAAAGCTTGCCGATCACGTCATATGCTATAGCTACTTTACCACAGTAATTTAGCCCCTGTTATAGTTATATGGTACTGTAAACTTACCTACTGAATTCATATTGCTTAACAGTTGTCCCTGTTATTAATAGAGTAAAGGGTGGGTTGTTAAGAGTACAGGGAGGGTTTTAATAAGTCCAAATACACGTTAAATAATTAAATAAATATGCTGTCCATACTTCGCGGAATTTCAGTTATCGTGGCCGGTCTTGGAACCTATCTCCCGCAATAAATGAGGGGTCACTGTAACCAGAGGAGGAAAGATAGAACGACTCAGAGCTCTGGGTTTGTGTTTCATATGTGCATCCAGTAAACACTTCAGTTCCGACTGTGACAGGAAAGATTGTAATAACAGTTGCACAGTTAGACATCATAGTGCTATATGCAATAGAAACCAGCCAAATAAATCAAAGGTAGGTGGGGTACAAGTTGGAACTCTGACAAATACCAGACAGGGAAATAAGATGACTAGGAAGTTAATCTTACCTACAGCCACAATAACCCTGTTAGGTAAAAAAGGTCGCATTGTGCGAAAGAGAGGGTTGTTAGATAATTGTGCCGAGAGATCATTTATATAGAAATCTGCTCTTGAGGGACTCCACTATAAAAGCAAGGGAGTTGAAAGCAGAGAATTGAGAGGGTACTTCACTACTAAAACAGTTAAGGAATATGAAATGGTGAATATTGCTGTACCTCATCGGGGTAGATTAATATATGGATTGTATAATGGTAGACGAGCTACCAGAATATACAAAGAAATTAGGCGTTAAGAAGAACTTAAGGTCATTGTGTAAAACGAAAATCAGCTTGGCTGATAAAGATTTTGATCTACCCATAGAGAAACAATCGCCTATTGAATTGTTAATAGGGGTTGACAATGTGTACATCTTACACCCAGGGTTTAGAAAATTTGAAAATTTAGTATTGCTACCAACCATATTTGGTTACGTGGTAACCGGAACATGTAGTTCTCCTCCCACCAAGGAGACTCATGTTTCCATTTAAAACTGGCAGTGGAAACCGATGACATAATTATGGCTGAAGGGGCTACTCAATTAAAGGATCCAAGGGAAGATCTTGAAAGGTTGTGGAATTTGGATCATTTAGGTATTAACTGCAGTGAAATAACGGAACAGGAACGGAAGGTATTAAAGAACTTTGAGAGTACTATGACTTATTCTGAAATTGACAAACAGTATGTTGTGGCATTGCCTTGGAAAGGCAATAAAAGGAGATTAACTTCCAACTTTGGGTTGGCTTTGAACAGATTAAAACAACAATGTGTCAAGTTTCAGAAAGACACTAAGTATCTAGAACACTATCAGAAAATCCTGATGGATTGGGAGGATAGAAGATTCATAGAGAGAGTGGAATGTTTTAAAACAGAAGACTGTCATTTCTTGGCACATCATGGTGTTAAGAAGGGCAGTGCAACAACCCCTATTAGGATAGTATTTGACTGTTCAGTTAGACAGGGGAAAAGTGGGTTGAGCTTGAATGATGGTTTGTGGACGAGACCACATATAACAGCTGACCTGCTCAAAGTTCTACCGCAGTTTTAGGCAAGGTTATACCTGCAGAATTTGTGGAAGCAACAACTAGATTGGGATTAACAACTCCTAGACCCCTTACAGAACCAATGAGTTGAGTTATACGAAGAAGAAAAATGTCTTGATATTTCCTTTCCTAGGAATACTAGCCTAGGAAAAGGGGGAATCCTTACACATATTCTGCAATGCCAGTGAGTCAGCACATGGTTGTGTAGCTTACAAAGTAAAGAACGAAAATTATATTTTAATGATAAAATAAAGTTTGTTCATACTTACCTGGCAGATATATATATAGCTGTATTCTCTGATAGTCCCGACAGAATTTCAAAACTTACGACACACGCAGTGGGGAGATCAGGTGGTTAGTACCCATTCCCCGCTGGGAGGCGGGTATCAGGAACCATTCCCATTTTCTATTCAGATTTTCTAGTGCCACTGTCTCCTGAGGGGAGGTGGGCGGGCACTATGAATATATATATCTGCCAGGTAAGTATGAACAAACTTTATTTTATCATTAAAATATCATTTTGTTCATGAGACTTACCTGTCAGATATATATATAGCTGAATACCACCATTGGAGGTGGGTACAGACAGAATAGGATTTAGGAAACACACTACATGTAGGTGAAAGATACCTTGGTTCCTTACCTGTTAGCATAGCTGACTTCGTGATTACTGTCACCCAAGTCCGCTTCTGCTTTAACTAGAGTCTCCAGCAAGGGTGTGACCTGTATAGCTGGTGAGTTCTAGATGATCTGTCAACGGGGCGTGACCACAATGTGACTAGACCATATTGACCATACAATGAGGGCAAACGACAAAAACCAACCACCTGACCAAGCCTAACTAAGTTAGGATAACGCAACTAAAGCTAACGAGTGGGAAGTCCGCCACAGGCAGTCATAACCCAACAACCATAAAAACACTATCCAACCATTTTCTAAAGGATAGGATGAGTGTCATCCCCTGCCCCCAGGAAAGTATCTGTGAAACGTATGGTCCTAGCTTAAGAAGCAGTTCTCATATGTTGTCTTCACATCTCTCAGGTAGTGTGAAGTTTAACACAGAGTTACTACGCCAAAATGTGGCACCCAGAATGTTACTGAGTGACATATTCTTCTGAAAAGCCACTGAAGTTGCAACCGCCCTCACCTCGTGAGCATTGACTTTCAGAAGTTTAAAATCAGTGTCTTGACAGCATGAATGGGCTTCTTTAATCGTATCCCTCAGAAAAAGAAAGCCAGAGCATTCTTCGACATAGGTAAGTCGGTCTCTTTACGGAACACCATAAACTATCTGAGGGCCTCGACTTTCCTTCGTCTTGTCTAAGTAGACTTTGAGAGCCCTAACAGGGCAAAGAACTCTCTCTGCCTCTTGAATTAGGATCTCAGCCATACCCTTGATTTGAAGCTCTTGGGCCAAGGGTTAGACGGGTTCTCATTTTTAGCTAAAAGGAAGGGCTTAAAGAACAAACAGCGTTATGTCCTTTAAAGCCTATATGTCTACTAAAGGCTTGCAGTTCACTAACCCTCTTTGCAGTTGCTAGAGCGGTTAGAAAAATAGTCTTTCTGGTAATGTTCCTCAATGACGCAGAATTTAAGAGGTTCAAACGAACTGGACATCAGGAATTTTAACACAACATCCAAATTCCAAGAAGGAGTCCTTAGGGCCGAGGCACCTAGAGGTTTCAAAGGATCTAAATAGATCGTGAAGGTCTTTGTTGTTAGACAGATCCAAGTTTCTATGCCTAAAAACAGATGATAGCATACTCCTATATCCCTTGATAGTCGGGACTGCTAGTTTAACATCTTCCTCAGAAACAAGAGGAAGTCTGCTATCTGGCTCACAGAGGTCGTGGTAGAGGAAATGCCCTTCTTTCTACACCATCTCCTAAAACGGTCCACTTGATTGGTACAAATTACTGGAAGAGAGTCTTCTTGCTCTGGCAATAGCTTTTGCCACTGGTCTAGAAAAACCTCTCGCTCTGGCCAGCTTCTCGATAGTCTGAATGCAGTTAGACTCAGAGCGGGAGGTTTTTGTGGTACCTCTCGAAGTGGGGTTGTTTGAGTAGATCGACTCTCATGGGCAGAGATCTTGGAAAGTCCACTAGAAGGACATGACCTCTGTGAACCATTCCCTGAAGGCCAAAAAGGGGCGATTAACGTCATCCTCGTCCCTTCCGACGACGCAAACTTCCTGATGACTTCTCCGATGATTTTGAAGGGGAAAGGCATACACGTCCATCCCCTTCCAATCCCAGAGAAGAGCGTCTACTGAGAGCGCTCCTGGGTCAAGAACAGGGGAGCAGTAAAGAGGAAGTCTCTTCGTCTTGGAAGTTGCAAAGAGATCCACCAAGGGACGTCCCCAAAGCTTCCACAGTCCTTGACACACCTCTTGGTGTAGGGTCCATTCTGGTCGGCAGCAGTTGATGTTGCCGACTTAGAAGATCCGCACGGACGTTCTCACCCCTGCAACAAACCTCGTGAGGATCGTGAACATTCGGGCCTGAGCCAACAGAAGGATGTCCTTTGCTAAGGCGAACAGGGACCGAGAGTGAGTTCCTCCCTGTTTCTTGAGGTATGACAGGGCCGTGGTGTTGTCCGAGTTGATCTGGACAATCACGGACCTGTGACTTCGTCCCTCGAAGAAAAGAAGGGCCAACTGAATCGCCCCAATTCTTTGAGGTTTATGTGCCAGGACACCTGTTCCCCTCTCCAGGTGCCCGACACTTCGTCCCTCCCCAGTGTTGCTCCCCATCCCGAGATGGACGCGCCGGAAAACAACACTAGGTCAGGGTTCTGAAGTTTGAGAGAAAGGCCTTCTGCCAACTAACGATGGATCGAGCCACCACCTTAGGTGATCCTTCACCTTTGGAGAAATACTCAGAGAAACTTCCAGATTCTCCTTGTCCTGCCAGTTCTCTGCAAGGAAGAATTGAAGCGGTCTGAGATGCAGTCTCCCCAGGGAAACAAACTTCTCCAGCGATGAAATGGTCCCCAGCAGACTCATCCATTCCCTCACCGAGCATGTTTCTTTCCCAGGAAGGCTGAAACTTTGTCTAAACACTGTAGTTGTCTTTCTTGGGATGGAAACGCTCGAAAAGCCACTGAATCCATCTGAATCCCCAGATAAACGATGGACTGAGTCGGGGTCAGATGGGACTTTTCGAAATTCACCAGAAGTCCCTAGGGACTTCGTCAAGTTCAAAGTCGAATGTGAAGATCCTCCAGACACCTTTGTCATTGATGAGGCTCGAATGAGCCAATCGTCCAAATAAAGAGAGACTCTTATTCCTCCAAGATGAAGCCATCTCGCAACATTCCTCATTAAAATCGTGAATACCATAGGAGCTGTGCTGAGCCCGAAGCAGAGAGCCCTGAACTGAAATACCTGTCCCCGCAGGACAAATCTCAGGTATTTCCTCGATAGAGGATGTATGGGGACGTGAAAATAGGCGTCCTGGAGATCGAGAGAAACCATCCAGTCGCCTGGTCTTAGGGCTGATGACCGACTGGGACGTCTCCATTTTGAACTTCTCTTTCAGGCGACAAATGGTTCAACTTGCTGACGTCCAGAACTGGTCTCCATCCCCTGACTGTTTTGGAACCAGAAACAGCCTGTTGTAAAAGCCTGGGATTGTAAATCTGAGACCTGTTCCACAGCTCTCTTCTCGAGCATTTGCTCGAGCAGGTCTAAAAGAATCTGCTGCTTCTCTTGCTGATAGGATGGAGACAGATCTATGGGTTTTGTGCATAACGGGGCAATACGAGGAATGGGATCTTGTATCCCTTTTCGATGACTTGAGGACCAGTTGTCCGCCCCTCTCTCTCTCCAGGTTCTTGCAAAAGAAAGAAGCCTGGCTCCTACAGGTGTCTGAAGGTGAGGAGTCATTTCTTGCCCCTGGTCTTAGAAGGGGCTCTACCTCTTGAGGACCTCTTCTTCGAAAGGACGATCTAGAAGAGGGTCCTCCACGAAAGGGCTTCTGAATCTTGGAAGCCTGCCCAAGGGAAGAAGTCGAAGGGGCTGCTGGACGTCTGGAAGACTGGGCCAGGAGGTCCTGAGTAGCCTTCTCTTGCAAAGTGGCGGCCATATCCTTGACTAAGGGCTGGGGAAAAGATGGCTAGAAAAGGAGCAAACAACAACTCAGCCTTCTGAGAAGGAGAGACCGACTTGCAGTGAAGTTGCAGTAAATGGCCCTCTTCTTTAAAAGGGTTGTACAAAAGTGGGCAGCCAGTTCTTCTGAGCCATCCCTAACCGCCTTGTCCATACAGGACAGGACACTGAACAAATCTCCCAGACTAATGGAGTCAGGGACTACGAGCCTGCAAGTCTAGGACTCCCAGGCACCAGTCCAGAAAGTTGAAGACTTCCAAAGACCTGAAAAGGCCTTTCAGATGGTGATCGGTTTCAGATAAAGACCAGGACACCTTCGCTGATGAAAGGAGAGACCTTCTGGGGGTCCACAAGGCTGGCAAAATCTCCCTTGAGAAGAGGAAGGAACTCTCCAACCAACCTCCTCTCCTGTCTCATACCAAATTCCTGCTTTTCCACTCAATCTTGATGGAGGCAGGGCGAAAGAAGTCTTGCACTGGGCCTTCCTGGAGTCCATCCACTCCTGAACCTTGTTAAAGGCCCTCTTAGTAGCCAGAGAGAGACATAGCCATCTTCACAAAACCAGAAGACTTTTGTGATTTAGACGAGGTTAGCTGCGAAGGGGGGAAAGAGGAGCAGAGGGTTGAAACTTGTCCCCAAACAAGTCCTTCAGCAGCCTAGTCAAGACTTGGTAGTCTGAAGAAGCTGAAGAAGAGAGGACTGATCCTCAACTGCAGGATCCAGCGCCAGACAGCTCTCCTTCTTCAACAGGAACAACCGAAGGGGCAGGAGAAGACCGGGAGGAAACAAAGCCCTTGCAGACCAACACGAAAAGGGACTTCTGCTTGGAAGAAGTCCGAGAGGGTCGCGAAAGTCTCGGGCAGAAGAGTCTAAAAGAGAGCGTCCTGACGAGATTCCCGGCGAGCTTCTTGACGAGCGATCCGACGAGCGTCCTGATGAGAGCGAACAGTGAGGCGTCATGCCTAGCAGCAAGGAAGCGTCGTGCCGAGCAGCAAGAGGCGTCTTGCGAACGGCAAGGGAGGCGTCTGCCGAGCAGCCAGGGAGGCGTCATGACGAGCAGCCAGGGAGGCGTCATGTCGAGCAGCAAGGGGGCGTCTTGCCGAGCAGCATGAGAAGCGTCATGCTTAGCAGCATGAGAAGCGTCCTGGCGAGAAATAAGAGGAGCAGCAAGAACGAGGCGTCAAGCCTAGCAGCATGAAGAGCTTCAGAAAGCAGGGAAAGTGCGATCCCTGCCAAGACCAGTAAAGAGCTGAGCAACAGGACTTCTAGAGGCGGCGAAGCATGAGATGACGACGAACGTGGAGAAGGAGAAGGGGAAGGTTTGGACCTCTTTTCGGCAGCGGGAATCCTTCCGGCGAACGTATCAGTCTCCTTCTGGGCCAGCGAACGAAGCCAATTGCTTCTCCTCCTCAGGAGAAGGGCTGATCCTGTGAGAAGACGAGGCGAGGGACGCCTTCTTCCTTCTCACAGGGGAAGCAACAGCTTTCTTTCTGGAGCGCGCTGGGGCGCTCAAAAGCGTCATCGTCCGATGACGTCCTGGTCCTCTTCTGCGGCGGGATGGCGTCAAAATCCTCCGGAGAAGAGCGAAGAGCGTCACGAGAAAAGGGACGTGAAGCGTCCCCTTCTTTGAAGCTTCTCTTCAAAGGGCGAGAGTCCCAAGATTTCCACCCCTTAAGCGCCGGGAGGAGGAATCGGGGGACGAGAAGCAATCCTTAAGGATTCGTGCCTGAGCACGATCCTTGGCAGCCTGGGAAGCGTCATCAGGACATGCCGAAGGGACGCCAGATCGGTGGGGGTCCGCGTAACCCTCTTGCGGCTTTCGACTTGCCCACTCCCTGAGTCCTGGGAGTCCGACAGAGGTCCAGACCTAGAGGCATTATAGGGCCGATCTGACGCCCCCTCCACAACACTAGGGGACAGACACTATCACTGCACTTCACAGCACTTTGAAGAGCGAGCATTTTAGCTTCCCAAATACGAATGGAAGACATAATAACCGCCAGGGCATCACCTTCCCAGACACAACCCAGGGTTGGGGCAACACCACAGGGTTAGGAAGAGCTACGTCTACAGGAGGGTTAGCAGGTGAAAAAACACTACCCTGACTCCTACCACTTCTGGAGGAAGACCTCCTGATCCTATCACGCTCTAGCTTTCTCACATACGAATCATAAGTCCTCCAATCAGCATCAGACAAAGATTCACACTCCTTGCATCGGTCATTCAACAAACAAACATGCCCTCTACACCTCAAGCATACAGTGTGAGGATCTACCGAAATTTTCGGTAGCCTCACTACACAGTCTTGCACACGGCAAACTCGATAGCTAGAAGAACTAGATTCAGACATCTTAATCCAAGGAAAAAACAAAGCCAAATTCAAAACAATCCACAAAAGCGTATGCCTAGCCACAAGTCCAAGTCAAAAAACCAAAAGTCAAACAAATACTCAAGTGACAACCAAGTTTTATCCGAAATCCAAAGACGGAGGTACTGAAAACAAGTGTTGACAGTACCGCGACAGAGAAAATCTGAATAGAAAATGGGAATGGTTCTGATACCCGCCTCCCAGCGGCGGGAATGGGTACTAACCACCTGATCTCCCACTGAGTGTGTCGTAAGTTTTGAAATTCTGTCGGACTATCAGAGAATACAGCTATATATATATCTGACAGGTAAGTCTCATGAACAAAACTCTCATTTAATGATAGCAAAGGCAAGAGTAGTGCCTATTAAAGGACTAACTGTTCCGAAACTTGAGTTGATGGCATTGTTGATAGCAGCAAGAATGGCCAAATTTATTAATGAATCCTTTGAGAAGGATGAGTTTGTGGAACTGTTCGTTTGGTCAGACAGCAAAGTCGCCCTAAGTTGGCTAGTATCGAAAAGTGTTCTCCCTGTGTTTGTGAAGAATAGAGTACAGGAAATAAACTCTTTAATTCCAGAGGCGGTCTAGTCCTATGTGCCTACAGATGATAATCCCAGCGACTGGTTGACACGTGGGAAAAGGACAAAAATGACCTTGGATAATTCTTTCTGGTGGGAGGGACCCCCCCTGGTTAAAAAAAAATCCTCTTGGCCAATACATAGGTCATGGGTTGGTGGATCACTTGTGCAGGGTAGGGAAGAGAACATTTTGGTGGACAACCTGAATGGTAATACTCACTTGCTGAATTGGTAGAGATTCAGCAAGGTTAAAAAGGTCTACAGGACCACAGTGTGGATCCTACGATTTTTTCAATCAGTATGAAGAGGCATGGTGAACTGACCTTGGAAGAACTCCAAGAGGCAAAGAATAAGACCATTGCCATCAAACAGAGAGAATATTTTCAAGAGGAATACGAGAGTTTGATGAGGGGGGGTAAGAAAACCGAAACTGGCTCTCGTACACCAGTTGAATCTTTACCTGGACAATGGGGTAATAAGATGTAAAGGTAGACTAGAACGCGCACAGTTACCCGAATCTGTTATGTTTCCCATACTACTGCTGAAGAGTTGCTATGTTACTCGGGTAATTATTAAAGAACATCATGATGCTAATGCTCATATGGGTGTAAATGCAACTGTGGCGAGTGTCAGATAGGAGTTCTGGATCCCACAGATAAGGCAACTAACACCATTGTGTTAGTGGACTACACCGGCGCATTATGGACCAAGGGAAAAGGACAAACCCCTGAGAAGGCTTATATCATCTTATTTACGTGCCCGATACCCAGAGGCATATATGTGGAGCTAGTTGATAACCAGCCCTGTGACTTGTTCCTCATGAGTTTTAGAAAATTCAGTAGCAGAAGAGGTTTCCCAGCACTCATGTTGAGTGGCAACACCACCACGTTTGTAGTGGCATCAGAATACCTTTAGACCATGTCGGAGAATCCCAGGGTAAAAGAACATCTGTTAGATATAAAGTGTAACTGGAAGTTCATTCCAGTGAGAGCACCATGGTTTGGTGCTATATGGGAAAGGCTGATAGGACTTCTGAAGTCATGCCTAAAAAAGATCGTAGGCCAAGCCTTGCTCAGTTTTAAGGAACTGACCTGTGTGCTGGTGGAGCTGGAAGGAATTATCAATGACAGACCATTAAGTTACATGCTAGGGGATTTGAATCAGCTGGAAATTTTAACCCCTAACCATTTGATCCTTAGACGAAAGCTCAAGTCCTTCCCAACAGAAGTAGTAAATTGAGAAGAGATCTCCGGTGACCTTACCTATGGATGGAGAGAGTTCACTGAGAAAAGATTCCTATACATATCCAAGTTGTGTGACGACTTGTGGAAGAGATGGGAGAGGGAATATTTAACAACGTTGAGAGAGACCCATCAAGTAGGAATGGAGCATGGCTCTTGGCCCAGGATAGGGGAAGCTGTCCTCATTCATAACGAGGGGCCAAGGAGCAAGTGGAAGTTGGGCCAAGTGATCGAGTTTCACATGGGGAGAGACAAGGTCCCAAGAGTGGCTACTCTAAGAACGGCACATAGCCAGCTTTTGAGACCTGCAATTACGTTATACCCCCTAGAGCTGTGGCAGGAAATAAGGGAAACTAATCCTCCGACAGATGACATTCAGTCATGCACCCGCCCGAGAAGGAGGATTGCTCAAATAGCTGCAGAGGCCAGAAAGGCATTAATAAGAACAGGACTATTGTAAATAAAAAGGCATAAGTTTTCTCTTGGGGAGTATGTGAAACTGTTCGACAAGAGGGATTGTACTTCTCCTTCAAAGTTGTGGGTGTACAGTTTTATGTATTCTCTTTAAATTTATGTAAAGTGGAAATGCGTATTATGTAGAAGAAGGACATTATGACTCGTTGTTTGTATTTAGTAGTAAAAAACGTTGTCTTATCAGTTTCGTATGTTTGATTGTAAGTATACTTGTAGTATTGCTTAACTACCGGATTGGTTGTCGCAGGGTAGTTAGTCGAAAGCTTGGTTTCAGTTAAAGACGGCCGTGAAGTCAGTCGCTTCATAGCTTTAACATAGAGTGGTTCAAGAATGCAGTCATAATTGTTGGTGTCTACAAATCCAATTAAGTATTCCTATTCCTTTTAAAGTGCATTTAGGGAAACTTTCTTTAGAAGATATGCATATCGAAGTGTAAGGAGAATTTCTTGAAGTGTACTTTAGATGAGGGTAGTGAAATAGAGACTGTGCTTACGCCAGTCTAACTGTACATCAAGCTAGGAACAATTGAATACGCCAATAGTAAGTTAATATTGTTAGTTTAGTTAATATACACAACGCAATGAATTAATATAATCTCAATTTAAACTAACATAAGAGTGAAGTAACCTGGGTTTCGTAGCATAAGACTTAGGCTACAATTTGGGTCAGTACGTTTCAGATCGTTTAGGCTATACGACAACAATGACGATTTGAAATGCTACACTTATTCTGAGTGGGTCGGAATAGTTGTAAACTAGTCTATCCACGGTGTTCCCAACCATTTCCACGGGTCGGTGCAGTTCCCTCTCTTGAAGAGACCACTTCTGACACTACCAATCGTCCTAGTGTCACTCCCCAACCTAGGTCCAATGCATCGGAGAACAATGAGAGGTTCAGGTTCGGATGAGATAGGAACTTCCCTGAGTGGAACCTTCCTTCTACAAGCCACCACTGAAGATCTTTTATTTCCTGTGTGATGGGGAATACGAAGGAATCTGGGAGAATAGTCTTGCTCCAACTGGCCCTCAGAAAGAACTGCAAAGGCCTCGCATGCAGTATCCCCAAAGGGATGAACATCTCTATGGTGGAGAGTCCCTAGCAGGCTCATCCAGTTGTTGGCTGAGCAGGTCTGAAGACTTAGAAAATGACGGACTTTTTGGGTGCACGATAGTATTCTCTTCTCTGATGGAACAACCCAAAAAGCCCAAAAGTCTATCTTCATCCCCAAATAGACTATCGTCAGAGAAGGGATGCGTACCACACCCCACGCCCCCGCGAACAGCTAAAATCCGCAAATACTTAGAACCCTTCTAAAAACACTTAGAACTGCCTATTTTGATGGTTCAAACACAAAATAAAAATAAAATGCTTATACAGGTATTATCCTACTTACGTTGGGGTTAGGTTCCAAAAAACCATTGTTTGTTGGAAAAAACATATCTCCAATAGAGCCTAGCCTACACTAGGATATTTGGTACCATGTATACATATATGGTAGCCTACCCTACACTATAAATTATACTCTATACATAAATGGTATAGTAATTATTAATATCAACTATTTCTGTAGGTTCATGCGGAGTGACTTATAATAATTCAATACAAAGAGAAATTGAATAACAAACAAGATTTAGCTTAGCCTACACTATGGTATATCGTATACATATGCGTTAGCCTAGCCTATATTATACTGTACTCTATATTCACATATCATATTAAACAAACATCAACATAAATATGCATATTTTCCATGGATCTTTTAAAATGTTATGCCTTAATTCACTGTATCCAATAATATTGTATATATTTGTATTGCTTTTGTATTATATACTGTGATCATAGCGATCAATGTTTTGGTTTGGAAATCGATTACGCAGTAAGCTTATTTCGCTTTATTTAATTCAGTTTAGAGCATTTTTCTTGCTTCTAGTTAGCGTAAATGAATCTCTCGATACTATATTTATATGGGGCAAGGTTATTTTTTGTTATATGAAGTGTTTTTAAGTCGAAATATAACTTAAATACGTCTTGTTGTGAAATTAACGTGGCTATTTTTTTTTGCTAATAGATGACGTTGGCCATTTGGGGGCGTTTGTTTTGTGTAAAAAAAAATTAAGATTTCGTTCGCTATTTTCACTTGATTTCATAATAACACAAGCTTTACGTATTTATTGTTTATCGACATAAAATTAGCAGTAATGTGTTCTTTCATGCCCAGTAGTTTTGATTAAAATTGTTTCTCTCTAATTTTAATTATGGTCGAGTTTCATCCATGTTGCTGATGCATGATAATTTATAGTCATTAGCAGCTTGAACATTGTTTTCTCAGCTTCAGCTTCAACTTGCAGCTTAAATTTAGCAGTGTATTTCCTTGCCAATCTTATCCATGCTAGATATAGGTATATATAATGTAAAAATATATTAGTCCTACTCTACTTAACTTCATTTGTACTACAACTACAGGTAATTGTGTATTACCGTACGATGGTTGAAATACAAGCAAAAGGGCTGTTGTTACCTGATTTGGTGACAAGCAACAACAGTTTCTCGGTCTGTTGTTTATGGCTGTACACATCTAAGCAAGAGTATAACGTTACTAACAATACTTTTCTCATTCTCTTTTACTTTTTTAACTAGAAGATGGGATAAAGAGATGGATGAAAAGAAGTTGGTCTATTGTGATTTGGTGTCTCTCGATGCCTGATTGTACGCTGCTGCCTGCGCCCACGCGAAATTTAAAAATATTTTATAAAAATACTCTCGTATCGGTATTAATTACTTACCCCACTGCAAAATCGAATTATCGTAAGAATTATCGTAACTTGAGCACTACCTGAGTATTTTAATTTTATCACAAAAGGTGCGCTTAGTCATGAAAATTAGATGAAAATACAGTAATTAGTGAATATTTCTCAGTGAAAAATACCGTGAATGGGCGAATTTTCAGCGAATAAGGTGTATATAAGTTCCACAGAGAAATCTGCAACTAGGTGTCCGCAAATCGTGAGACCGCAAATACAGGAGGTTTACTCTAGTTGGGACTTTTCCTGGTTGACTAAAATGCCCAACTCCTGGGCTAACTGTAGGGTTTTAAGAAGGTCCTCTGTGCACTTCTGGGATGATGATTGCAGGAGCCAGCCATTCAGATATAGATAAACTTTCATGCCCATTAGCCCTGGTGAAGACTTGAGGGGCTGTTGGCAACCTGAAGCATAGAGTCCAAAATTGGAAAACTTTGTCGTGCAAGAAGAATCTCAGGAATTTCCTGGAATCCCAGTGTATAGGGGTATGAAAGTAAGCATCTCTCATGTCTATCAAGACCATCCAATCTTCTTGGGAAATTGCAGCGAGAACTGAGCTGTTCATCTGCATCCTGAACTTTGTGGTTTGGACACCGAGGTTCAGACCACTTACATCCAGGACCGGCCTCCAACCCACTGAGGTTTTGGGGACTACAAAGAGGCGGTTGCAAAACCCCTCTAATGACAAGTCTTCTATATATATACAATGTCCCATAGTGTAGGCTAAGCTAATTCTTGTTATTCAATTTCTCTTTGCACTGAATTGTCATAAGTCACTTTGCATGAACCTCCAGAATTAGCTGATATTAATAATTACTATACCATGTATGTATAGAGTATAGTGTAGGCTAGGCTACCGTATACAGTATGTATACATGGTACCGAATACCCTAGTGTAGGCTAGGCTATGTTCAAGATACGCTTTGGTATTTCTTACGTTTTTTCCAAAAACTATGGTTTTTTTGGAACCTAACTCCATCGTAAGTAGGATAATACCTGTATAAGCACTTTTAGTTTGTTTTGTGTCTGTTTGAACTATAAAAATAGGCAGTTCTAAGTGTTTTTATAAGGGTTCTAAGTATTCATGGGTTTTAGCTATTTGCAGGGGGGGTACACATCCCCCGTGAATACAGGGGGTTTACTGTAAGGAATCTCCTAAGAAGGAGTCAGGAGAGACTTGTCTCGATTGATGAGGAGAGACAAGTCCTGGGCCAGGAGCAGGGTTCTGCGAATGTCCTCCGTACATTGAACTCTTGAGCAGGAATGCAGTAACCAGTCATCGAGGTATAGAGATCTTTATCCCTATCAGATGAAGCGACTTTGTGAGGGAAGCCAATACCCTGGTAAAAACTTGAGGGGCTGTCAAGAGACCAAAACACAGGACCCGAAACTGGAACACCTTGCCCTGGAACACAAACCTGAGGTACTTTCTTGAAGCAGGATGAACTGGAATATGAAAGTAAGTGTCCTCCATGGCAAATGGATGCTAGAATTGACTGGTTTGTTTCCATCTTGAAGGCTGTCTTTTTTACCAAGACATTCAGTGATACATCTAAAACAGGTCTCCAGCCCCCCCAAAGACTTGGGAACTACAAAGAGACGAAGAGACGATTGTAGAATCCCGGAGAATGACTGTCCTCTACTACCTCTATAGCCTCTTTCTGAACAAGAGACAACCTCTAGCAAGAGAGCAACAAATCTCTCTGAGCCAGGAGAGTAAGCTGCCAATGTGACAGGCTCGCAGACTAGAGGAGCTTTGTTTTCAAAGGGGATAGCATAGCCCTCCTTCAGAAGAGACACTATCCAGGATTCCACTCCTGTCTGTTCCTACCATTCCCAAAAGAGAAGGAGCCTTGCTCCTACCTGAGTACAGAGGACTGTATCATCACTTCTTGGTGAAAGATTTAGAGGAAGACCTCTTGATTGAATGCTACGCTATGGGAAACGGGTACTTGTTCTTGTCCTAGTGTACAGTCTAGATCGGGAGCTCCGAAAGGGAGTAGTCTGCAGAGGAGTTGAAGATCTGGGTGGAAGAGCAGACGACTCCTTAGGGAGTCTCGCAGATTGAGAGAGCAAGTCCTGAGTGCTCATTTTCTGCAGGTCAGAGGCAATGTCTAAAACTGTAGCCTGAGGAAAAAGATGCTTCTTGTTCAAGGGGGAGAAGGGAAGAGCCAACCTCTGAGATGGAGTGACCCCTTTCGATGTAAAAGAACACCACAGTTCTCTTTTCTTAAGAACATGCACGGCATAAAGACCAGCCAACTCCTGTGCACTGTCACGAATACCTGTCAATACAGGAGAGCACTCCTAAAAGGTCTGAAGAGGAAGCTTGGGGCAAACAAGAGCAGTCTCTAATCTTGTGAGCTAAAGCGCTCACTGCCCAGTCTAAGAAGCTCATTACCTCAAACACTTCAAAAATCACAATTTTTGAAAGTAAACTGTATTTTTCCTAACTATACAAACCTGAGGTCCTTTACATTAGGAATTACTTTCAGCATATGCTGGAAATGGCCGTTAAACTCTTGAGCAAGGTGGTTAGGCAGTAACTACCGTCAGGCAAGCGGGAATACCCGCCTGCCTGGATTTAAACATTCCAGTTTGCCTTTCGGTCCAGGTTCAGATTGAGGGGTGGCATGAGGTGGGGATAACATGTAATGTAAAGGACCTCAGGTTTGTATAGTTAAGAAAAATACAATTTACTTTCAAAAATTGTGATTTGTTCCGACACAATATACAAACCGTCGGTCCTTTACATAAGGAAGACTCACTGGTTGAAGGGAGGAATATGAGTGAGTCTCCTGAACTGACTGGAGTTCTACACACCTGGGCTACTCCTCCTGGTCGAAAGGGCGAGGAGGTACTCGCTCCATGCCTCTGACATATTGATCGGAGTGTAGGAACTGTAAGATCAAATGTCAGATACTGGAAGAACCTAGAGTCGGAGGCAGTAAGGAAAAGCCGAGATAGGGTTCTCTTATTGCCAGTCTCTCCTTCCTTCCCTTGCTAGGGGATGGAGCTGAAACTGCTTCTATGATTCTAGAAGAAAAATAGAACGGGTGCTCGATGTGTTGTCTTACCGCATCAGCGCCAGATCCAGCAACTATTGGTTCGAGTCCTATTCTCATCCAGAAGGAGAAGTAGGAGGACGGGGAAGGAGGAGGAAGAGAGGCCAGTCACTCTCAGTATCCTTCTCACTTCCAGAACCAACACCTTGGGTGAGATGCTACCTGTCCTCTTGAAGGAGCTGGGTAAGACAACGCAACTTGTTGAGCAGCCACCACAGGGCCAAGGAAAAAAGGTTCCAAGGGCCTGTGGGCAAGACCACAGGAAGACTAGTGTGGTCTATGAGACCACGTCTTGCTTCCAGACCAACAGAAACTTCCGGAATGCGAGGGATGGACCAAGCCATTGACCTTATGAGCTATCGGGTGGAAAGTACCAGTATCATTGTTGCCAGCTGCCGAGTAATTCCTTCGATCGCTACACGAAGCCAGGAGAAAGATGTGTCCTTAAGACACTTCTTCCTTGGGAGAGAGTATATACTAGCAAAATGTCGACGACATCCAGGTTAGGAATGTCAAGCCTTTCGGAAAGTACCACAGCCCCCTAATAGGACAAAGTAACGAATGATCAGGATCATTGACACAAAGTCTAAGGAGGAGGGGAACAAGGACGACTCGAACCCGATAACAGATGCCAATGGATTCAGAGTCCACCTACGACATCTGAGAAGGAGTCGAGGTATGATCCCCATCCCTGTTCTTCCATCTTCCACGCCAAGGCCGTAGCAAGATGACAGATGGTCCTAAGAGGGCACATCTTGATCCGATGACTCTCGTAAGGACGCGTGCAGAGCACGGGACAGGAACCCTAAATGAGAGCCACATGCCACCCAGGGAACAGTTCCCTGGGACAGCAAGACCAAAGAAGCTTCTCGTCCGTAGCTAAGTCTCGACTGAGGAAAGGAAGGCTACTTCAGATAGAAGACTAGGTTGCAAGGGCCTACGTTCTTCACAAATGAAAGGGAGAGAAGCAACCCTCAGCAGAGAAGAAGAGGAAGTCCAGACTTGAAGAGCGACTCTGACCCGAGAAGAAGTTCCGTCAACGACACCCACCAGCGAAGATGGATCCAGTCCCTGGGACAGTGTTGCAGAGGACTTCAAGAGGTATCCAGCTATATTCGTTGCCGCTCGGCAAGAAAGCCTGTGATTGCAAGGAAAGCTGGAAGGTCTCTCAGTCCTGAACACACAGGGATGTACTGCCTGAAGAACAGATTCTTGTGTAACTGCTACAGGAGGCTGGGTCAAGCAGAACTCTTCTCGGTGCCTCAGATATCAGGTCGGGCGAAGGGCGACATCTTCCAGCATTTGTCTGTAACTCAGGGTGAGCAATGCTTGTGAACCCCTAGCGAAACAGCCAAATATGGAGGGAAAAACGTAGATATCGATTTTTTCCCAAAAAGACAGCATGCCTCACCGCAGCAGCCCCTGGATCTGGTATGAAGGAGTGAGAAAAAACTAACAACTTGTTGTGCAGGGAGGCAACAGAAAGACGGTAGGGGTTTCTCAGAGGAGCAGTATCTTCGTGAATCTTCGTGGAGAAAAGAGCGAGCAGCACGTTCCATCCCGATCACTCAAACCAGAGGCCAAGCTCACCTACCAATACATCCCCAACGGGAATGCATCTGGGTAATTGAGCTGTTGAGTGTGCTATAGAACACTCGAGTACCTGCAAATGTCGATAGATGAAACAGGAGGAAAAAATGATTCCCTCTTTGTTTGTTGACAAATGCCACTACAGTGGTTTTGTTGTTCAACGAAACCACTGATTGTCGCAAAACTCATTCTGAATTCTCGGAAGGCCAAAAGGCTGCCTTGAGCCCAGGATGGTGATGAGAAGGTGCTAATCGTCTTGGTCACACACCTTCAAGCCAAAGTGTTACCGGCGTGTGCCTATTCCTCAACTGGTGAATCCGTAAGTAGACAAACGATGTGAGGGGAATATGCAAGCATATTCGAAGGTTCCCTCCAACCAAGCATTAGCCTAACTCTTTCCTCATACTTCGAAGAGGAAAGAAGGACGGAGGAATGGAAGCAGACCTCCATTCTCCACCATGGGGAAGCTTCTGCAAGATGACATCATACAGAGACAATTAGCTCTACCCGGGCTGGCATTTCCTGAATCGGGAGCACGGGAAAGGTAGCGGGATGGAAGTCCGATGAAAGGAATTGCAGAGACCTGAGGGAAATAGATACTTCTCCTAAAGGAATCCATTCCCAGGTCTTGGCAATGTCGTTGCCAGCTCCAGAGACTCAATAAGTATCATTTCATCCAGGCATCAGCAGTATGAGAACTTCTTCCCGGTCGGTACTTCTTTCTCTCTTCCCTTCTTCCCTCCTCCCTTATGGAAAAGAGGGTGGAAAGAGAGACAGTTATGTGCACTTTCCTAGAGGGGAAGAAGATGGCTATGTGTTCCGCAATCTTATTCTGAAGCCTGGGACTTCTTAGGAGTTGAGGGGGGGCTGGCTTGAACTCAAGGTCAAGTCGAGATGACTAAGACCCCAAGGTCTTGGCCATTGCCCAAAGGACAAGGCAGTGCCCTGGTATGAACCTTGATTACCGAGGTATCTGGCAATTCTCTGAAAGGAAAAGGCAGAACCAAGTAAAGGTTCGTTCCTAAAGGTCGAGCCAACTCAGGACTTACGAAACCAGAGATCTGAATTGGGACAAAGTCCTTCTTCTAGCACCAGAATTGCCCACAGAACTGCAGTTGGCAAGACCCTCCGAGGCAAGAAGAATTCGTATTCTGTCGAGGCAGGGGAGAAGCTTGGTGTCTTGACCTGAATGAACTCCTCCTCCGAAGAAAAGAATTCATCTGGTCGAGAACGCTCTTGCAAGCAAGGACCGCGGCGGTCCCCAAAACTCTTGGCCCCTCGGGAACTGCAAGGGTTGCGAGTGATGAAGATTATTCATTGGGGGAGCTGTGGTCCTGTCCCGGGGATCCTTGCGCCGACAAATCAGCAAAGTTCTCCGAAAAAACGAGGGCGATCGCAACTTGAAGAGGAAGACCCTCGCTGTTTCCGAAGCATGAAACTCCTGTACCTCTCCCCTTAGAGGGAGACCTTGACAGACCCCATGAAACCCTCCTCGGCTACCTGGTTGTACTACGAGAGAATCAGGGGACCGACACCCAAAGCACGCCAGGCAGCCGAACTCCGAAGATAAGTTCGTCGGAGCTCTCTCTGTCCATCTTGCGCCTCTCGGAACAACCGAGAGGGAAAGAAAACAGGTGAGGATAAAGAGTACCACTACCTGTCCTGCCAGTAAGACCAGCAGGAGAGGTGGAAAGTGAGCAATAATCAACCGAAGGAGATTACTGCCACATGGGGGAAGGACAGCGCTTGTGCCATGTCAATGCGCTTTCCTGGGAAAAGCAAGCAGAAAGCTCACTTGAACAGAGCTGAGAACCCGATTCGGAAAAACCAAGTAGGGCCGAGCCGAGACGCACCGAACCATGCCAATCACGCGAACGCGATCCAACTGGGTGGTATGCAGTGGACTGGGAGGCAGGCGGGGCAGACTGAGCTGAGCCAGTCTCGCAAGCACGACCAGGGGCTGGGTGGGGCGGGCAAGCTGAGTGAGCTGAGCCGAGCCAGTCTCGCAAGCGCTACCAGGGACGGGCGGGGAGGGCAAGCCGAGCGAGCCTAGCCAAGCTAGCCTTGCAAGCGCGATCAAGGGCTGGGTGGGGCGGACAAGCCAAGCGAGCAGAGCCGATCGCTCTAACACGATCGGCACTTGACAGGAAGGAACTCGTGAACTAGCGCTAGTTTCCCGAACTCTAAACTCCTTCGAGGCCGAGGCCCTTTGAGAAGAAGGTTCAAAGGGGAATTCTGTGTCTGCTATCCTGCATGCTCGAACCCTAAGGTTCAAGACAAGAGGATGAAACCCGGCCAAGCAACCACAGCAGCTGGCGGGCAGTATCGAGACACCTGGCGTCTTGGCACCCAGACACCTGGCACCTCGTACCCAGACATCTGGGTGTCTCTGCACTTTCTCTCGTCAGAAGAGCGCTCGTGATTCATAGAATTCAAGCGACCCACGAGACTCCCAAAATTTGGGAGCAGCTGCTTTCAGTTTCCTAAGAAATTGAAAAGAGCCAGGCACGGAACCAGTCTTTGACGCAGACTTCCAACACTGGCAACAAGGGTGTGACCTCAAGAGGCTGCAAACGCCAGATCCCAGAGGAGAATGTGAATCGGTTCCCGCCCTCGGGCGGGAAAAGTCAACGAGAGAAACTTGTCTCCCGGAAGAGAGTCAGTCCCTTAGAAGCCCTGCAGGACTCCCGAAGGGAATCTCTTCCCTGCTTCTTCTGGTGTTCAAACCGATAGGATCGAGGCACCAGGCTGGGAACCCAACCGAGCACTGGTAAGCACTCGGGGAGCGCTTGTGGTGCTGGCAGGAAGAAAAAGTATACCTTAGTTTAACCAGACCACTGAGCTGATTAACAGCTCTCCTAGGCCTGGCCTGAAGGATTAGATTTATTTTACGTGGCTAAGAACCAACTGGTTACCTAGCAACAGGACCTACAGCTTATTGTGGAAACCAAACCACATTATAGAGAGAAATGAATTTCTATCACCAGAAATAAATTCCTCTTATTCTTCATTGGCTGGTTGGAGATTCGAACGCGGGGCCAGCAGAGTGCTAGCTGAGAACGGAACCCACCCGCCCAATGAAGAACTTTCTGGAGCAGAGACACCTGGGTGCCAGGCTCTTTGGGAACACTGCTCCCGAACTGGGCAGGGGAGAGTACTCTCCAGACCAGATCAGGATACTCGATATTCCATAGAATCTCGAGCACTCAGTTTCTTAACCCGAAGGTCAGGAAGAGCCAACAAGAGACCCACTGTCTCCTCAGGAGGAGGCAGCCCTAGACATCCAAGGGCATCAAGGGTAAAGAAGCAGCCTTCCTCTCCTTCGATCGACGGAGGTCTATCCGGATTACAGGACCCCATTGGACCTTGGGAGAGGAAGGGAAGAGGTAGCAGAAGACGAAATCGAAGATAAGTTGAAGACGGCGGCGGCTACTTCTACAGGGCGACTTCCTTCACCTTCACTCATACATCTTCTACAGGCTGGTGGGCACGAAATATTGTAACCTCCAGAGCAGCTAGGCAGGAACACAATGGAAGCAGCCCAGGACACGACCACCAGGAGAAGCAGCAGGGACGATCAGGGGAGCCAATGCAAGAGCTACGGCAGCGGTTCGGAAGGCAGTAGCTACCGCAACGGCCAGGAACATCGCTTCCACAGGGTGACTTCCTTCACCTTCACTCCGACAACTTCTACAGGAAGGCGGACATCGTAACCTCCAGGACAGCTAGGCAGGACCACAACGGAAGCAGCCCCAGGCACAACCACCAGGAGAAGCAGCAGGCACGATCAGGACAGCCGATGCAGGAGCTACAGAAGCGGTTCGGAAGGCAGGAGCTACAGCAACGGCCAGGGACGTCACATGAAAGTCACCAGTAGTAACAGGAACAATCAAGGGGGCTGCAGCAGGAGACCAGGAAGAGCCGCCCAGACTGTCGTCGAGTTAACAGGAGCACAACACAGGAAACATCAGGAGCAGATGGACCACAGATAGGTCAGAGGCAGTGCCAAGGCATACATGAAGGCCAGCAATGACAGCGATCACTCCACATCGGCGGAACAGTGTCGAATGATCCCGACGTGAAACTGTCATTCCAACCAGGCACTGTGGTCGGTCCTGAAGCAACAGTGAATGAATGTCGGGACTCCATCATGCAAGATATCCCCCGAGATATCCAGCCAACTACTGCTGTGTCTGCGATGCTCACTGTCAACCTGAAAGAAAAAGCAAAGATGATTAGTAGAGGGAGACTCCTCTCACTGAGCGGAACTGCCCTACGCAGTGAGAGGAGGTACCCTAGAAGAGGTCGCCCGACTGACCGGCCCCTTCCGCCTCGCGGTCTTTGCCCGACGAGCAAGCGAAGAGGGCGAAGGAGAGAGATCTCTACCAAGGAGAGATAAGGAAGAACCTACGGGGAGCGAGAAAGACAGAGGGGAGGCCACCAAGGGCACTGTGGAAGCAGAACTTACAGACAACGCCCACAGCCTCCCACCCGCCCCGCAACCCTCTAAGTGCAGGCCACAAAAACAACACTCAGCAAAAGCAGGAAGGAAGAAGTCATGCCCTTGTACATGGAGGGCAGGAGCCCAGGGTGGGAAGCGAACTCCTACGTCCCGAACAATGTAGGGGAGAGAAGATATTATGTCCCAATCTAATATAACAATTTTTAAAGTAAATTGTATTTTTCCTAACTATACAAACCCGAGGTCCTTTACATTAGGGATTACTTTCAGGCGTAGGCTGGAAACAGCCGTTGAACTTCAAACAAGGTGGTTAGGCAGTTGACTACTATCCGGGGGGCGGGAGTACCGCCTGCCCGGATGTAAACATTCCAATTTGCCTTTCGGCCCAGGTATCAGATTGAGAGGTGGGCATAAAGTGTAAAGGACCTTGGGTTTGTATAGTTAGGAAAAATACAATTTACTTTAAAAATTGTTATTTGTTCCGACATAATATACAAACCTTCGGTCCTTTACATTAGGAGACTTACTGATTGGAGGGAGGAATCTGATTAAGTCTCTATGAGCTGACTGGAGTTCACCACCTTGTCTTCCTTTCCTGGTCGTGAGAGCGAGGAAGGGAAAAAACTGCCTCTGACAAAAGATTGGGTTGTAAGAAACGCAGGATCAGTTGTCAAACTTCTGGGTCCCTTTGCATGAAAGGGGAAAACGTCAATTCATGCAAAGTAGGCTAGGAAGAACTTGACGTCGGATGACATAAAGGCAAATAAAAGCATTGGGTTTGTCTTATTGTCATGGTCTCCTTCCTCCCCTTGCAAGAGGAAGGAGTGGGGTTGCTTCTATCAACCTGAACGGAAAAATAGAACGGGAGCTCCCGTTGGGTGCTTACCTGCATCGACCGCCAGATCCAGCTTGTAACGGCACATCCGCTCCCTGCCCGTGGGAAGAGAGCCAGGATGGGGAGAAAGAAGGGAGGCCAGTCACTCCACATTCATTCTCCCAATCACAACCATACAACTTAGGCGAGATGCAACCTGTCCTGTTAGAGGAGCCGGGTAAGCTACACAACTTGTTGAGCAGCCACCACAGGACCCAAGGAAATAGTGTCCAAGGACTTGTGTGCAACATCCTGGAGGTAGAAAGGAGGTGAAAGTGGTCTGCTGGGACCACACCCCCGCCTTCAGCACCTGTGACACCGACATATTCTTCCGGAATGCGAGGGATGGACCAATGCTGTGGACCTCGTGAGCTCTCGGACGAAGCGTACCAGTGTCGTCTTCTCCTGCAGCAGAGTACGCTCTCCTTATCGTCTCACAAAGCCAGAAAGAGATGGTGTTCTCGGACACTTCTTTCTTGGTCGAGCCAGTACTAACGAAGAGTCGTCGACACTCAGGCCGGAGGTGTCAAGTCCTCTTTAGATAGCACCGCAGCACTCTAACATGACACAGTAGCATCTCGTCTGGTTCATTACCTACAAAGTCCTCTAGGGAGGGGATCGTGAAGGACTCGAACCATGCGTCAGGGACCGAAGGATTCTAAGTCTTCGCTACGAAATCTGGGACGAAATCGAGCGTAACTGATCCCCATCCCCTCAAGTGTTTAACGTCAAAGGAAAGTCTGTGAGGTTCACCAACTCTCTTCGCCGATGCCAGGGTTAGCAGGAAGACGGTTTTGGGGGTCAGATCCCTGTCTGACGACTCTCGTAAAGGCTCGTACGGTGCATGAGTCAGGCTCCTTAGGACGAGAGTCACATCCCAAGCAGGGGCCTGAGATCCCTGGGTAGGCAAGACCTTTCGAAGCTTCTCATTAGTAGAGATATCTCGAAAGAGATGTCTACTCCCTTCAGCCATAAGACTAGGCCAAGTGCGGCATGGTAGCCTTTCACAGCTGAAACGGAGAGAAGCTTCTCTCGGCAAAGGAAGACGAGGAAGTCCGCGACCTGCTGAACAGTGGCTCTGACCGGAGAGATACCCCTTCAACGACACCAACCACAGAAGACGGACCACTTTCCCTGGTATACCGCTGCAGAGGATCATCTGAGGTACCCTGCCATCTCCGTTGCTGCGCAACACAAAAAGCCTCTTGCTCGCATGAGATGGTGGATAACCTCCAACCGTGAAGACACGGAATGCACTGCCAGGTGGAACCGCTCTACGTGAGGTTGACGCAGCAGGTTGGGCCAGGGGGGAATCTCTCTCGTCGCCTCGGAGAGGAGAGCTAGCAGGTCCGGATACCAAACGGCCTGGGGCCATTTGGGTGCCACCAGAATCATTCTGAGATTCGGGGTGATCAGCATTCGGCTGATCACTCAGCGAATCAGACAGAACGGGGAAGAGGCTTATACGCTGAGGTTGTCCTACAGGTGCTGGAACGCGTTCTCCGCAGCGGCTCATGGGTCCGGCATGACAGAACAGAAGACCTGGAGCTTTCTGTTGTGCTGGGTGGCAAACAGATCGATGGCTGGGCACCCCCACAGGTCGAACAGCCTTTCCACTATCTCCTGGTGGAGGGACCATTCAGTCCCTACCACCTGGTTCTGGCGGCTGAGCTTGTCTGCCACGACATTCCTCTTGCCTGGAATGTACCTGGCTGACAGCTCTACCGAGTGAGTCGTGGCCCACTCGTGCACCTGCATCGTCAACTGATGAAGCTGGCAGGACACCAGGCCCCCCTGCTTGTTGACGTATGCCACTACTGTGGTATTGTCGCTCATCAGTACCACGGAGTGTCCCATCACTCGATCCTGAAACTCTTGGAGGGCCAGGAAGGCTGCCTTGAGTTCCATGATGTTGATGTGAAGGTGCTTGTTGTCTCGGTGCCACACTCCCGAAGTCAGCAACTCCTCCAGGTGGGCGCCCCATCCCTAGGTCGATGCATCTGAGAACAGAAGCATGTCCAGAGGGGGAGTATGCAGGGATACTCCTATCAAGAGGTTCCTGTTGTCTGACCACCAGCGAAGGTCCTCCCTCACCTCCTCGGAAAGAGGGATGAGGAAGGACTGGGGGTCTTGGGACTGGGACCAAAACTCCTTTAGTCTCCACTGAAGAGACTGCAGGTGAAGACGCCCATGAGGTACTAGCTTCTCCAAAGACAAAAGGTGACCGATGACGACTTGCCATTGCCAGGCTGGCTGCTCCTGTTGACAGGAACAGTTGTGCTGCCTGCCTGAACTTGCTGATACGAGAGTCCGAGGGGAAAGACTTTCGCTGCCACCATGTCTATCAGTATGCCCAGGTACTTTATCCTCTGCTTGGGGGTGAGATCTGACTTCTCGAGATTTACCACGATCCCTAGATCCCGGCAAAACTCAAAGAGCCGATCCCTGTCCTGTAGCAACTGCGAGCGAGAGCCCGCCAGGACTAGCCAGTCGTCGAGATACCTCAGTAGACGTATCCGGTGCGAGTGGGCCCAAGCTGACACGAGAGAGAAGACTCTCATGAACACCTGGGGAGTGGTCGAGAGCCCGAAACGAAGTGCCCTGAACTGGAAGACCGTCTCCCCGAGGATTAAGCAGCGGTACTTGCAAGAGGACGGATGACTGGGTATTTGGAAATACGCATCCTTCAGGTCCACCGTAAGCATGAAGTCGTTCTCCCTGATGGAGGCCAGCACAATTTGCGCTGTTTCGATCGTGAACCGAGTCTGGCGAACGAAACGGTTCAAGGGAGAGAGGTCTATGACCGGTCTCCATCCCCTGAGGCTTTCTCACGAGAAAGATGCGGCTGTAAAAGCCTGGAGACTGGTCCGACACGACTTCTACAGCACCCTTGCTCAGCATGGCTTGCACTTCTTGCCGTAGTGCGGTGTCCTTCGAAGATCCTGGTACATAAATTTGGAGATGGACCGGAGAGTAGGTGAGGGGAGGCCGAGACTCGAAGGGTAGTAGATATCCCTCCCGAAGGACATCCACTATCCAGGTCTCGGCTCCGAGTAGCTACCATGTTGCCCAATGGCTCGACAGGCACCCCCCGAACTTCGGCAGCTGTTGGGGGGGGAACGCCACCCCTAGCATTTCCCCTTCTTCTTCTTCCCTTTGCCCCCTTTACTGGCTTGGAAAGTGGGCTGAAAAGGACGGGAAGGACCCCCCCTTCTCAAGGAAGAAGGCTGGGTGTTTCCCCGGGACCCCTTCGAAGACTGGGACTTCTTAGGGGCCGAGGAAGTGCCAGCCTGGCCCAAAGACCTGGCCGCTGTGGAATGCGAAGACCCGGAGGTCTTGGCCACTGCCTGGTGGACAAGCCGGTCGCTGTCATCGGCCCGGCGTTTGTCTACCGCGGCATCCACCAACTCTCTGGGGAAGAGAGAGGAGGAGCCCAGCAACGGTCCATTCCTAAGGGCGATAGCTGACTCGGGACCTAAAGACCTGGAGAAGCGAGAAAGAACGGCATCTCTCCGCTTCAGAACCAGGTTTGCCCACAGGTTCGCAGTCTGCTGGGCGAGGTAGGAAATAGCCCTACACCCCCGACTGGCACAGTCTCCCAAAGGCAGAGTCCTCCCCAGGTACGATGACGCCCGAGGAAGCAGCTACCTTCGATACTGTGAAGGACCACAGATCAAGCCAGGAGACTGCTTGGAAGGCTGCCATGGCGGTGGCTTCCAGGGTTGCAGCTTCTTGCTGAGTGAGAGAGATACTCTCTACAGTGAGCTGCTGCAACATCAGACCTGGATCCAGATGAGTCAGGTCCGGGTCAACCTGCTTAGTCAGTAACGCCCCTTCAGCTGGAGTGTAAAAGTGCTTTTGGCGAGGCAGGGGGGGGAGGGGGGAAGAAGCTTATCCGAGCGGCCCGAACGCAGGGAGCTGTCTTGCCCAGACACAAGACTGTTCACTTGGTCGAGGACCCCGTCAGCAAGTGTGGACCACGGCAGTCCCACCGAAGCCTTGGGTTCCTTCTTGGGTCCCCAAAAGGATTCGAGGCACGACACACAATCCACAGAAGAGGCCATGGTCCCTTCCCCGAGGTCACTGTGCTGACGAATCAGCGCAATAACCTCTGCAAAAGTCCTCTGTATCTCGGGGGTGTCCGCATCCTGGGGCAGAGGACCCTCGAGTCCTTCCAGAGTGCGGTCCTCCCGATCTACTCTCCCTGCAGGAGGGAGAACCTCGGCAGACCCCCATGATCCTTCCTGGACCACGCGGCGCAAGACCTGGTCGAGCCAATGACCGAGCCAGGTTTGTACGCCCACGAGGTAGAACTCTGAGGAGAAAACTCACCAGAATTCTTCCTATCCGACTCGCGCCCCCTGGAAGGAGCCGAAGGGGCGGAGGGGACAGGCGAGGAAGATCAGGTGCTCCCACTGGCTTTGCTGGCAGAACCAACAGAGGGAGTGGGCCAGGAGCGGTCACCAACCCGCGGTGGTGACGGCAGCCCGGGTCGAGGAGAGTGCTTTAGCCTAGGAAAGCAGTCTCCCGAGGAGAGCGGAGCGGCTTGCGCGAGCCGAGTGCTCGCCTCCCCCGAGCCAGGCTGGCTGTGCGGACGTGGCTGGGGACTGGGAGGAGTAGAGCGCGCGTCTGGCTGGCGCGAGCTTGCGCTGTCCTCTAGGTGCGCCCCAGTCTTCTTCGAGGCCGTAGCCTCTCAGGAAGACTGAGCAGGGGACCTCTTCTCCGCCTCTCCTGGCGTTCGGGGCTGAAGCGCTATCCCGAGAACCTGACTTGGCACTCACAGGAGTGCCAGCAGGAAGAGCCAGGGCACCTGCATGCCCAGGTTCTTTCTCTTGCCCCTACGCCCTGGTCTGTACAGCTAGAAGTTTCTCCCGTATCAGCCTGGGGTACCCGGGTCTCCTTGGGGACCCGGGTACTCGGAGCAACTCGCATACGAGTGTCCGACGTGGACTCGCTGCCTTAGAAGCAGGAATTTTCTTAGGCACAGCAGGGGGGTCTGCACGCCCTTGGCTCCCGATGCAACTGAGCCGGAGGCCAGGGCAGCAGTTCCCTGATCCGAGGATCGGGAAGAGCCGACGAGAGATCCCACCACCTTCCCTGTGGAAAGAGGCAGACCCTTAGAAGTCTCGGTGCAAGACTTCTTTGGGGGGGGAGAGGCAGACTTCTTCTTCTTCAGTCGCGAAGCCTTGGAAGGAGAAGAAGAAGAGGCAGCAGACGAAGACGATGATGATGAAGACGAGGACGAAGATGACAATACCTTTCTAGACCTCTTCTTCATCTTCTTCAGAATTGCCGTCAGATTCCCAAACCAAGCGGGCATAGCTGAAGACTCAGGAACAGAAGGAGGGGCTGCAGCAGAAGACGCATCCCGGGTAGAGACTGCGGTGCTTGGGCCAGCACTTACCTGGGCGGGAGCAACCGCGTGTCAGTCAGGAATGCAAGTAGGCGGGGCCGGGAATGCAGACACGGGTGGTGTGTGGGTAGCCAGGCCGGGCCGTGCTAGAGTCGAAGGAATGGGGAGAGGAACAGACGAAGTGCCGGGCTGGATCGAGAAGCATGGAACCATAGTTGAAGTCGAGCCAGGGTCAGCAACGGGAGCAGCAACAGTCACATAAGGGAGGGTTGACGTCACCATGTAGGAGGGGCCAGGTCAAGTGAACGGGGGCCAGGAACCCAGAAGGCAGCGGTACTGCATGATGCATGGCAGGGGTAGCCAATACCTGGGTATCCAGGTGCGAGGCTACCAACACCAGAAGCTGAGTGAACCCTGACATGGTGACCAATGTTGTGGTGATTGTCGTTGCAGAGTGAGTGGTCACTGGAGTGCTGGAAAGATGTGAGACCAGTCCCTCCAGTGACGGTACGCAAGGTAGGCCCAGGTGTAGCCAGGTTGATGACAAGTCAATTGCCTGGCTATCCAGCCCGAGACCTGAAGCGAAAGTCGGGTTAGTTTGGGAAGGCTCTACCTGCTCTGGAGGAAAAAAACCCCTCCAGAACGGGAAGAGACCCCCGAGAGGATGTTCCGGTCCAACTCTCCCCCGCGCCCTTCCACAACCGATGAGACGATTGAGGAAGGGGAGGGGTAGTCCTCACCCAAAGGAGAGGGAGCAAGAAGGGGAAGCTCGCCGGGAGGGAGAAACGAACCCGACGCATTCGTCACCACTGTGGTCGTCGGGGGCGTATTACCCTCGGACGACTCCTTGGTAGGCTTACGACGGTAATGTCTCCTCCCCTCAAACTTCCTCTATTGCTCAGGGGACCAAGAGCAACACTCACCACAAGGAGCGTCGCACGAACACGCGCCCCCTGCAAGATGGGCAGAGAGCGTGTGGGTCCGTGTCGACGCTAGACCTAAATGAATTACATTTCTTCCCTCCTACCCCGGGACACACACGCTGGGGATAGGAAGGCTTAGAAGGCTTGTCCATAATGAAATTAATAAGAAAAAACAAAGATTTTCCACCAAAAAGTGACGAAAAAAGCAGTCAGGCAGAGAGCGTAAAGACAACGTCCGCATGCTACGACGGCCGAAAGCAAAGAAGCATTACCACTCGGTTATGCTTCTCTAAATACAGCCCAGGGGAACGACGGCTTATGCAAGGTTTTCACAAATCGTGGGTTTGTATAATAAATATCAAACAAACATAATATATATACAAAAAGATCCTACCGGGATAATAAGAGCTTAACGACAGTCAGGCAGAGAGATCCGAAACCATGTCTGCAACACATGTCGGCCGAAAGCAAACTGGAATGTTTACATCCGGGTAGGCAGGTATTCCTGCCTACCTAGCGGTAGTTACTGCCTAACCACCTTGTTCAAGAGTTTAACGGCTGTTTCCAGCCTATGCTGAAAGTAATTCCTAATGTAAAGGACCGACGGTTTGTATATCGTGTTGGAACAAATATTCTTTAAAAGATGGGCAAGCTCCGAAGCTGAAAACATACTTTTGGCCGAAGTGAAAGTTGACCTCCTGGCCAAGTCCATAAGACCGGAGAAGTCTTTCTGAGAGGAGGCAGAGACTCCCAGGGAAGGAGCTTCTCCCATAGCACAGAATCTATAACTCAACCTAGACAGCTTGGAGGGCAGAAAACAAAAAACTGCTTTACCTTGCTCTCTCTTCTCCACAAGCCACCCTTCTACTTTGCTCAGCCCCTTCTCTGAGGAGGAGAGAACCAGTTTAGGTAACTTCGAAGAACCAGCTGAGTGAACTTACATAAAAAAAAAAGAAACAGGAGAGGAGGGAGTTGCTGGCAAAAAGAGGCTTGGAAAAGTGGCTAACAGGAACCTCAATAAAGCAGAGTACACAGACGAAGTAACATCCTGATCCGCTATGACCTCTTCTTCAGAAGAGACAGAAGAAAGGGACAAGTCCAGGGCGTCTGAGATGACGGAGGTGCCTTCTGAAGCAAACTTAAAATGTTGTCTAGCTTGCTCTGGATCGGATCAACTGAAGGAGAAACACTGTCCGAGACAACACTAAGATAAGAAGGTGGACGAGTGGGTGTCACTGAAGGAGCGAGAGCCAAAGACGAAACTTGATGGCAAACAGATACCAGTGGGCACTCATCTGCAACTGGGAGCTTAGGCGCTTCGACACTAGCTGCTGGGCACTTGGGCGCTAAATGGAGTGCTGAGACTGCTGGGCACACAAACCATGATGAAGAGGTTCCCTTGTATAATGAAGAACGTCTACGCGCCACAAGGTGCCTCGGCACCAGACTATGATTGTCATCTGATACTGAAGAGAATTGCTCCAGGCTGTCTCCGTGACTGCAAGAGGGGTGCGCTGAATCCTTGTTCTTCTTACAAGGCATGGGAGAAGAGATTGCGAAGTCCGCTGCAAGCTTTTTTAGGGAGCGTGATTTGAATGGGGCTAAAATCCTCAGAGCCGGAGGACATACTATGAAGGTTCACTAAAAGGCCTTTCCAATGGCCTTTGGTTGCAGTCTGGGAGTCATCAACAGACTGAACCGAGGGGGCAACTGCTCGGGGGCAGACTCCACTGAACTCTCTTAGGCTACCAGTTTGACTCCTCCCAGGTGCTAGGGAGTATGCCAGATACCTTGAGGAGAATCAGTGGGCCGAACAGCCACTTCCTCCACTGCCACTGCATTAGCACCGGGCTCTACGAGGCACTCTGACTCACTTCTATCCATAAGCACTTTCACTGATGACGCTAATTTAGCGATAGATTGCACGATTAACTCAAATTGCATATTGATTTTCAATTCCAGGCTGACCATGGTGTTGGGAATTGGAAACTACAGGAGAGGTTTGCACAGGTAGAGGAGATGGAATTGGATCAGAAGAAATTACAGGTGCAATTGCATCCGACTTAGCAGATGAATCCTGACTAACTAAGGCTTTACTAGTTTCCCTAGCAACAGGTTTTCTCTTCCTATCCCTAGCCAGTTTCTTAAGATGCGAATCTAAAGTCTTCCACTTTTTTTTACCCCATTCACTACACTCGTCAAATCTCAAATCAACTGAACACGTTTGTCCCCTACACTGAATACAAATAGTGTGAGAATCATAAGATTCCTTAGTAAGTCTCGTATTGCAGCCTTTGCTACAATGCCTAATACTGGAACTACTACAGTAGTCCGGAACAATCAGTAATCCGGCACAAATTTCGGCTAGAGTAATTTCTAATGTTTCCACACTAATTTTCAAATTTCCCGGGTCGCTGCGCTAACTCGCTCGCCAGCCGCTTCGATTTGGTGGCGCAGTGTGCTGCATCAACAAACTGGTAGCCTAGCCTACATTATACTGAACTCTATTCACATATTAACAGTATTATACAAACATCAACATAACGAATGTGCATCTTTTTCATGGATCTTTTAAAAAGTTATGCTTTACTACATTGTTTCCAATTGCATATATTCTCATATTGCGTTTGTATTATAAATTGCAATCAATGTTTTGTTTTGGGAATCGATATCGCCGCATTTAACCAAGTTCAAAGGACTTTTCTTGCTTCTAGTTAGCGTAAATGAATATGGAGTTTATTTATTTGGGACAAGGATATTTTTCGTTATACAGTGTTTTTAGGTCGAAATACAACTTAAATAGGTCTCGTTGTGAAATTAATATAGCTATTTTTTTGTTAATATATGACGTTAGCAGGAATCACGGCTGGCCGTTTTGGGGGCATGTTTTTTTTTGGTAAAAAAAATCAAGATTCCGTTTGCTATTTTCTCTTGATTTCATCATAATACGAGCTTTACGTATTCATCTTTTATCGGCGTAAAAAGAGTAGTAACTTGTATTCTTTCATGCCCAATAGTTTTGATTAAAATACATTCTCTCCAGTTTTATTTACGGTTGAAGTTTCATCCATGTTGCCGATGCACAATAATTTATAGTCATTAGCAGCTTGAATATTGTTTTCTCAGCTTCAGCTACACCTTGCAGCTTAAAGTTACTGTAGCAGTATATTTCCCTGCCGATCTTTTCTCCAAAGCGAACAAGGGTATAGTGTAAAAAATATTTCAGTCCTATTGTACAGTACTTAACGTCATCTGTAACATAACTACAGTAATTGTGTATTACTGTACGATGGTTGAAATACAAGCACAACAGTTGTTATCCGATACGATTATTAGCAAAACAACAGTTTCCCGTTCGGTTGTTTATGGCTGTACACATTTATGCGAGAGTATAACGTTACTAACCATACTTTTATCATTCTCTTTTACTTTTTTAACTTGCAGATGGAATAAAGAGATGGAGGAAAAGAAGTTGGTCTATTGTAAGTTGGTCTCTCTCGCTGCCTGCGCCTGCGTGAAATCTAAAAATATTTCCTAAATATTTTCGTATCGGTATTAATTGCTATCCTCATCGTAAACTTGAAATATCATGTCGAATTATCATACCTCGAGCACTACCTGTATTTGATATTATTAACCAACTTGTACTGATTTATGGGATATTTTAATTCTAGGATGAGGTGCTTAGCTACTGGGTTTCATGTATTCTAGCCTAATAAATGGCTAATCCGGCACCCTCTAGGTCCCAATGATGCCGGATTAGTGATGGTCAACCTGTAGTGTCAGACATCATGAAAAAAAAAAACCACAGACAAGTCCAAAAACAAGCAAAAGTCGTAAACCAATGATCAAAACTCACCTAACACTAACTAAATTGTGCCACAAGGCTACGAAAATAAATACTTCACCAATCTTAGATGAGAACAGACAACCAGCAAAGTATTAATTTCAAAATTCAAGCTGCTGCCAACCACAGTACTTCAACAACAGCCAACAGAAACACATTGAAGCTCTTTGCTATGTTGTACCTATTCTTCCCCTGAAGGTGGGTGGGCCAGGTCGCCATAACCAAAACAAACTAGCGTGACCCACAATTTCGAAATTTTAAGCTGCCAGTTAAAAGAAACTAATAGCTATGCTATGTAATTACTGGGTAAGTTACTTATATAAAAAAGGCAAATTTCTCATATCGCACCTGTACTGCATTATGTACGCCATTTTCGGTTGCTTGGTCAAAAATTGTGTTAATAATAAGTGCTATCTTCGTGCAGCCATCTTCTTTACACTTACCCTCTGCCCTGCCTTCAGTGTTTTGTTTACTTTACAATCAATAAACTAAAACAGGTTTCAAAAATAGCCTACTGTATGCATGGAACAAGTACTGTATGCCACATTGTAACAAATATGGAATGAGAGTGGCTTAGAACATCATAAAAACCACAAAAAGTGCTACAGTAATTTTATACAAAATTATAAAGCTTTTGCTTTTTGGCAAATTAATTTCTCTATGACTTACGGCAACCTAGGTCCAGTTACGTTGGTGGTTCAGGTAAGATCTGGTCCCAAGGTTATGACGCATTCTTGTATTTCACTTAATGATTACTGCGGTGGGGTTTCACCTAGGTCAAGTATGACCCAGCAGCCTAGGTCTGGTTAGGATGAACCAGTGTATTTCAACAGGTCATCATTTTATTGCTGCACACAAAAAACCTGGTTTCCCAACTACGGTGCCCATTATTATTAGACAAAGGCAGCACAGAGTTATTACTAGACAAAGGCAGCACAGACAGTAGAGGTGACCACATGCACATGCAGTTAGTTATCTGTCATCTCTGAATCATGAACTGGCATCTAGAACCAGTTCTGGGTTCTCTTCTCAATCCCAAAGTGGAAGGAAAGTCAGGTTATTTTGTCTCCCTTTACTTTGGTGGAGACATTTCCTTGTCCTGCCAAGGATTCTATGGGACCTGACAGTGCCCAGCCAGTAGAGCCCAAGAGGGCTGAGAAGGAGAGGCAATCTGGCATGATTATTGGGTCACTGACAAGATCTACAGGCTCCTAAAAGTAACGAGAAGGACTACTCGTCACTTGGAGTCCTCTACTGAGAGTTCACACAATCCATTTGGTTGCCTCGGTCCGTCTGTGCCTGGAGAGTGAACCCACTTTCCTCATCACTCCGCCAAGATGCTCCCCACCTTTGACACGGCAGCAAAAACTACATCCCATAGGTGGACAAGGCAGCCCTCTACAGCTAGAAGCATCAGTCTGAAGGTTAACAGGCAGCCTTCGGTGAGGATAGCTTCAGGTGGAGGGGATTTCTTCCTCCTCCTCCTCCTCCTCCTTGCTACAACACAGTCAGATTTGTGGTTAAACACGATGGAGCCCCATCCCTTTGGGGGCGTCTTTGGATGCCTTTGGGGGCGTCTTTGGAGAAGGTGAAGCACTTCTGGGAATTGCTGGTGTCGGATGGCTTTCCTCACAGCCGTCTGCGAAAGCTGTTTCCTACCTAGCCTAGGCTCCGCTCAACAACAAATAAATCTCGCTGCATGAATGGTTACAGTTTTACTCCAGTTATCAGCCTGCAACTTGGCTGAATGGCTTCAGACAAAAGTTCAATTCAGTCTAGGCTACGTAGCCTACAGCATCAACGCATGAACAGCACCAGGCCACCATCCTACGACTAAAATCGACCTGATGTGGTCACTGAAATTTCAAGGTGGAATTCATGAAACGAGCGTCGGTAACTGTCTTGGGGTGTAAGACCTGCCCTGCTCTCTGTCACTGTGTCGTTTGAATTGGGGCATCACCACCCGGCGGTTTGGTTGTGTAGCCTACTTCACACGAGTCTAGCCTCGGTTTCTTTGCATCGTTCGCTTCCAGGAAGTTTGACCAATTTCGATACTTACGATCATAGCAGTTGCTCTCGCCGCAGTAATAATCCTCGACGGCTGCATCTGAACCCTGGAACACCACGCAAAGCGAGCAAATTACTAGCAAACGCCACATCCCGCAATCTCTGATGGTAAGTCCTCTCAGTCAACAGGGTTCCACTGCTGCTAATCGTCTGCGACTGCCAGCTGTACAAAACATTACTTTCCACTACACTGGATTAGAGTAGATCTCGAGTGTCAAGAAAAGCTCTCTCTCTCTCTCTCTCTCTCTCTCTCTCTCTCTCTCTCTCTCTCTCTCTCTCTCTCTCTCTCTCTCTCTCTCTCTGCACTAGAATAGAATCCACGAATAGCAAGAAAGGCTCTCTCTCTCTCTCTCTCTCTCTCTCTCTCTCTCTCTCTCTCTCTCTCTCTCTGCACTGCACTAGAATAGAATCCACGAATAGCAAGAAAGGCTCTCTCTCTCTCTCTCTCTCTCTCTCTCTCTCTCTCTCTCTCTCTCTCTCTCTCTCTCTCTCTGCACTAGAATAGAATCCACGAATAGCAAGAAAGGCTCTCTCTCTCTCTCTCTCTCTCTCTCTCTCTCTCTCTCTCTCTCTCTCTCTCTCTCTCTCTCTCTCTCTCTCTCTCTCTTTCTCTCTGCACTAGAATAGAATCCACGAATAGCAAGAAAGGCTCTCTCTCTCTCTCTCTCCCTCTCTCTCTCTCTCTCTCTCTCTCTCTCTCTCTCTCTCTCTCTCTCTCTCTCTCTCTCTGCACTAGAATAGAATCCACGAATAGCAAGAAAGGCTCTCTCTCTCTCTCTCTCTCTCTCTCTCTCTCTCTCTCTCTCTCTCTCTCTCTCTGCACTAGAATAGAATCCTGAATAAAAAGAAAGGCTCTCTCTCTCTCTCTCCTCTCTCTCTCTCTCTCTCTCTCTCTCTCTCTCTCTCTCTCTCTCTCTCTCTCTCTCTCTGCACTAGAATAGAATCCACGAATAGCAAGAAAGGCTCTCTCTCTCTCTCTCTCTCTCTCTCTCTCTCTCTCTCTCTCTCTCTCTCTCTCTCTCTCTCTCTGCACTAGAATAGAATCCACGAATAGCAAGAAAGGCTCTCTCTCTCTCTCTCCTCTCTCTCTCTCTCTCTCTCTCTCTCTCTCTCTCTCTCTCTCTCTCTCTCTCTCTCTCTCTCTCTCTCTCTGCACTAGAATAGAATCCACGAATAGCAAGAAAGGCTCTCTCTCTCTCTCTCCCTCTCTCTCTCTCTCTCTCTCTCTCTCTCTCTCTCTCTCTGCACTAGAATAGAATCCACGAATAGCAAGAAAGGCTCTCTCTCTCTCTCTCTCTCTCTCTCTCTCTCTCTCTCTCTCTCTCTCTGCACTAGAATAGAATCCACGAATAGCAAGAAAGGCTCTCTCTCTCTCTCTCTCTCTCTCTCTCTCTCTCTCTCTCTCTCTCTCTCTCTCTCTCTGCACTAGAATAGAATCCACGAATAGCAAGAAAGGCTCTCTCTCTCTCTCTCTCTCTCTCTCTCTCTCTCTCTCTCTCTCTCTCTCTCTCTCTCTCTGCACTCTAGAATAGAATCCACGAATAGCAAGAAAGGCTCTCTCTCTCTCTCTCTCTCTCTCTCTCTCTCTCTCTCTCTCTCTCTGCACTAGAATAGAATCCATGAATAGCAAGAAAGGCTCTCTCTCTCTCTCTCTCTCTCTCTCTCTCTCTCTCTCTCTCTCTCTCTCTCTGCACTAGAATAGAATCCATGAATAGCAAGAAAGGCTCTCTCTCTCTCTCTCTCTCTCTCTCTCTCTCTCTCTCTCTCTCTCAGAATCTCTCTCTGCACTAGAATAGCAAGAGCAAGGCTCTCTCTCTCTCTCTCTCTCTCTCTCTCTCTCTCTCTCTGCTCTCTCTCTGCACTAGAAAAGAATCCACGAATAGCAAGAAAGGCTCTCTCTCTCTCTCTCTCTCTCTCTCTCTCTCTCTCTCTCTGCACTAGAATAGAATCCACGAATAGCAAGAAAGGCTCTCTCTCTCTCTCTCTCTCTCTCTCTCTCTCTCTCTCTCTCTCTCTCTCTCTCTCTCTCTGCACTAGAATAGAATCCACGAATAGCAAGAAATGCTCTCTCTCTCTCTCTCTCTCTCTCTCTCTCTCTCTCTCTCTCTCTCTCTCTCTCTCTCTCTCTCTGCACTAGAATAGAATCCTCTCTGAATAGAATAGAAATCTCTCTCTCTCTCTCTCTCTCTCTCTCTCTCTCTCTCTCTCTCTCTCTCTCTCTCTCTCTCTCTGCACTAGAATAGAATCCACGAATAGCAAGAAAGGCTCTCTCTCTCTCTCTCTCTCTCTCTCTCTCTCTCTCTCTCTCTCTCTCTCTCTGCACTAGAATAGAATCCACGAATAGCAAGAAAGGCTCTCTCTCTCTCTCTCTCTCTCTCTCTCTCTCTCTCTCTCTCTCTCTCTCTCTCTCTCTCTCTCTCTCTCTCTGCACTAGAATAGAATCCACGAATAGCAAGAAAGGCTCTCTCTCTCTCTCTCTCTCTCTCTCTCTCTCTCTCTCTCTCTCTCTCTGCACTAGAATAGAATCCACGAATAGCAAGAAAGGCTCTCTCTCTCTCTCTCTCTCTCTCTCTCTCTCTCTCTCTCTCTCTCTCTCTCTCTCTCTAATGTCATAGAATTAACAGTCCATTCCAAAGCACATGAAAACAGAGATAAGCAAGAGAAGAAAAAATGGGAAGGATATGGGAAATACAATTTCTATAGTAAAAATATAAATTGGTCAAAAATAAATGAAGAATTAAACAAAGACTGGGAAAACATATTCGTAAGTGATAATATAGGCTACAGGTAAATACGGATATATTATTATATAAAATATTAGAGGAAATAGTGGAAAAATATATACCGAAGAAGAAAAGTAAACATCAGTCACGCATACCAAGAGACAGAAGGATCTTGCTCCAGAAAATCAGAAAGTGGAAAAAAAGTTTTGCAAAAGAAAAGAATGCTTGGAAAGTGATGGAGCTAAAAAGTAAGATAGAAAATGCAGAACAAAAGATTATACAATCAAAAGAAAATGAAAAATGGGACCTAGAAGAAAAGACCCTACAAAATATCAAGCAAAACCCCCAAATTTTTTACTCATATGTGAAAAAGATGAATAAAAGAAGAGTAGAAATAGGCCCTCTAAGATTTGAAGGGTGATTAATGAATGAAAAAAAGGAAATATGTAACATATTAGCAGAAAGATATAAGAGTGAATTTACACCTAGAATTGATAATGAAAATAATGATACAAAAATGAGAGATGAAAATAGTGAATATTTATCAGACATAGATATTAATGAAGCCGATATTGTGCAGGCTACTAATGAAATTGAAAATGGACCAGCAGCCGACCAGATGGCATCCCTGCCATTTTGCTAAAGAAAGTGGTTCATTCAATCACAAAGCCGCTCGCAATATTATTAAGACAAGGTGTAGATACAGGCAAGATTTATGATGAGCATAAATTAGCATATATTACCCCTACTTTCAAAAGTGGATCAAGACTAGAGGCAAGTAATTATAGGCCTGTAAGTCTGACATCTCATATTATGAAAGTGTACGAAAGGGTAATGAAGAAAAATATAATGAAACATTTAATGAAAAATAGCTCGTTTAATATAGAACAACATGGTTTTGTACCCGGAAAAAGTACACAAACCCAACTGTTAGTCCACCATGAAAGCATATATAGAAATATGATAAACGAAAAAGATACAGATGTGGTTTACCTAGACTTTGCAAAAGCTTTTGACAAGGTAGACTATAACATATTAGCAAACAAAATTAGAAAACATAACATTGTGGACAAAGTAGGAAGATGGATAAAAGAATTTTTGCAAAACAGAGAACAGATAGTGATTGCAAATGATGAGGAATCGGATGAAGCTAAGGTAATATCCAGTGTGCCACAAGGTAGGCTACGGTGTTAGCTGCAATGCTGTTTGTGATTATGATTGCAGACATAGACAGTAATGTTAAGGACTCGGTACTGAGAAGTTTCGCTGATGACACAAGAATAAGTAGAGAAATTACTTGTGATGAAGTTAGGAACTCACTACAAAGAGACATAAACAAAATATATAAATGGGCAGAGGTAAATAGGATGATATTTAACTCTGATAAATTTGAATCAATAAACTATGGTGATACAGAAGGAATGCTATATGCATATAAAGGACCTAATAACGAGACAATCACAAATAAGGAAGCAGTTAAAGACCTTGGTGTGATGCTGAATAGGAATATGTTATGCAATGATCAAATAGCAATACTATTGGCAAAATGCAAAGCAAAAATGGGAATGTTGTTCTGGCACTTCAAAACAAGAAAAGCCGAACACATGATTATGCTTTATAAAATGTATGTACAGTACGTAGTCCACTTGAATATTGCAATATGATATGGTACCCACACTACCAAAAGGATATTGCACAAATAGAGAGTGTACAAATGGTTCTTTACAGCTAGAATAGAAGAAATTAAGGACCTTGACTACTGGGAAACTACAATTCTTAAACTTATATAGTCTCGAAAGGAGAAGAGAACGCTACATGACAATACAGGCATGGAAACAGATAGAAGGAATTACTGAAAACATCATGGAGCTAAAAATATCAGAAAGAGCAAGCAGAGGTAGATTAATAGTGCCCAAAACTATACCAAGAAAACTAAGGAAAGCACTCAGGACATTAATCCACCACGCACCAGCATCGATGATGCAGTGTCTATTCAATGCACTACCAGCTCATCTGAGGAACATATCAGGAGTGAGCGTAGATGTGTTTAAGAATAAGCTCGACAAATATCTAAGATGCATCCCAGACCATCCAAGATTGGAAGGTGCAAAATATGCTGGAAGATTCATTAGCAAGTCTCTGGTAGACATCAGAGGTGCCTCACTGAGGGACCTGGGACAACCCGAATGAACTGTAAGGTCTGTAAGGTAAGGTAAGGTCTGCACTAGAGTAGAATCCACTAATGTCAAGAAATGGTCTCTCTCTCTCTGGACTAGAATAGAATCCACGAATAGCAAGAAAGGCTCTCTCTGTGCACTAGAGTAGAATCCACGAATGCCTAGAAAGGCTCTCTCTGCACTAGAATGTCAAGAAAGGCTCTCTCTCTGCACTTGAATAGAATCCACGAATGTCAAGAAAGGCTCTTTCTCTCTCTCTCTTTAGACTAGAATAGAATCCACGAATGTCTAGAAAGGCTCTCTCTCTGGACTAGAATAGAATCCACGAATGTCAAGAAAGGCTCTTTCTCTCTCTCTCTCTCTTTAGACTAGAATAGAATCCACGAATGTCAAGAAAGGCTCTCTCTCTCTCTCTCTCTCTCTCTCTCTCTCTCTCTCTCTCTCTCTCGGGACTAGAATAGGATCCACGAATGTAAAGAAAGGCTCTCTCTCTCTCTCTCTCTCTCTCTCTCTCTCTCACTCTTTCTCCCTTGACTAGAATAGGATCCACGAATGTAAAGAAAGGCTCTCTCTCTCTCTCTCACTCTTTCTCTCAGGACTAGAATAAGATCCACGAATGTAAAGAAAGGCTCTCTCTCTCTCACTCTTTCTCTCGGGACTAGAATAGGATCCACGAATGTAAAGAAAGGCTCTCTCTCTCTCACTCTTTCTCTCGGGACTAGAATAGGATCCATGAATGTCAAGAAAGGTTCTTTCTCTCTCTCTAGACTAGAATAGGAGCCACGAATGTAAAAAAAAAGTCTCTCTCTCTCGGGACTAGAATAGGATCCACGAATGTTAAGAAAGGCTCTTTCTCTCTCTCTTTAGACTAGAATAGAATCCACGAATGTCAAGAAAGGTTCTTTCTCTCTCTCTCTCTCTCTAGACTATAATAGGACCCACGAATGTAAAGAAAGGCTCTTTCTCTCTCCCTCTCTCGGGGCAAGAATAGGATCCACGAATGTAAAGAAAGGCTCTCTCTCTCTCTCCCTCTCTCGGGGCAAGAATAGGATCCACGAATGTCAAGAAAGGCTTTCTCTCTCTCGGGACAAGAATAGGATCCACGAATGTCAAGAAAGGCTTTCTCTCTCTCGGGGCAAGAATAGGATCCACGAATGTCAAGAAAGGCTTTCTCTCTCTCGGGACAAGAATAGGATCCATGAATGTTAAGAAAGGCTCTCTCTCTCTCTGGACTGGAATAGAATCCACGAATGTCAAGAAAGGCGCGCTCTCTCTCTCTCTGGACTAGAATAGAGTCCACGAATGTCAAGAAAGGATCTCTCTCTCTCTCTGGACTAGAATAGGATCCACGAATCTTAGGAAAGGACCTCTCTCTCTCTCTCAACAACAACAACAACAACACACCTTTTGGCGAGTTGCTGGTTTTTGGGAATTTTTGGAGGCTTTTCAGTGCACAGTGTGCTCCTTAAGGCTATTGACAGATACGTGAAGTAATATTGGATAAAGTGACAGCAGTATTGTGGATTTTGGTTAGTTACTAGCCTTTAATTCTCCATAATAATATCCATAAGCTAAAGGGGCCACCGGTTCTGGTTTTTCAAATTTCGCGCATGCGTACTAAGGTCTAACTGATGTCATAAACCTTTGAGGAAGCATTCCTTTTTGCAGTTATCTTGAAATGAGTAACACTGAAGGAGGTATTCATCCTGCAGATGGTAATGTAGAAATTAATAGCCCAATACAGAAAGAAAATGTGAGTCTGGTTAGTGAAAATCCTTTGGCAAATCCTACAAGGGAGAGTCTTCTCAACAACTTTACGAAGGTTGAACTTTAAAAGCACTGTCGTCACTTGGGAATAAGTAAGGTGTGGCAAACTAAAGAACAGTTAGTCAAACTGATTCTGAGAACTCACCAGCCGAAAGGAAATGATAATGCCCCTAACCTACAAGAAAATTCCTCGTCGGACTTCATTAGTAAAATTCTTCGTGAACTGGAAGACATTAAAGGAAAACTGTCCGCAAAAGATTCAGAAATTCACGAACCAAATGTCATGCTCAAGACTGCTCATGTAACTATAAACAGACTTGTAAGGACGGGATTGAGTGACATACTGGCTGGGTGTTGACTGGTTTATTGGTGGTTCCTTACTGAATGAATGTACATATTGTTGTTGTTTCAGATTTAGCTGCCCTTGTACCAGCACAGGCTCTTGCTCTGAGAGCAGCCCGTAACTCTATGTTGATGATGAGTCTGTGAGATGGGTAGGTTAGATGAAAACTTTATTATGATGCATGAAGGTGATTTTGGTGGGGGTGATTTTTATGAATGTACAGAATCTTTGAAGATGTTATTGGCCTGTGCGAGCCGCAAAGTAGCATCTACACACAGACAGAGCAAAACAGAGGAAATGTTTCGGACATCTGACAAACAGATGGCGATTGTGAGAGACATAACAAACGTACAGTGAAAAACATATATCAATGGAAAGGCCAGGAAATTCTACATATGGCCAATTGCATGAGATTCGAGACAGATTAATGAATACAATGCAGTCGCATAATATATGTGAAATGGCGAGACGTTTGGCGTCTTCACAAACAGATACATACATACAGTTTGATACAGAAGATTCGGTGCAACATTATGAGTACATTATTATAATGCTTGCATGCCAATGCAAGTAGTAGTGATTGTACATAAATCGAGACAACAATGGTTAGGGAGAAACAGACGGAAATATTGTATGGTAGAAGTTGCGCTCCTTGAGTGAGAGAAAATGGGATGCTTTTGTTTTTCTCTTTGTCTGGGTCCCTCCGAAGATGTGATGCACGAATGCACACATGTGTGTGCTCGAAAGAGACCACCATCGGTGCGAAGGATGGGTCTCTTACAATACTCCCCCCCAAGCAAGGCATCGATGCGGAAATCGTCTTGCTGACAATTGGAACTGGCTCAAAGGGCTTGGGCTAGGGGCGGGTAGGAGGCTGAAGGGCGGCGCTGAAGGGTGACGTCGGATGATCCTTTGGTATGGGTCCCCTGTCTGTCGTTATGTCGTCTGGGACGCCGAACAGGCTGATCCAGCTGGAAAGGAGGGCTTCTGCGCATGCACTGGAGGTGGCTTCTTCCATGGGCGTTGATGTGTTGGTAGCCTATATATAACACATACTACAATTCTTCGTTCTTACCTGCAAGGTAAATATGATGTATTTAGTATTTGAGGTTTGATCCCATCCTCGTCGCCACTGATGTGTTTGTATATATAACACATACTACAATTCTTCGTTCTTACCTGCAAGATAAATATGATGTATTTAGTATTTGAGGTTTGATCCCATCCTCGTCGCCACTGATGTGTTGGTATTTATAACACATACTACAATTCTTCATTCTTACCTGCAAGGTAAATATGATGTATTTAGTATTTGAGGTTTGGTCCCATTCTCGTCGCAGATGTCAGAGGATGAAGGGCGATAATAAAGCTATATCTTTCAGCTCATGTTTATTCTCTGCGACATTTGAGAAGAAGGCGGTAAGAGATGTATACAAAATACAAAAAGCATATACAATGGAATCATAACAGACATATGAGCATCGGAGCTCGATACACAACAAGGAATTATATTCTACATACATGAGGTAGAACTCATAGAATCGAAGCCTGTGTGTCGGGTTCGATACTAACATAATAACAACTGATTACACTTATACTCTACAGTATTACGCAACATCTAGCTGCAGCTTTGAACTGAACGTGTCTACGGACGGTGTTATATAACATGTCTTGCACTTACGTTAAGACATACATGACAGGCGTAGCTTCGGGCCACCTGGTGGAGCAGTCGACAACTGTCAGTAGGTACCTTACTACGTCGACGTGGATGTGCCCAAAGCATCTCTTTGGCTGAGGGAATTTGCCCACTCCCAATTCGGTGTGCCGCCCCACTTTACTTGTCTGACACTGCATGCATTGTCTTGCCCAGGCCATCGCGTCTTTCCGTATGCTGTGCCAGACAACATATACACAGTTTACAATTATGATGATAAATATATATTCCGCTCGACCTTAGGTCGGGAAAGGCACCGCAGAAAACGGGATGTTCTCCACAGAGAATGCGTTGAGCAGGGACTTTACAATTCTCAGATGATAATACCTGAAGTTGCTCTAAGAGAGGCAAAAAAGTATTCAAAAGTGAATGGCTTAAATGTTAATGAGGAAAAAAACCCAGTGTATATTGATAGGATCACACCAGTTAATATCCAGTTAATATCTAGATTGCCTGCAAATGTAGCAGTACTTTTTTATGAGACACCTATCAGGCCATCACAAATGGTAAAGAACCTTGGCGTACTTTTGGATCAATTTATGTTATTCGATCACCACATCAGCCACATAATAAGAAAAGTAAATGGTGTATTATTCTTTCTCAACCGCATAAAAGATAGGTTAGATAATAATAGAGTCGTTGGCCTTGAGCATAATCTACTACTGCAGCAGAATCTGGGGAATGACAACAAAAGAACAATAGATCGGATTCAGAGAGCCCAAAATTTCGCAGCTAAAATAGCTTTTGGCTGGGCTAGAAAGTATGATCATGCTACACCAATTTTGAAAGAGTTGGAGCGGATGAATATGGAGACCAAAATAACTTTTGACCTTTGTTTGTTTACTTATAAAATTTGCAATCATTTAATTCCCGACTGGCTTTTTGAATTCCCCACTGTGAGCGATGTACAAGTAAGACCTACTCGTCAGTCGAATGACCTCTTTGTAAGACGAGCAACTACTGACTTGGGAGCTAAAGCAGTATCGATTAAGGGGCCGAGGGTCTGGAACAACATCCCAATTAATATTAGAACTGCTCCTTCAGTCAAGGTTTTCAAAAAGAAACTAAAATTATATTTTCTTGAAAATAAATAATAGTTTAGGGAAATATAGAAGAACTCAATAATATGTGGCTCACCTTCCTCTTAATTTTCAGTCTTGATCGAGAGTTTTTGCTTGCTGTTTTGCTGTGTTGTACTTTTGTTGAATGTGTGATTTTGTTTCGAAAGCGTTTGCATTTTAAGTCAGCCAAAATTGGTGATCTTAACTACTGAAGATAATGCTAGCTTGGTGCAAGGTCGACATATTAAGTCATGTACTGTCCTTTAAGTTTGTACATTGTTTGTGAGTGCTTTTAACAGTCATCTCATTCTTGTTTTCGCTTTCGTACTGGAGTCTTTCAGTGCTGTAAATGTGTGTTTATACAGTTCTAGGTTTCGTTAACTTAATTACTTTAAAACAGCAATACTTATGTACTCAAAAATTTTGTTTAGATTCTAAGTTCAAATTATAATGACTCCTTATTTTTAAACGGTTGATTTTTATGTATTTTTTTTAGCTTTTTAAAGTTATTTTAATTACAAGAATTCTTTGTAATAGGGCGTGGTCATGCGCGTCTGATTCGGTGATGTAAATTATATGTATCTAGTATCTTATAAGTCAATGGACGTTGCATATGTTTCTAAAATATGGCATGCAGAATAACCATTGTAAAATGGAAATAAAGTTTTTGATTTGATTTGATTTGATTTTAACTCTCTCTCTCTCTCGACTAGAATAGAATCCACGAATGTCAAGAAAGGATCTCTCTCTCTTTCTGTAGGGGGAGTAATGCCTGTAGTGTACCTTCTGCGGTGCACAGTAGGCAGTACTTAAGGGTTTTTGCAGCGTCCCTTCAGTCCCGAGTTGCGACCTCTCTTAAACCGTCTACTTTACATCCGTTCAAACTGCCTTTCCACCACCTTGCCATCCCACTCTCTCACTGATTATTTCATCTTGTAACTGCGGGGATATCCTTGTTACATCTAAATAATAAAAAGAATAAATAAATAAAAAATAAAAATAAAACAAATAAAAAAGAATATATATAATGTGAGGTCAAAGAAGACAGAAGTGGTTACTGATTGATTTATTACCTGGGCACAAGTATACATAGATACATAGCAGTGTACGGACGGAAACGAGGTGCCCGACCCGGGTCGCCGTGACCTGCACTCTGAGTGAGAGCAATTTGTGTTTGTTAACAGTCAATCAAATAACAATAACAAGAGACATAATGTACATACAGTGATAAAATATATATTTGCGAAAAGGCCAGGAAATTCTACATATAAATATATATATGCTGCGTTGATAGATGCGATACATTATCGTAATTACTGGGTAAAGAAGACGTCTTTACAAATACTTCCCTCCCCCCCAAGACAATTATTATGAAATAATGATTGGAAGATCTGTTGAATGCTAATCACCGTATCTTCCTGGGAGCAGGAGCCGACCCTGAGTTCTTGATATCTGCTGAATCGTCCAGCGGTTTTGCCGGGCGGATGACATCCTTAGTACGGCCCTTGGGACGTCCTCGACTTCGTTTCGGAATGGCGATCACTTCATCTAAGGGCTTGTTTTGTGGAGGAATTCTGGGACGTCTGACGGTTTCCTCCCGGGTTCCGCTGTCCATTAAGAAGGCTGGCTTTAACCTGTCGACAGATATCCAGTCTTCCCGCCCATGGATATTGACGAGGTAGGTCTTGGATGTTCTACTGACGACTCGGTATGGTCCTCTGTATGGTCTGGTCAAGGGTGGGCGACCGGCGTCGCTCCTCATGAAGGCATGTGTACAGGTTTTCAGGCCTTGGAAGGGGCATATCTGGGTTGTCTGGCACCATGGGGAAGAATTCTCCAGGTATGGCCAGTGCTTTGCTGTAGACTTTCTCTGTGGGAGATTTGTCGCCATTTGCCCTTGGGCAGGACAGGACCCAGGGCAGCTGCACCTTCCAATTTTCATCAGTACAACGTGCCATCAGAGCTGCTTTCAATGAACGGTGGGCTCTTCCCACCATACCATTGGCCACAGGGTTGTATGCCGTCATGCTGTGGAGTGTTGTCCCCATCAGGCATGCCAGGAAGACCCAGAGTTCCGATAAGAATGCCAGGCCCATCAGTAGTTATACCTTCCAGCACACCAAAACGGCTTATCCAACTTGATAGCAGGGCTTCTGCGCAGGCACTTGTTGATGCTTCTACCATTGGGTTGCTTCCGGCCATTTTGTGGAATGATCTATGATTGTCAGGAAGTATCTGGCACCCCCTGATTGCGGCAGAGGTCCAACAACATCTACATTCGAAACGCCGACGTGGTTGAGGGAAGTCTCTGATACTTGATTCCGTGTGCTGGGTGATCTCACTTGTCTGGCACGGTGTGCAGTTCTTCGCCCATTCTCGTACGTCCTTCCTGATCCCATGTCATCAGGGGCATTATTGTTCATCCTGATGGATGGGACAGCCCGTGGATGATGTCGAAAACCTGCTTTCTTCGTGACGCGGGTATCAGGGGGCGTGGGCGGCCTGTGCTGGTGTCGCAGAGAAGTATCAATTCGGATTCACTCATTGGCACGTCTTCCCACTTCAGTGCGGCAAGTGCTGTGCGGTAAGCTGCCATTTCCTGGTCTGCAGCCTGTTCCTTTGCCAGGTCTTCGTAGTCTATGCCCAGGTGGAGTGAATTTATTTCAATTCTTGATAGGGCGTCAGCTACTGATTTCTTCTTGCCGGAGACGTAACTGATGGTGCATCCGAATTCAGAGATAGCAGCCAGGTGCCGTTGCTGTCTTGCCGACCATGCATGTCCCGCCTTTGTGAATGCATGTACCAACGGCTTGTGGTCTGTCAGGATGGTGAAAGGGCTGCCGTCCAAGAGATACTTGAAGTGTTGCACAGCTTGGTAGATTGCCAGCAATTCCCTGTTGAATGCACTGTAGCGGGTCTCCGGTGGCTTTAACTTGTGGCTAAAAAAAGCAAGTGGGCAGGGGGAACCATCTACTATCTGCTCCAGCACAGCTCTGCAAACAATGTTGCTGGCGTTGGTGGTAAGTCTCAGGGGGGTGGTAGGGTCTTGATATGTTAAGGTGGTGGCTTTGGCGAGGGCTGCCTTCATCTGTTCGAATGCCTTTTGCTGCGGGGCTTCCCAAGTCAGTGCTTTCAGTTTACCCTTCAGCGCTCCAGTTAAGAGATACATGAATCCGGCGATGTCTGGTATGAATCGTCGGTAGTAGTTGACAATGCCGAGGAACCCTGCAGGGACTTGATCGTTGTTGGTGTTGGAAAACCCTTCACTGCATCCACCTTGGAGGCCATGGGGCGGACACCTGTCGGAGAGACCTCGTGTCCCAGGAAGTCTACCTTCTCCACTCTGAAGGCACATTTGTCGAATCAGACGTGACCCAGGTACTCCTCCGGGGACCTGGAGAAGATCAGGATGTTGTCCACGTAGCAGACACAGAAAGGTAGGTCTCCCAAGATGCTGTCCATAAGGTATTGGAATATGGCCCCACCGTTCCTGAGGCCGAAGGTGGAGTAGGAGAAGGTGCATGTCCCGAATGGCGTGATGAGGGCTGTCTTTGGAACATCATCAGGATGTACTGGTATCTGAAAATAGGACTTGAGCAAATCCATTTTTGTGAATATCTTGGCCCCGTGCAGGGCTCCTGTTAGGTCCTGCATGTTTGGCAGGGGATAGTGGTCTGGTGTTGTCACTAGGTTCAGCCGCCAATAGTCCCCACAGGGCCTCCAGGAACCGTCTGGTTTCTTCACCATGTGGAAGGGGACTCCCATGGACTCGACGCCTTTTTGCAGATACCCATCCTTTCCATCTTGGTGAATGCTCATTTAGCATCCTGGAGTTTCTTGGGTGGCAGGCGGTCGGAAGTTAGCCTGTGTCGGTGATGTGGTGATGGTTGCCATGCTTGGCCTAGATACCTGACACCTGACGCAGTTCTGGGTTAAAGACATCTGGGAATTCGTGGAGGAGGGCGTTGTATTTGTTCAATGAGATGGAGCATATGGCGGGCATTCTCAGTCCGGTGGAGAGTGGTTGGGAGCGGCAGGTTCCAGTATCCAGCAGGCGTTTTCGGCCAACGTCTACCAGCAGTCCGTAATGTGCGAGGAAATCGGTGCCAGTAAGGGAAACTTGATATCCGTGATGATGAAGGGCCATTCATATTCATGGACCAGGATGGATATTCTGTGGGTCCGAGTTCCATAGCAGGAGATGGGGCTTCCATCTGTGGCCACTAGTGTGGGTGCGGTGCCGGACATGTGGACACGGTTATCCCTCGACAGCGGAAATACCGACTACATAGCCCCTGTGTCTATCAGCATCCATCATCCTGATATGGCATCATGGGTCCTGATATGGCGTCATGGATGAAGAATCCTACTGGCTGGGGTTCTCTAAGGTTTGCTACCACTGCTGTTATGGGTGGCCGCCTTTCTAGTTTTTTTGTGAAAGAACAGGGGGCTCTGCAATTCTTGGCATCCTTTCCGAACCTCTGATGGAAGTAACATCAAGCTGGAATTGTCCTCGTCTTCTGCTGCTGCAGCGGCGCCTTCTTCCTGTATACCATGTTCACATCCCTCTCTTCGTCTTCTTCTGCTACCAGGCTGCAGGCTGCAGGTGTTGTGGCATGCCTGGAGGTCTTGGTGGCCTCGTGGAGTTTGTGTGCGATGCTCACCAATTCGTCCATCAAGAGCGCGTCTGCTTCCATGATTTGTGCCCTCACCTCCTGTGGAGGGTGCCACAGGAAAATTTCCCACGACAAGCTGATCTCCCTCCTCCATCTGTCTGATTCGAAGCCCGGCAGCATCAGGAGACCTTGTAGTTCGTCCAAGGCATCCCTGGGTGATGCATCCCCCAGAGGCTGGTTCATCAGGTCAAGGGTGCATTGGGCTCTCTCTGGGACAGGCATGGAGTATGTGTCAATGAATTTCTTTTGTAGGTCTTCGTACTTGACCTTGCCCAGCTGCAAGTCCAACCATGGGGTAATTTTGTTGAAGACCTCCTCCAACAGCGTTGTCATGGTGACATCCACTTTGGTTTCCTTGTCCGTGATTTTAGCTACCCAGAAATGGACGTCTGCCCACAGGAACCAGGATGCAGTATTTTGCCGCGAGAATGGTGGCAGTTTCATCGCCTGGCTTACTGCTGCCTTCAAAGGCGAGAGGGGGATGCAGAGGATCTGTGTGTCCTTGGAATGACTTTCTACCTCAGTGTCTGACATTTGACTCACATGAAAACGTGAAATAAGCACCGTATTTAGTCCGTTATTGGTGTTTGGGACTCGTCATAAGTCAAAACTGTACGCTGTGTGGTTCTGTTAATGACTTCTGAATACGGTCGACATGAATCATAAATGGCAAGGCCAAACAGTTCAAGAACGCCAGAACGTACCTGAAGAAGGTACGCTGTAATTAGTCCATTAGTGGCATGGGTGTTCTCTGAGGAAGGAGGTTTCAGAGGTATAGACTTTTTCACCGTATGGTTCTGTTAAAGGCTCTCTGAAGGTAAAGCGGCCGTAGTGAGTCTGTTAATGGTGAAGCCAAAACCACTGTGTTTACCGTTGCTCCTTGGGTCACCAGTTGTGAGTTCAAAGAAGACAGAACTGGGTACTGATTGATTTTTTACCTTGGCAAAGGTATACATAGCAGCGTGCGGACGGAAACGAGGGGCCCGACCCCAGTTGCCATGACCCACACACTGAGTGAGAGCAATTTGTGTTTGTTAACAGTCAATCAAGTAACAATAACAAGAGACATAATGTACATGCATTGATAAAATATTTATTGGCGAAAAGGCCAGGAAATTCTACATAAAAATATATACATGAGATTCTTGCTGTGTTGATAGATGTGATACATGATTGTATTTAATGGGTAAAGAAGGTATCTTTACAATATATATATATATATATATATATATATATATATATATATATATATATATATATATATATATATATATACATATACATATAAGATTAGTGTAAAGAGCTGACCTCATGCGTCAGAACCGAGGCTTTGGAACCTCTTTTAAATAATGCAGGAGGATGTTTGCAGGTTTCAAAGGCCAGGATTGGAGGAATCTTTGGAGCAACTGGGGATGCAGAAATGGAGTGCTGCTATTATGCCCCGTTAAGCTCACTCCTTCGTGTAATGAATGACCACCACTACAACCACTACCCAGTGAGTGAAGGCTAAACTGCTCTGAGGTTGCAGAGCTTTTGTGCCTTGTTGGAGTCCTAGCCAACTAAAAACCCCAGACAAGCTTCTGTGCTGTTGATCGTGGAACTTCCTACCCGAGGTCTGCTGGTGTGGCCATTGTGGCCATTCTTTGGGGATTTTCATGGTTGGAGGAGAAGCAGTCAGGTAATAAGATTCTGGCTGTCCATGGCTGTTGGATGTTTAGTAATTTAAGGGATGCTGCTGTTCACTCCTGGCGAAAAATCATTTGCGTAGGCAAATTGTGTTGCTCAGTTGGGAGCTGCGATGCGTTGGGGATTGTTTAACAACAGGGATACCGTATGTTAGTGTGACAACGGAAAAAGGCATCCTGGCGACGAACTATAGAAAACTATCCATGGATAAGTGGATGCAGCGACTGTGGGAGTACTCAAACACCCCACTTTTTCCTTTTCAACTGGTCACATCAGAAAGAATATTGAATTAAAGCTCAGATAGAAATATTGAAACTAAGACACAAACAAAGATGACCCAAGAAAAAATGAAATTAAAGCATACATGTGCAAAATGCAATGTTAATAAGTGGTGCATAGATTACAAAGAGGTATGCACATCAAAGCTAGGTAGTCTTAGTGTCTGTTTCTCCTGTCAACAAGAACAGGAGATAGGTAAGCTGAGGAGGGAAGTAGAAGAAATATCAAAGGAACTAAAGGAGTTTACAAAGGATAAACTCGAAGGCAAGAGAAGAGAAGACAGGATGGAAAAGGAAACTGGAGACCTAAGAAGAGAAGTGATAGACTTAGGAGAGAGAAATAGGAAATGAGCAACGACATAGTAGAAACCAGAGAGAGTAAAGAGGAGATCAGAAAACAGTTAGTGAACACCAGAACCAGAAATGAAGCAGAAACAAGCACCAAACAAGGTACAAAGAAAGAAACTTACAATGAAAAAAATGATGAATTCAAGAGAGTTGTTGGTAAAAGAGTGATAGCAGCCAGAAAACATAATTGTCCCCCAAAAGAAATAAACACATCAAATAGATTTGCTTTGCTCTCAGAATTAGAAGAGGAAACAGCCCTCATTGGAGACTCGTTGGTGAAAGATCAGGGGTCAAAATTTGTGGCCAAAGATAAAAGTACAAGATAAGTTAATTCTTACTCAGGTGCAGGAGCAAAGAAGATAACCGAGGTAGTGAAGAAAAACAAAGTGAAAAGTAGAAAAAGTGCAATAATAAATGGAAGAACTGTCCAGACAGGTCTTGTAGCTGACCTGAGGAATGTTGTAGGAAACATCTGTGAGAAAACCGACAATGGCATTCTTGTAGGACTTCTGCCTAGAACCAAAGTAAGCCACTACTCCCTCAGCAAGGCAATTGGAATAAACGACAGACTGGAGTGAATATGTCAAGAAAAATGTGTTAGGTTTTTAAACTTTTGGGACAGATTTGTGGTGAATAAAATACTAAATAAAAGAGATGGAACTCACTTGAATTTGGAAGGAGCAAAATTACTAGGAAAACTTCTTAACGAAAACCTTTTGAAACACCTCAGTGAACTGAACACCCAAGGGAAGAAGCCAGAGAGCTCCCAGAAAATGGGTGGTAATAGCACTGCAGGAAACAGTGAAAATAAGGGAAACGAATAAAGCCACCGAGGACTAAAAGAGAAGATAGAAAAGTCCCTCAGAGTAGCACAGTTGAATGCACAATCTATTCGGAACAAAGTAGATCTCTTCAAAGCATTGATAGCAAGTGAAGAATTAGACATAATAGGTATCACAGAAACATGGATGCAAGAGGCAACAAGAGACTTTGTAGGAGAGCACCAAATAGCAGGATAGAAATTGTTAAAAAAAAGATAGACCTAATAAAAAAGGTGGGGCGTTATGTTATATGTCAAGGACCAACTCAGTCCAACAAGAGTGTAAAATTACAATCACTCAAGAAGTAATGGGCATCAATACAAACAATTTAGGGGAGACGCTAACTCTAATACTAGTGTACAGGTCTCCCAACCACCAACCACAAATGTCTGACGAGGAGCTGTATGCATTACTAGGACAAGAAGTAAACAACAAACTCTGTATAGTAATGGGAGATTTCAGTGCAGCAGGACACTGAGACGCTGTGACTTTCGCATCAAACTTCGAAGGAAAGAGACTTTTGCAATTGTCAAAAATGAATTTCTCCATCAATAGGTTGATAAACCTACTAGATGAGACAACATACTAGACATCGTCCTATCAACAGAAGACAACTTAGTGTCTGACCTTTCAGTAGGTGCAAATTTAGGCAAAAACGACCATAAAATCATTACATTTCATATTAATATTCATCATAAAAAATAGAAAAAGATACTAAAGGTATTAGACTACCGTCAAGGAGACCTAAAAAAATTAAACGAGTGTGTTAAAAATCTAGATTACGACAAGAACATAGACATAGAAATGCACTGGGAAGCCTTTCTAGAATAATACACAGAAAACGCTCCAGATGTATACCATTAAAGCGATACTAACAAACTGCAGCCCTCAGCCCAAGTGGTTCAATAGAGAAATTAAAAATAAAATGAGAGAAAGACACAGATTGCACAAATCAATAACTCCACACCCAATACCAGAAGAAGCAAGCACGCCTAAAGAACTCTGTAGAATGGTGGACAAATTAGTAAAAAATGCAAAGCTAAACGAGGATAAGAGAGTTGCATCAGTTTGTAAGGAAAACCCCAAAGAATTCTTTGCGCATGTTAATAGTAGGAAGCCAATAAAAAACAGAGGAAACCTAGTGAACTCAAACTTGGAAAAAGCGGAGTTAATGAATAAGTTTTTCACAGAGTTTTCACAATTGAAGACACTGCCTCAATCCCTGAACCAGCTATTAAATATGAATGGGCAGAACCGTTTGACAAAATAATATTTACAGAAGACGTTGAAAACAAAATAGAAAACTAAACAAGTTCATATCTCCTGGCCCGGATGGGATTCATCCAAGAGAAATTAAAGAGTTAAATGAGGAGATAAGTCCTCACCTATATAAACTCTACAGAACAACGAAAGGCACCAAAAGGATGGAAGCTAGGTAATGTGCCTCCAGTTTACAAAAAAAGGTCCAAGAGAAGAGCCAGAAAATTATAGACCAATCTGTTTAACTTCAGTCCCTTGCAAGATTTTTGAGTCCATAATTGCAGATCAAATTATGGATCACATTGATAGATACAACCTGTTGTTAAACATTCAACACGGCTTCAGACAAAACAGATCCTGCCTATCAAAACTCTTGGAGCTTTTTCATAACATGCTTGGTATTTACGACAGTAGTAGAGCAATAGATATACTCTACTTGGATTTCCAAAAGGCCTTTTACAAAGTTCTACACAAGAAACTAATGACAAAAGTTAGAGGTTTAGGAATTGGAGGAGAAATAGCAGACTGGATCGTAGACTGGCTAACTAACAGAAAACAGTCATAATAAACGGTGAAGAATCAGAATGGGCAGATGTGACAAGCGGAGTTCCTCAAGGTGATATCCTTGGCCAGCTCTTGTTTTATTTATTTACATTAATGACATTGATATAGGCTTAACTAGTAGGATAGCCAAATTTGCAGATGACACCAAACTAGGTGTAAATACAGCAGACCCAGGTACAGTGGAAAATTTAAGAAATGATCTAAGGAAAATAGAAGAGTGGTTTAAAAGATGGCAAATGCCTTTTAACTTGGATAAGTGTAAAGTGTTATGAATAGGAACAAACAACCCTCATGCCAACTACAGTAGAAAAGAAGAGGACCTTGGAGTCATTATTACCAAGGACTTAAAATCCACAAAACAGTGCATAGAAGTTGAAAAGAAGGCACAGAAACTAGTGGGATACACAAAGAGGCAGTTCAAATACAGAAACAGGGAGGCGGTGCTTCAGCTCTACACATCCATAGCTAGACTTCATCTTGAATATGCAGTACAGTTTTGGTCACCAACACTAAGAAAGGACATAAATAGATTGGAAGGGGTACACGCAAGAGCCACAAAGTTAATTCCATCCGTCAGGCAAATAGGTTACCAAAGACGACTAGAGAGCCTGAACATGTAGACTTGGAAACACGACGATTGCGAGGACAACTAACAGAAACATTCAAAATACTGAAAGACATAACAAAAGTAGATAGTAACCTCTTCACATTAAACGAAAATCAGACAAGAAACAATGGATGGAAATTAGAACTGAAGAGATACAATACATCTCATTGTGGAAACTTCTTTACTTACAAGGTATGTAACACATGGAATAAACTGCCACCAGAAGTTGTAAACAGCAGCAGTGTGGAAGAGTTAAAAGAAAGCTAAACAAAATCATTAGAACATTGTGAATGAACAGTAAAACCTGCTCCTAGAGATAAGTGAGCGCATGATGTCTCCTCAGGTGGACTAAAAAGTCGTTGAGACATCCTAATCCTTGTAACTCACTCTCTCTGGACTCGAATAGAGTATAAAAAAGAAATGCTTTTCCATAACATAATAAACTCGGAGGAGAAAATATTAATAAAAAAGATAACAGAAGGTCAATTAAGAGCCCCTATGGACTGTGTTGGACAAAAAGCATAGAAACCGTATGCAATAAATATAACACAGAGATTAATAGAATGAGAGTACACCAAAAAAGCATTGTAAAAGGAAGTAAAGATAAAAATTAATCAGGAGATTGAAGAAACTTTAGAAGAGAAGAGGAAATAAATGAAGAAGCTGAGGTTCATAGAAAACTTCGGGGAAAAGTAGTAGCCTGTAAGGACTGGGATATGAGTGACATACTGGCTGGGTGTTCACTGGTTTATTGGTAGTTCCTTACTGAGATAATGTACATTGTTGTTGTTTTAGATTTAGCTGGCCTTGTGCCAGCACGGGCTCTTGCTTCTAGAGCAGCCCGTAACTCTATGTTGATGATGAGTCCGTGAGATGGGTAGGTTAATGAAAACTTTATTATGATACATGAAAGTGATTTTGGTGGGGGTAATGTACAGAATCTTCGAAGATGTTATTGACGCGTGCGAGCGGTAATGTAGCGTCTACACAGACAGGACAAAACAGAGGTAGGCTACAGGAGGAAAGGGCATCTGTTTGTTGCAGACAAACAGATATTATTGAGAGACATAATTAACATACAGTGATGAAACATATCAATGGAAAGGGCAGGAAATTCTACATATGGCCAATTGCATGAGATTCAAGACAGATTAATGAATACAATGCAGTAGCATAATATATGTGAAATGGCGAGACGTTTGGCGTCTTCACAAGCAGAAACATACACACAGTTTGATACAGAAGATTCGTTGGAACATTATGAGTGCATGATTAGAATGCTTGCATGGCAATGCAAGTAGTGGTGATTGTACATACATCAAGACAACAATGGCTAGGGAGAAACAGACGGAAATATTGTATGGTTGAAATCACGTTCCTGTAGAGAAAGAAAACGAGACGCTTGCTTTGTCCTGTCCACTTCGATGATGATTGACGAACACACGAACACACACGTGTTTGGAAGAGGCAGCGTCGGGCTCTTACAAGCCTACATCAGGGAGCTTGAAACAAAGGATGTGTGTATGATGATAAAAGCCAGGCCGAATATGTTGAACTTGGAGGCTAACCTCCGGGGTAAATACGAGAAGAGATTTGTGATATCAGCAGAATGGAGGAGGACAGCACCGAACATTTATTTAGTTACAAACCCTATAAAAAAAGAACAGGACATTACTTTAGAGACCCTGAAATTCCCTAACAGAGAACTGGGGAATGCATAAGACTAGCCCTGAAAATTAAGAATTTTGTCAACCTGGAAAGCGCTGGTGGGTTCTTGTTGCAGAAAAGGGTAATGGTTAAGGATTAAAATAAACAGTCTGATGTACTGTTGAGGCTAAAGACATTTAAAATTGTAAAAAAACAAGGGAATTCAGTGTGACTTTAAATAATGTAATAAAATGAAAAAGAAAAGCTGTAAAGTAAAACTGGATCAAATTAAAAAGCTTTGCACCTCAAACGCACATTATAATGGGCCCGCAACTGTGTTTGCGGAGTAAGCGCTTAGGAACCAGGAACTGGATGTTTTGTAGTCAGAAATTTTGTAAGTCACTTTACGGGGGGCGGGGCATCCATCAAGGATAGTTAAGTCAGTTGTATGTAAGTGCTGCCGTAGTGCATTTTTTGTTTTTATTTCTCATTACTTGTGCTGGGGCTAATCATGGTGCCGCACTGGCTCTTTTGCACTAGACCGAACACAAATTCACAAAGATCAAATATTACGATTACACAAGCTTTAACCAAATAAAAATGTATACAACTACGCACTTCAATAAAAACTTGGGACAAAGGTAACATTATGCAAGTACAATCCGAAAGAACTATGAGAGTGAAGGAAAAATGTTCAGTAAGGTATAAAATTATTTCAATGAATGAGAAGTCTCGTCACCTATGGCCTAGTTGCACCCAATATTTAATGATTTGATACAAACTATGTTTTTTTAATCTAATCGTATTTGTAAATTAACAATCACAATGATTACCGAGTTTCATGTGTTTCTTATGCATTTCGGAAATGCACCTAATTTTGAGAAACAATACTGGATTGTTTACATTGATTCCTGTTTTACGCAAGGTAGAAAGAACCTCGATATAATACCCATGGCCAGACCTTATTTCCGGCAACATAAAATTCCTTTATTAATCTATTTAGGCTGAGGTTTGTAAATGGACTCCAAACACATGCTTCATGATGATCGAAAATTTAAATAACTGGGATTTCTTACCAACAACGTTCAATTCTGAATCATTTCAAGTGTAATTATAAATACCCATTATTTCTGTCGGTCTGTTTTTGAATGGTGTTATATGCATGCACACACACACACACACATATATATATATATACATGTATATATATATATATATATATATATATATATATATATATATATATATATATATATATATATATATATATACATACATACATACATACATACATGCATACATATATATATATATATATATATATATATATATATATATATATATATATATATATATATATATATATATATATATATCACACATTACCACAGGTGAAAAATAAGAGACAGGGGTGTGGGTCTGACCGGTTTCGACTTTACTTCCAGACCACTGAAGGATTGATACAGAGTATTAGAAGTCATATATATAAATACTGCGGGAACAGTACTGACGAATATACACAACCGTTAGAGACTACATATCCACTCACAGGTCGGTGTCAAGGTAGGAGTGGCTTTCAAAACTCATTTGGCTGAAAATCACAATATACTCTCAGGGGACAATACTGATAAACCTCTGATCCACACCTGACAGGTGTCAGGGAGGCGGGATTTGGAAAGCTCATTAGAACTGCTACCCCCATACTGTGTTTACAAATATGATAATCTTATTTCCATATATCTCTACTGCCTACCATAAAATTTAAACAATTTACAAATTTCTTTTGATATTAAAGGATCAAGTTTATACATCCCTTGACTGATAGGCCTATTCATATTATGGCTGTAACTTTCTCTTATAAAGCTAGATTCAATGATATTCCTTTCCAGTGCGTTATTAGAATATACAATCCTTTTTGCCCCTTCCCAGTTGATAGCATGATTGTTCTCACTAACATGTACAAAAATACCACTGTTCCCCTGTGCATATCTCACACAATTTTTAGCTGTTCTATTCTCTTTTCCAGCGCTTCACCCGTTTGGCCAATATAAAAGTTGTCACATGACTTACATAGAATTTTATATACACACCTTTTAGTATTGTCGGGGGAGTTCTTGATAAGTACATGTTTCATTGTTTTATTGTTCTTAAGTGCGACATTAACACCAAAATTCGTAAGAAGATGGGGGATACCTTTCATATTATTATTATAAGGCAGGACAAGCAACATAATTCCACTCAATGTAACATGGTTTAGGTATGTTGACGACATAATTTGTGTATGGCCAGGGAACCAAGATGTAAATCACTTTTTTGCCAAGTTAAATCAATTAGTACAATCAATTAAATTCACTATGGAAATGGAAAATGATAGGTGCTTACCCTTTTTGGATGTTCTTATACGAAGAAATAGTAATGGGTTTAAATATAGTGTGTATAGAAAACCTACTAATATTTTTTTCTGTGTGCATTTCTATTCTGGACAAAGCAATACGGTTAAGAAATCAGTGTTTTCATCTGTGTTTTTAAGAGCATTACGTATATGTAGCCCTGAATATATTGATGAGGAAATAGATAAGATTAGGAATACAGGCAAGAAACTGAAATATCCTGACAGTGTATTAAACAATGCATTAGAAGCGGCAAAAAAAACTATGTATCAAAACTAAAAAGAACCTTACAACAGAAAAAATTTGCTTGTACTGCCTTATAATAATAATATGAAAGATATCCCCCATCTTCTTACGAATTTTGGTGTTAATGTCGCATTTATGAACAACAAAACAATGAAACGTACTTATGAAGAACTCCCCCAACAATACTAAAAGGTGCGTATATAAAATTCCATGTAAGTCATGTGACAACTTTTATATTGGCCGAACGGGTAAAGCACACGAAAAGAGAACAGAACGGCATAAAAAATGTGTGAGATATGCAAAGGGTGACAGTGGTATTTTTGTATATGTTAGTGAGAACAAACATGCTATCAACTGGGAAGGTGCAAAAAGGATTGTATATTCTAATAACGCACTGGAAAGGAATATCATTGAATCTAGCTTTATAAAACAAAGTTACAGCCATAATATGAATATCAGCCAAGGGATGTATAAACTTGATCCTTTAATATCAAAAGAAATTTGTAAATTGTTTAAATTTTAAGGTAGGCAGTAGAGATATATGAAAATAAGATTATCATATTTGTAAACACAGTGCGGGGGCAGCAGTGCTAATGAGTTTTCCAACCCCACCTCCCTGACACCTGTTAGGTGTGGATCTGAGGTCGCCTATGGTCGGTATGCTTATCAGTATTGTCACCTGAGAGTATATTGTGATTTTTAGCCAAATGAGTTTTGAAGGCCACTCCTACCTTGACACTGACCTGTGGGAGGATATGTAGTCTCTAAGGGTTGTGTATGTTCGGCAGTACTGTTCCTGTAGTATATATATTTGTGACTTCTAATACTCTGTATCAGTCCTTTGTCAGTGGCTTGGAAATAAAGTCGAAACCGGTCAGGACCTACACCCAGTCTCTTATTTTTCACCTATAGTAATGTGTGATAAATGAATTCCGTACAAAAGTGATTATAATTATATATCATATATATATATATATATATATATATATATATATACATATATATATATATATATATATATATATATATATATATATATATATATATATATATATATATAGAAATCATCAACACACAATCACGTGTGGAACAGAAATAAATTTCTGACTCACGTCGAGGATCGAACCCAGGTCTCTCAGGATTGTATATATATATATATATATATATATATGTATATTGTTACAAACTGTATATTGTTACAAACTTGGTCCTTGGTTGGGGAGAGTTGGAACAGTTTATCTTTTTTGGCTGCCGAAGGACCAAGGGGACGCGAGTTTATAAACAAGAGAAAGCTACTGGAAACTCACCTTAGAATCTTCCTGGATTTAAGTAAATAATTAAGGTCGCCATTTGGAATTAGAATTCTTTTACAATTAAAGGGGGTTCATTTACAGAGACTGGGGCAAATATGCAAGAGAAAAAAAAGAAAAAGGCATGTGAAATGTAAACAGTTACAACCGTTTAAAAGTACACACAGTAGATCAATAATGCAGTGATTTGCAAATAAGCAAGGTAAATATGAAGGGCCTCAGGTACAACAACCCCTTGATGACAACTGACACTGTTATGATAAAATTACAACAGGTTACAGACAATAGTACATTAGAAGGGGTGAATTCCAGGGGAAAGGCACTCAGTTAATTAAGATGGTTTTGGCGTGCGCAACAGAGTCTTGTGATTAGGCTGCGACCAGGAATGGTTGCAAAATTTGGATGGCAGTCAGAACTAGTGGGACATAGATTTGCGAACGGGCCAGATATGATGACTCCTTGGAAGAGAGGTCCAGAGTTAGTACCACACGGAAACAATGAAATCTCCCCTGCTGTCCATTAAACAATAAATCTTCGCACTGGGGAGGAATCAAATGCTTATATCACTTAGACTAATTTGCCCTTAATTTGCACTGGGGAAGGGATATTGGACTACTTGTCACTGAATCGTTTTACGTTGTTTTCAAGGCAAGTCATGGGGCGATTTATGGGCTGCTCGAAGTAGGATGACTTAACAAAGGGAATGCATTGGTGGAAGAGAAAATTGAAGTGTGAAGGAATGGAAAAATCAAGGAATTTCAGGGGGAAGGGAAAGGGCTGGCTTACTGACTACTTGTGATCAACGAACCTGATCTACAGATGTGGGCACCAAACATGATCGACTCGGCTGGTTATTGAAGTTAGCTTTCACCAGCGAAGAATGAAGGGATGTGGGACATGCATCCGTGACAGGATCCTAGAGGCCTCTGCTTGCGATCAGGGACCAGTCTGCTCTCCCGGGGTTGTTTGTGTCGAGATGTAGGCCTACGCCGACCTGCAAAAGTCATACAGCCAGCAAAGGGAGCGGAGGGAAATGGCCTTAAGATTAAGTACTCAGAGGTTAAGGTCCTAGATATCTCCCAGCCCGAATGTGTCCCCTAAGCCCACAATACCTAACTACTCCCCCATCACGTGATGGGGCTGAAAGGGGGTCTCTATTGTCTACCCCAGATTAGCTGAGGTGGGGGCCTAACCCTAAATGAGTGAAACACTAGCTGTAACTGCTTTTCTCTGGTTCAAAATACGCTTGCTTCTACCACAACCGCCATGTTTTCTTGCCCCCATAGTCAAATGGAAGGAGAAACTGCATTACAAAAATAATGATGCACTGGTGGCTAAATGAGGGAGGGATAAATCCGTGAAAATATATATATATATATATATATATATATATATATATATATATATATATATATATATATATATATGTATGTATGTATATATAAATATATATATATATATATATATATATATATATATATATATATATATATATATATATATATATATATATATATATATATATATATATATATATATTGTGATGAAGTGTCCAGTGTCTGCTCTTCAAATCAAACCTGGCATCTAAGTGCTTGATATTTGATTACCAAACTTACCATTTATTCGACAATTATAGTTACCTCACAACAGCCAGACACCTGAACCCTCATCATACATACAAAACGACTTCTCTAAAGGCAACAGTGATCCCTAATAAAACTTGTCAATCATGAAAAGTTCATTAAAATAGGTGTGAGGTAAAATCAAAGGGTATCACTCCAGTAATATTATAAAAGTTCAAGTATTTCTATTTATTTCCCTGGTTCGAGCTCACTTCACTTACTTGAAGGAAAACATCTCACTTACCACTCTATATCTAATTCAAATCAAAATTACTGGTGGGTCAATGAATGGAACTCTGATATAATATTTAAAATACAAAAATTTATATCTAAATTCAAAGATTATACATGACATTAACAGTCTCAGGGAAATTTATTATTACTTGAAAACAAAACAAAATTGGATTAAATCTGAATTAATCATCAGTCAAAATTAAATCAGAAATTAATTTATTAATTAATCAAAAAATTATTCAAGTAAAATTTAAATTGTTATGTAACAAAATTTTAATTCCCAATTGTTAAACAAAATAAGGCAAATAAATCAATCATATAAAAATGTGGATACAAAAGACACAGAAATATAGTCTGCAAAAATTAAATATCAAAAAATGTAAAGCAAAAATTAAGGCAATAGCAAACACACCACATAATTATAAAATTATTCAAAAGACGAAACATAAAACATACAACATGAAAACAGTATTAAAAAATGGAGGTATCTTTACATATAATCACTGTAAATATTATTTTTAGTGCACTAAAAACCAATAATTATGTTACAATACCTTGGTGCCAATTGCTTCGTGTTTTTAATCAGGCGCCGTTACACACACACTTAATAAAATACACTGTTCAGATAACTCTGACACATTTACTAAGGAATTAAACAGTTAAAGGTTATGAGTGACCATCGTCTACCAAAATATCAATTACATTACAACAGGACATTCGAAGTCCCGAGAGCGAGTAAGCGAGAGAGAGAGAGAGGGAGAGCGAGACAGAGGACCGCGCCTCTCTTTTCAACACAGCTATAGGTCTCAGAGTGAAGCCCCTTCGTAAGGGCGTCTTAGACGGCAGGGCAGGGCATGACCCTAGGAGTGTGTGGATGGTTTTTTTTAGATGAGGTCTTTATTTTAAAAACTCTTTAAAAGCGATAATTAGACATAGAGTGGAATTACAATTAACAATAATATTTATCATTACAAGAGAATCTCTAGTTATTATAATAAGAATGAAAAATATCGTCTCATGGAAAATTCCTGAATGATGTTAGGCAACTTACATAAGGGAACTTTCCACCCAACAGTGTTTTGATCGAGTCCCAGTGGAATGCGTCACTTCAGCAGTTTCGAATACTGACAAAACAAATTGCGACTCTGTACAACAAACAACGGCGCCCTATCTCTCTTAGTGCCACTCATCATCTTTACAAACCATACAGTGTTTACAGTAACCACATCAACTTTACGCTAACTCTGAATACAAAATTATACAGCATACAACAATTCACACATACACACGGGGAGATTACTGCATTATGAAAACCACAGCATAAGAATACAGTATATATATATATGAGTATATATATATATATATATATATATATATATATATATATATATATATATATATATATATATATATATATACTATTTCAGAAAATATGGCCGCTACAATCTTATAAGATACATGGTGTGATGAAAGAATTTTGGAGGCGAGAGTGAACTAGGCGAGAGACTGGATGCAAAATCTTTGTATCCAGCAAATAGTTTGATTCCTCAGCTCTCTGCGCAAGAAGCTCAGCAATATTGGAGGTCAGGTGATCTCCGGCGTTATGTATATTCGTGAGTACGTGCGTTACTTTGGTCTAGATTATGCCAAAATCTGCCCTAAAAGTGAGTTTGATCGTTCATTAACGTGACAGAACTGCAGTTGTCCAGTCATAGCTTTGGAGTGGTTTCAGGCTTTGAAAATCGGCAGATAAGGCAGAGTCTCAAATCTCTGTTTTTATGGGAGAAAATTGAACTTGTGATTTTTACCATGACTTTCTAATCATTATGAACTTACGAACTGGTGTGGGAAATTTAATATGAATATTCATACCTCTTTCATATTATTATTTTGGTTGTGTTACGTTTGCCATATCTTGGCTATGCATTTTACACTTTCCATTATTGTGTTTTGTATTTCATATATTTTTGGGAGTTTTCTATCATGTTTAATTCTTTCGACAGATGTCTGTGGACTTGTTCGAATAACATGTGGAATTGTGGTAGACTGTTTTTTTTGGACATGACTTTTAGTTATTGATTTGGGAGTATGTGTGATTTTGGGGATTTCCAGGCTATTAGCCATAATGAGACTTCTTTAATCAGAAGTGCTTTGCAGTTTAGAGTTTAGTTATCTGACTCGATAATTCATTTATTATGCATTTTAATCTTTGCTTTGTTTTATTCATTTCTTGTTGGGTTATTTGAATAATAAACCTATTTTTGTAGAAACGATTGTGTTTCTTTAAATAGTCCGTTTAATTGCTTTGGTGAGAATGAGAGAGGTCGGGTGGATGAGCTTCGGAAAACGATGAGAGAGAGAGAGAGAGAGAGAGAGAGAGAGAGAGAGAGAGAGAGAGAGAGAGAGAGAGAGGGAAAAAAAATGCGAGTGTGATCATGGGTTGAACCTTTTCACGTCTTTTTCCTGAGGTCGGATCGCTAAGATCACGCTACGTACACTTCTAAAACAAGTGTTGATCTGTTCCCTGTAACAGATTTTAATGGTGGCAGCGGTGGGATTCGAACCCACGCCCCCGAAGAGATGGGATGGATTAGAGACTATCTTCATTTTGGGAGATCAATATCAAGGTTCGGGAGTTGATTATAAGACAAGTTGTACTTTAGTTAGAGAGAAGTATGTGTGTGACAGTAGTATTTTCCAGTTGCGAGTTGTGTCTGTGGGTGGTTGTGAATTATCATTAGTTCATGGACAGACTCCGACAGAATGTGACTTTAGACAGTTCCTGCGAGATTACCACATTGTGTCCACCAGTACTCTAACTGCCGTGTTCTGCAAAGAGCGCCCCATTACGATGATGTGCCAGAGCAACAAGTCGACATCATTCGTTCTTCGAGGGTCCAAGCTGTTCGACTCATCCTGCAGAATCCTGTCTACGGACTTTCTCGTACTTAGCGTGCTGTATTCAACAGTTCGAGAAGATAATTATGCGTCATAACGCATAACGAGCATCTGGTAGTGGCGGTACCTACAACCAAGGTGCCAATGACTGTTCCACCGTTGGAAGACATCGACGATCCGTGATGTTCGAGTATCAGGAATATATTATGCCGACAATTTTAATTGTCTTAATAGCTATTTACTGATAATTCTTGTTGTGGGAGTAGTAAAGCTTATTCGTGTTTGTAAGATTACATGTAAAGGCTCTAAGAACACAACCCCAGTGACTTTGGAAGTGCGTCATGAGAGCAGTCCTTAAAGCTGCAGTGCAGTAGACATTGCTAATTGAGCATAGCCCTATCTGTTATGTTTTATACGTATGCTTTTGTTTTAGTTTGCCGTTAAGGAGAGCGAGACGCTCTTATGTGGTGGCCGAGCACTATTTCAGAAAATATGGCCGCTACAATCTTATAAGATACATGGTGTGATGAAAGAATTTTTGGAGCGAGAGTGAACTAGGGCGAGAGATTGGATGCAAAATCTTTGTATTCAGCAAATAGTTTGATTCCTCAGCTCTCTGCGCGAGAAGCTCAGCAATATTGGAGGTCAGGTGATCTCCGAAGCGTTATGTATATTCGTGAGTACGTGCGTTACTTTGGTCTAGATTATGCCAAAATCTGCCCTAAAAGTGAGTTTGATCGTTCATTAACGTGACAGAACTGCAGTTGTCCAGTCATAGCTTTGGAGTGGTTCCAGGCTTTGAAAATCGGCAGATAAGGTAGAGTCTCAAATCTCTGTTTTTATGGGAGAAAATTGAACTTGTGATTTTTACCATGACTTTCTAATCATTATGAACTTACGAACACACAGGAAATTTAATATGAATATTCATACCTCTTTCATATTATTATTTTGTTTGTGTTACGTTTGCCATATCTTGGCTATGCATTTTACACTTTCCATTATTGTGTTTTGTATTTCATATATTTTTGGGAGTTTTCTATCATGTTTAATTCTTTCGACAGATGTCTGTGGACTTGTTCGAATAACATGTGGAATTGTGTGGTAGACTGTTTTTTTGGACATGACTTTTAGTTATTGATTTGGGAGTATGTGTGATTTTGGGGATTTCAGGCTATTAGCCATAATGAGACTTCTTTAATCAGAAGTGCTTTGCAGTTTAGAGTTTAGTTATCTGACTCGATAATTCATTTATTATGCATTTTAATCTTTGCTTTGTTTTATTCATTTTCTTGTTGGGTTATTTGAATAATAAACTATTTTTGTAGAAACGATTGTGTTTCTTTAAATAGTCCGTTTAATTGCTTTGGTGAGAATGAGAGAGGTCAGGTGGATGAGCTTCGGAAAACGATGAGAGAGAGAGATTCGGGAGAGAGAGAGAGAGAGAGAGAGAGAGAGAGAGAGAGAGAGAGGGAAAAAAAATGCGAGTGTGATCATGGGTTGAACCTTTTCACGTCTTTTTCCTGAGGGCGGATAAGCTTAAGATCACGCTTCGTACACTTCTAAAACAAGTGTTGATCTGTTCCTGTAACATATATATATATATATATATATATATATATATATATATATATATATATATATATATATATATATATATATATATATATATATACATATATATATATATATGTTACACCTACAGATTCAACATTCCTTTCAAAATGCTATGTAACGTGTTTTGCGGCCTAACTTCAGAAGACGGGGTAACCCGCAACTCTTTCTCTCCTCTCTCTCTCTCTCTCTCTCTCTCTCTCTCTCTCTCTCACTCAACCCACAGATTCTCTCTCTCTCTCCAACACCATCCTCAAAATGGATATTCTAAGGAAACACAATCTTTCCTACATAAATAGATTTATTATCAAACAAACCCAACAAGTAATGAATTAACAAAGAAAAGATTAAAATGCATAATAAATGAATTACCAAGTCAAAAATAGTCTAATTCAAGATTTAATCTTACTCTGGCTAAAAAGCCTTTACACTCAAAACTCCCACACACTCCATCTTAGACATGATACGTCTAGTCTTAAGGTCAACCACATTAAAAGCAACCACTAAACTGCAAAGATTGCAGTGTCCTTTCTCTATCACCACAGCAACCCCACAGACATCTGTTGAAAATCAAACACATAGTAATCTCCCACAAATACAGTATACAAGCATGTGATATAATAATGAAAGTCTAAAATGCATGGTTAACCAATGTCAAATCAGAACACAATAAAATAGAATATTAAAGTGACATAAATGACTATGTCCAATTCTTCCCACAAATTCATAAGTGTCTTGGATATGGTAAATTCACAAGTTCACAGTCCACACAGAAAAAGAGAAGTCTGGATTTACCTTAACTGCCGGTTTCTAAGAGATTGGAAACACACAAAGCCACGTCTGGACGATATCGCTCTCGCTAAGTTAATAATCAACCAGACCTAACTTTTGGGCACAATTAGACATAATCTCCATTTTTCTAACGCACGAACTTACGTACTCGCATACCAACTCGGTCGGTTGCCTCACATATCAGCAACAATATTGTGTTCATCGAGCCAAAACAGCTGAAGCAATCGAACTATTTGCTGAGTGCAATGATTTTGCAACTGTGCGATTGTCCTAGTTCCACCTTATAGCTTCTCTTTCGTTTCATCACACTATGACTGAATATACACAGTAATTCTAAAATCAAACACATTACCCATATATATATATATATATATATATATATATATATATATATATATATATATATATATATATATATATATATATATATATATATATATATATATATATATATACACAGATGTAGTGATATAATGAAAGATTGAATAGAGAGAGAGAGAAAAAGAATAAAGAGAGAGAGAGAGAGAGAGAGAGAGAGAGAACAACAATTAAGCCTTGGTTGTTATGCATTACGAGGCTAGAAATGTCAAGTAAGCTAACAGCAGGAAACCGTCTTACACGAACTCAAAACAGGGAGCGAGTGTATCACGCCCAGGGCCATAAAACTGATCATAAAATCTTGAACCTGTACCCTTGCGACTGAGCTGACCGAGCACCTCGTCAGGAGTTAACGTTCCAGCCGTACCTATAACCCCGCCTTCAGTAGGAGGCATTTACATGAAATTCCAGGAAAAAGAGGGCTGGACAAAGTGAAGTAGTTCACCATTTCTCCAATTAGACATTCTATGGAGGAGTTACTAACTCCTCCTCCTGAGGCAATTTCAATCAAATCCTCTAATAGTGCAGCAGATAATTGCATATTTCATAAGAATCGTTCAGATAGTGAAACAAGCATGAAATTTTGCACAAGTGCTCTTTAAAGTTCCCTCTATCAGAAAAGGGCGCTGGCCACGCAAAAATTTAATATGGCGGCCAAATTCCAAGATGGCGGCCAGTATCGACAGATTTTGGCTAATTTTTCACTAGAATGGCATGTATTTGCTTCTAGCAATATGGTAAAGCTCTTCCATACTATTTCTTGTGAATATTATGTTTCTGTAGCTTCCCAGTACAGTTTACCTTTAAATATGGGGGCTATATGGCTGCCAAGAAAAGGTAGAAACAATAATTATAATGAGAAATAATGCCAGTTCAACAATTATCGTTTTAAGCATGGATCTTGGTTTCTGTGGTTTTAGATCCTAATGAGGCCATCTCTTTCGAATAACTCATCAATTTTGAAGGAAAATTAATAAATGTAAAAGAGTGTATGTCTGCACACAACCAGGGCACACTGGTGACATCACTGCTGTGTAACTCAGCATGGGGTTCAGTGCCAGCTAATCCAGCTTTACTAATCCTGTAGTCTTAGACTAGTAGTTGTAGTATAGTTTAGTTTAGTGTCCCAAATGCTTTCTAACAGCCCCAGACCAGCTATAGTTAGATAGCCGCACCTGAATAGACAGGATGTGCCAGCGCAGGAGAGCCGAGCCAAGGGTATGGGGGCTGTACATGATGGTTCATGTACTTACCCGGATGGTGTACAGATCACACGGGACTTAAATGGCACTGGATGAATGATCGGGCTAGGTGTAGGGAGACCGAACCTAGTTGAATCCCATACAGGAATGTGTGCTTTGTTTAAGGTGGTAAAAGGATAACCCTTGGCCTTAATCAAAAGTGAAATCATGGCAGAATGTGATGCCAATCCAATATTGAGCAGTAGAAAAACAAACTGGAGTTTGTGTTGTCTTTGTCAGAAGGACAAAGAGGTGAGCACTTGACATCACCTCCAAGTCATCATGTCCTAGACCATGATGGGTACACAATGCTGGCAAGGAACATTCCCATGTTCAGTGAAATTAATGAAATGCCACTGATAATGGATCCAGCAAGGCTGGATGAAGGTGATGGCATAGAGGCCACTCTCAGGAAAAAATGCAGCAAAATACCATGTGAACTGTCGCTTGTTGTTTAACAACACTAAACTGGACCGTGCAAGAAAGCGACAATCCAATGACCAGACCAGCAACACTGAGACTAGTCGTGCAAAACTGCGCCGAACCAGTCATGACAATGAAGTTTGCATTTTCTGTGAGAAAGTGGCACCTGCATCTGATCTCAGACAGGCTAGTACTAAGGGCCTTGACTTGAAATTGCGTGAATGTGCAGAGATACTTAGTGATGGCAAGCTCCTTGCTAAGTTGACTGGTGGGGATGTCATTGTGCCCTCTACAACAGAAAAAGGTCCTACCTGAGGAGCCTTGAGAAAGACCAAGGTAGCACTGAGTCAGAATCAGATGTGTATCCACTAGTTCTGTCAGAACTGATGACATACATTGTTGAAAACAACCTTTGTTCAGATGATCCAGTCACATTTCGGCTGGCAGATATTTGCCACCTCTACCAACAACGTCTGGAACAATTAGGTGTAGAGTCACCAAGTGTAAATTCCACGAGACTCAAAGACAAACTTCTGGCAGAAATTCCAGAACTTGAGGCTCATAAATCTGGCAGAGATGTATTACTTGCATTTCAAAGGATGTGGGAAAAGCACTTGCTCAATCATCTGATCTTTCAGAGGCAGTTATCATTGCTAAAGCAGCAAATATTCTCAGAAAGTCTGTACTTGATCATCAGTCACAGTTTGATGGCACATTTTCTGAGGCTTGTGTACGAAATTCTGTGCCTCCTCTCCTGCTCCAGTTTGTAGGGATGGTTGAGCATGGGGCTGACATCAAGTCACAGTTACGATTTGGAGCATCAAAGTCAGACCAGGCCATTGCACAGCTCATGCAGTTCAACTGCTACTCCCGATACAAAGAGGGAGCAACAACTCATAGACACTCCAAAGACAGAGAAACACCATTCCCAGTCTACATGGGACTCTCAGTCTATGCCAAAACCAGGAAGAGAAACCTGGTTGAAATGCTACATCAGTATGGCCTCAGTATCTCTTATGACAGAGTACTGGAGGTCTCTGCACAGTTAGGAGATGCCACAGTTAGCAAATATGTGGAGGAGGGTGTGGTCTGTCCCCAGTACTGCGAAAAGGGTTGTTCACCACTGCAGTGATGGACAACATCGACCACAACCCATCTGCAACTACTGCCACTACCTCCTTCCATGGAACTAGCATCTCCATATTTCAGCACCCCACCAAGGAGAACACTGGACAGGAAAGACAGCAACTAAAGTTTGCACCTGAGAAAGTGAGGTCGGTGCCTGAATTGCCGGACACATTCACAAACATCTCACCAGCTTCCTTTCAAAACAAAGAACCCTGTGCCACCAAACACTGCAATACCAAAGCCACCCACAGATATCTTGGGGCCACAGCTTGCACTGGAGTATCAGTGGCTAGACAAGGTCATAGTCACCCAGGAAATAGATGATGCAGTGAATCTGACGTGGTCAGCTCATCACGCTTCAATGAAGAGAAGCCCAGAATTTGAAGTAACCATAACTTCATTGCTTCCTCTCCTGCGTGATCAGGCTCATTCTGTTGCTACGATCAAACACATGATGCAGAAAGTGCAGGATGTCACTGATTTTCTGAACCCTGGCCAGATACCCATAATCACAGCTGATCAGCCAATCTATGCCGTAGCAAAGCAGGTGCAGTGGCAGTGGCCTGATCAGTATGGCGAAGACAAGTATCTGGTAATGTTTGGTGGTCTGCACATTGAGATGGCAGCAATGACATCTCTTGGTACTCTTCTTCATGGCAGTGGTTGGACAGGAGCTCTGGTGGAGGCAGGAGTTGCTTCATCTGGAACTGCAGAATCCTTCCTGTCAGCTGCAAGTGTAACCAGGACACGGCAGATGCACCAGGTTACAGCCTCTAGTTTGTACAAACTCCTGAGGACAGCATACACTGACTACTGTGCTGAGAAAGCAAACAACAATGAGCAGGCATTAGAGTTTGAGGAGTGGTGTGACCTTCGAAGACAGCAGAATCCACAGTTCCACTTCTGGCACATGGTGTTGTCTATGGAACTTGTGATATTCCTACTGATCAGGTCCTTCCGTGAGGCCAATTTTTGTCCTCTACTGCCAGGCATTGCATGAGCTGATACCCTACTTCTTTTCCAACAATAATACAAACTATGCTCGTTGGCTGCCTATTCACCTCAGGGACATGCTTACCCTAGAGAGTTCACACCCAGAGTTGCACAAGGAGTTCAAGGCTGGCAACTTTGTTGTGCACAAGACCAGTCGCCAGTTCTCAGCAATGGCTCTTGACCAAGCTCATGAGCAGACCAATGCCTTTATAAAGGCTGATGGCGGAGCCATTGGGCTGACTGAAGATCCGTCAGCACTCAGAAGATGGATGGTGGCTGGCCCAGAGATCATCCGCTTGGTGTCTGCATACGAAACAGAGGTTCAAAGTAAGGGAGTCTAATGAGCAGACAACACACCATGAACAAACACCTCATGCGCAGAAGACATTCTTGGAGAGAGTCAGCAAGCTGTCATTGGCTTTGCAACACTTGGGAAGTCCTTTTCAGGAAGAGAGCCAGGATCTGTATTCCATTGACAACAAAGACATTGCCCACCCCAGCTCAGCAGAACTTCTACAGACACACCTTGACAGAGGCCGCACTAAATTTCTGAAGTTTTCAGACTCTTTGGCAAACAATGCAGTCTCCTTCTATGAGCCGATAAAGAAGAACAGAACTGACTTCTTCAGGCAAGAAGCTGCTCCTGTAGAACAGTCAAAGCAGAAACTTCTGAAGGAGGATTGCCAGCTTTTCTCAAAGCTATTTATATCCTGTCAGAGCCGTGAATGTGATTTCTGCAGGAATTCTTCCAGCATGAGAATCAAACATTCCCAGCTTCCCTTAGTGAGGGTGGTAGGCTGTACACATGTCAGAAGTCTCAGCTGACCTCGGTCCTGGAGAGTCATGTTACACTAGAAGACAAAGAACCAAAGACTGATGTCCTCATTGTAGATGGATCAGCTTTGGTCCATGCCTTGCCACCAAAGAAAGGAAAGACCTTTGAGGGCTATGCACTTTGCGACTTCTTGCCTGTGATACAATCCTATAGCAGCAAGTACACATCATCACATCTTGTATTTGATGTATACAATACATCCAGCCTCAAAGCTGAGACCAGGCTCCAACGTGGTCAAGGAGGAAGGCGCAAGGTGACAGACAAGAACACAATTCCATCCAACTGGCGCAATTTCCTAAGACACGATGCCAACAAGACAGAGTTGTTCCAGTTCCTGGCAGACAAAGTTGCCCAGATGTCTGCCACAAATGTTGTCATTGCCACGAAAGGGTCTGCTGTCCTCAGCACTCATGAGGCTAGTCTTCAGGACTGGAAAAGTGCTCTCATGAGGAAGCTGACACCCGCATCTTTCTCCATGCCAAATATGCCACAGAACATGGAGCCAAGACCATCACGGTTAAAGCAAATGACACAGATGTTCTTGTCGTTGCAGTCAGTGCTTTCTCCACTCTCCACAATCTAGGGCTAGAGAAGCTATGGGTGGCATTTGGCCAAGGCCAGAGCCTGCGCTGGATTGCTGTGCATGACCTGTGCAACTCTCTGGGCCAGGAGAAGGTGAATGGCATGCTCTTCTTCCATGCGTTCACAGGCTGTGATACAGTGTCAGCCTTCCGAGCAAGGGCAAGAAGACCTACCTGGCAGACATGGAACATCTTTCCAGAGGCCTCCACTGTGTTCTCCAAACTGAGTCACTACCCTCTCAGAGTGGAAGAGAGTGACCTGAAGGTCCTGGAGAGGTTTGTCATACTTATGTATGAAAGATCCAGCACTGCTGGCACTGTGGATGAGGCTAGACTTGATATGTTTGCCAGAAAACAAAGGGCATATGAGGCCATTCCACCAACCAGGGAGCTCTCCTCCAACACACCAAGCGTGCTGCGTGCCAGGCTGGTTGTGTGTGTGGGGGCAGGCCACCCAGTGTCAGCCACAGCCAGAGAACCCTGCTGAGTGGGGATGGCAAAAGTCTGGTGAAGCATGGCAAGTCCTCTGGACAACCAACTCGCCCTTAGCCAAGAGTTGCCAACAGCTTACCAAATGTGGATGCAAAGCAGGCTGTCGGGAAAGGTGCAAGTGCTACAAGCTGGGTCTTCCCTGCACAGCTCTGTGCACTTGCAAATGTGAAGTCTAGATAAATATTGCCCTCTCTTCAGTAGATAATCTAGCTTGAGCATCCAACGTGTCATGCTATGCCTACCTTCTTATCCTCGAATTTTTCAAAGGTGTAGGTTGAGAGACCTATACATAGATTGGTTGCGTTTAGTCCGTATTTTCTTCTTTTCTTTTTATGGTTACAGTCTTAGACACAATGTTGTATGTGACCATACCATTACTATTTCAGTTGAAAATAGCATATTAGTTAAACTGTCTGATCACATGAATATACCATTAAATAAAAACAGTTGGTCTCTATGTCTGCTAGCGCTGTGGATAGAAAAAAACTTTTATGGCAACCATTTTTGTACGCCATCTTGGTTACAATTCATTTAGTAAGGGTTTTCAATAAAATGTGTGGTATGGAACATTTTTATAACCTAAAAGTCGAGGTTTAAAAAAAAAAAAACTGGCATATTCCATCCAATAGATGCTCCCAAACCAGTGAATCTCAACATAGATGGCGGCCATTTTGAAAAATAGCCGCCATCTTGATTTTCAGGTGGCCAGCGCCCTTTTCTAAGAGAGCGTAGTCTTAGGAATGTTTGTGCCAAATTTCATGCTTGTTTCACTATCTGAACGATTTTTCCAGCAATCTGCTGCACTATAAGGAGAGATTTTAACAACACCCACAACTGTCCTTCCCAATCAAGCTGTTCGAGGGGAGGCCTTACAGATAAAATCTTCCAATGAGGTATCTTCAAGGGAGGAAATGGAAGATAGCAAGAAGAACCAGGGGTTCCAGAGGAGAACGAAGCCAGAAAAGAATCATTAGAGTCGCTAGTCACCAATACAAGAAGACACAGTTCTTCCCCCTAGCTTCCGTGGTCCCAACCAGACTCTGACTGCGGGCTACTCAACCAGATTCTGTCCATGACTACTTAACCATACTCTGACCGCCGGCTACTTAACCAGACATAAACTGAACTTCGACTAGCAAGAGTGGTTTTCAAGATAGTAAAACTGTAACCGTAATTGTACTTGTATATGTAATTAATTTTCATCATTAAAGTAAAGTAAGAAGCTACCCATTCGTCTCCATTACTCCTTTCTGAGAGATATAATTACATTTCATATAAATCCGTTCCTAATAATGAACTCGTGAGCTGCTGACTATGGGAAGAGACACTGTGGACGAATACGTAGCTTACATAGAAGAAAAACGCAGGTAAGAAGGGAACAATATGTCCCACAAGTTATGAAAATAAACTTGTTCACGATGTTTATATATATATATATATATATATATATATATATATATATATATATATATATATATATATATATATATATATATATATATATATATATATATATATATATATATATATATATATATATATATATATATATATGTTTTGGTTTATTTATTTATACATGTGTATTTTTGTAACCTACACCCATACATCTTGATATTTGTTGAATTCACAAATATTAAGCCATAACTATGTTGAATATCCGGTTCACAATACCTCAGGAATAGCTTACACCAGTGGGATTTGAAGAGCTGCCTGGTTTGTAAACAATGATGCACAGCGGGAACAACCTCCCTTCCCCCCTCCCTCCCATCAACTGCAACTTCCTCTCCCTTCCCAGTGCTTCCAGTGGAGGATGATGCCTGGATCACACATTGGCGATTCAAGAACATGACTGTCGTAATAGCTGGATTTGGCCAAAGAGAAGTCGGCCGGCAGGTAGATTATAATTTAAAGGTCGCTGTCAGTGACATCATCAAACCATGTCAAAGCTCGTATCCAGAGTTCAGACACAGAATGTTTCAACATGAGTTTCTGAAGTACGAAAAGGCATTTTCAAGACACATGACGGTGCTGTTGCGTCTGTTGGCATGTGATGTAACTAAATCGCAATTTAAATCATCATGAATCGTCACGCCTTCACAGAAGTCGCTGTCCTTTAAAAACCGTTAAATGTGGGCGTGGCCTAAATTATCGGCAACTTGCACGTACGATACGGACTTACATAATCTCATCTCGACCTGTGAAGTGCTGTCGTAAATGGTTCATTGTGTATGACGTCATGGTATCCTAATCAGCTGATTTTTTTTTTTTGTGGCCCAAGGCCCACAACTGATGATGATTGGTTGCCAAACCCAAGATCTAAATGCCCACATCACACATTGGCGGTTCAAGACCACGACCATCATAATGGCTGGGTTTGGCAACCGATCGGCATCAGTCAGGGGTCTTGGGATTCAAAAAAAAGAAAAGTCAGCTGATTACGACACCATGATGTCATACGGTGATATGAAAATTTACGACAGCAGTGCGCACATTGAGATGAGATTGCCGACGTGTGTAGTCTTATGCGCCAGTCACCGATGATTTAGGCCACGCCTACATTTAACGGGTTTTACAGGACGGTGACATCCGTGAAGGAATGATGATTCATGACGATTTATGCCTGACTTAATTATGCCTGTGTCACACATTGGTATTCAAGACCACGATCGTCGTAATTTGCTCATTATGATGTGGTTACACTCTAGGTAAGACCAAATCGACATCAATCGGCATGATTTGTAACCACGTTGCCGAGTTTGGCAATGTCCACCAAGTGATGGCATACATGCAAGGCTGCACAGCACCTACGCGGTCGAGTCACGACGACTGTCAATAGTCGCCACGTCATGCCACATGACACAACTGTTTCGTAATGTCATCAGGACTGACGAGATGGCGTCGGCATTGGATTATGTCAGACGTAACTAGCAACGTCAACACGCACTGTTAAATGTATGTTTTTTTGTCCAAAAGAACGCTCTCGATCTTGTGTTTACGTTTGTTAAAATGTACGTTTAGCGTCAAAAGAACGCTCCTATTTGTTTACATTGTATTAATATGTGGAAATTTAAGTAGATTTACTGAGTATTGCTAAACTTTACTTATATGACAATTGTGGAGTGTGTTTAATCAGGTATATATGTGTTTGTGTTGTAAAACAATTATTGTTTTGCCCTTTATGAGGGTGACGCCTTTTGAAGTTCCCCATTCCTGTGCTGTGTCGTATTTATGCCCGTTCTTTTCAGAGTTTCTTGCTATTTTTATATTGAAGTTGTAAATTGATGTACCAATTGTGTTTTGTATCTTGTTTGTACTGTTATTGTGAATTTTTGAGTGAACTGGGAATTATAAAAAGAACTGTGGAACCTGTTACGTTCTCCCCAAGCTGTTTGAATTTTTGAATTTTTGTGAGAGGAAATAAACGATTGAAGGAAGAGCGCGTTTCTCTCTCCCGTGAGAAAGTTGAGTATTGAGGAGATAATGTCTCACGATGAGGGCCAGAGGCCCCAAATAACCTACATGGTGCCCAGACCGGGATCAGAAGAAAGTGACAAAGATTTTCCCGGATTTCCTGACATTTTGATGAAACTGAGAAGTCTTAGATTGAAGAAAGTCGGAGCTGAAGCATGGCTTTTGTGCTGCGAGAAAATTAGGTGGAGTTCTACAAGGCCAACCAAGCTGGCATGAGCTGACTAGCCTAGTGGACGAATTCGACCACCGTAAGTCTAAGTGGGTTGAACTAGATGATGCGGTGCAAGACTTGATTGAAAATCCGGAAGAAGTCAAAAGGTTAGTCTATGAAGCCGACGATTTCCTCAGTGAGGTAGGCCAAACACGCATTGCTGCTGCAGAAGTTTTAGAAAGGTTAGGCAATGGTAGACTTGTGAACTTGAATAGTAGGGCTACTGAAGGCAGTATAATTTCTGCAAGTGAGCCTAGTAGTGAAGCACATAGTGTGAAATTGCCTAGGCTTGAGTTATTAAAATTTGGCGGAAAATAACTGAGTGGATGCCGTTCTGGGATCAGTTTAAGGCTATTGTTGATGACAAAGCCTATGCCTCCTGTTAACAAATTTATGTACCTACGCTCTGTGTTGGAGGGCGAGGCGAGAAGAGTTATACAGGGTCTGGCTCAGACGGCTGCTAATTATAATTCAGCATGTGAACTGTTAAAAGAGGTATGCCAAACCAAACAAGATAATTTCCGCCCACATTCAGGATCTAATGCAGCTTGCGTTGTCAAGGAGATCGAAATGCGACAATCAACTCTTGGCCTTGCGGAAGTTGCAAGACGACGTGATAGCCCATGTTCGCAGTTTGGAGGCTCTTGGGGTAGGAGGGGACCAATATGGGCTGGTATTGGCGCCCATGATCTTGTCCCTGCTCCCCCACGAGATTAGACTGGAGTGGTCTCGAAGTCAGCAAGAGGAAGGAGACCTTAAAGGGCTGCTGGAATTCCTACAACGAGAAGTTGAGGGGCGAGAAAGGGCTGAGGCCCTTCAGGGCTGAACCATCGAAAGACTGAGGATCCTGGCGTGGAAAAAGGCAGAAAAAGCTCATCCAGGGTTCTGCCTCAGCCCTTCAAACTTCATCAGAAGAGAGTGCCTCTAAGCAACAGTGTGCATTCTGTGGAAAGCTGCATCCTAGTGATAAGTGTTTTGGTATAATGAAGCTCTCTTCATGAAAGAGAAGAAGCCATTCTGTGGAAAGCGGCTGTGTCTTAAGTGTTTATCTCCTGGCCATTATGCAAGGGGTTGCTGGGCCAGGTGTTCAGTGCAAGGGTGGCCATCACCACGCACTTATTTGTCGTAAGTCCGGCGATAACCCCTGTAACAGCTAGTGAGAAAACCCTGAAGGAGAAAAGGTGCGGGGGAGAGTGAATCTGTTACACATGTGGGAGTGGCTCCTTGTGAGTCAAGGGCTAGGGCTATTAAGCAGTGTTGTGTATTACAAACAGCAAAGATAAAGGTTGTAGGCTATCAGGGTATAATATCTGCAACTGTAATGTTTGATACAGGATCGGATCGATCCTACATTTCCAAGGACTTGGTCAAAGGGTCAGGCCCAAGTGGCTGACCTCTGAGTATTTATCATTTTCTGCCTTTGGGGAGGTAAGGCCTCCAAGGCAGATTTGTGTAGCATTTATGAAGTGATGAGTTTAGGGGCTAATAACCACAAATATAGCTTTAAGGTAGCTGAGATTGATGTAATTTGTCCCCTTTATGTAGGACCAAGGTGGATCCTAAGTGCTTAGAGCCTTTTGCGCATCTTAACCTAGCTGATGAGTATGGATCCAACCGAAAGATACAGGTGGATATGTTGATTGGATTAGATTTGTATTGGAAGCTGATGCTCCCTAACAAAATTGTGTGTCATGAAGGGCTTGTAGCCCAGGAGACTGTTTTTGGTTGGGTTTTGTCTGGATCCTCAATTAGGTCCAAAGATAACTGTGATGTAGGTGTGCAACTGTTAACATTTTCTAATTTTCAGGAAGATAGCTTGAGTAACTTTTGGGATTTAGAATCTGTAGGTATTCAAGCCCAGGAACCACGTTCTGACGCTATTAAGTCTGACCCTATTCTGGTGCAATTTGAGAAATTGGTAAGTTACAAGGAAGGCCGTTATGAGGTGGCCCTTCCCTGGAAATCAGAGTCTGTAAAGTTAAAGTTACTTGATAACAAACACCATGCCTTGAGAAGATTGGATAATCTGAGTCGTAAGTTAGATAGGGACCCTGGTCTGCAGGAACAATATTATACAGTGTTTGAAGAGTATGAAAAGGAAGGTATTATAGAAGAGATCCCACCCCATCAGTTGGAGGGTGGGTACCCAGTGTTCTATTTGCCTCATAGACCTGTGGTGCGGGAGGTGAGTATCTCCACCAAAATCAGGCCTGTGTTTGATGGGTCAGCTCGTGGCAGTAATGGTGTGTCCCTAAATGACTGTTTAGAAAGTGGTCCTTCCTTAAACCCAGATTTAGTAGAAGTTCTACTGAGGTTTAGAAGATGGAGGGTGGCCTTAACTGCTGATATTACAAAGGCTTTCCTTCAAATTAAGGTGAGGAGGAGGACCGTGATGTTCACAGGTTTTCTTGAAGAAAAGGATATTGTAAAACATTTCCGTTTTGTAAGAGTACCCTTTGGAAATAAGAGTAGTCCCTTTTTGTTGAATGCCACTTTGAAATTTCATTTAAAGAAATACCCTCCCTCAGAGGTGGTTTCTGAATTGCTTGAGAATCTGTATGTTGATGACTGGCTTTCTGGGGCTGCTAGCCCTGCTGAGGCCTGTGCAAGATTTGATGAAGCCTGTGGTATGTTGAAGAAGGCTGGTATGTGCCTATCAAAGTGTACTTCCAATTATAAAACCTTGCCCATGACAGAGGATTCTATTATAGAAGGTGTAAAGGTGTTAGGCTTACAATGGGATTCCTCCTCGGACTGTTTTACATTTAAGGTAGAGAATGTAAATCCCTTTGGGGATATTGTTTGTACTAAAAAAGAAATGTGTTAAGCCTAATTGCTCGATGTTTTGACCCCTTGGGGTTCATATGTCCCTTTGTTATGCATGCAAAATGCTATTTCAAGAAATCTGGAGATTAGGTCTAGATTGGGATGAACCATTACCTGAGGCTATGCAAGGCAGAGTTAAGTTGTGGTAGTAGGACTTTCTGTACTTGAATCATTGAGAATTAATCGTTACTTATTTTCAGAATTGTCCTGGGAGATCTCCCTGCTATTGAACTTCATGCCTTTGGTGATGCATCGGAAAGGGGGTACGGTGCTTGTGTGTATGTGAGAGTGCCAGAAAAGGGTAATTTCAAGGTAACATTGATTGCTGCTAGAGGTAAGGTAGCCCCTATAAAGAAAGTTTCCCTCCTAGGCAGAATTACTTGGTGCCTTATTGTGTGCTAGACTTGTCGTATTTGTGAAGTCTGCGTTGCGGCTGGTCCAGGAGGTTTCAGTTCGATGTTGGACTGATTCCACTGTTGCCCTAGCGTGGATTAAAGGAGAACCGAATAGATGGAAAACCTTTGTAGCCAACAGAGTTGTGGAAATTCAAGGATTGACTCCACCATCTTGTTGGCAACATTGTCCTGGAAAGGACAATCCCGCAGATCTGATATCGAGAGGTGTTTATGCGGAGCAACTCACAGTCTGATGTTTGGTTAGTGGGTCCTTCTTGGCTCCGCACCTCATCTCTCCTACTTAAGGAAGATGCGAGAGGATTCCCACGAGAAGAGCAATGTGAAACAGACACTGTTTGTGTTGCAGTTGAGTCTGATCTGCCCTTGTTTGAGTTTTCCCGATGGAGCTCCTTTCGAAGGCTCTCAATATAGTAGGTTGGGTGTTAAGATTTGTTGGTAATTGTAAAGCTTCATCCCTTAAAGCTGGTGGTCCCTTGACTTATGGAGAATTGATGAAAGCCAAGGTCAAACTGCTCTACTGTGCTCAAAGAGAGGCCTTTGCAAGAGAAATAAATGCTCTGGCTTTGTCTCAACCCCTCCCTAAGGGGTCCCCTTTGGTCAAACTTGATCCATATCTAGATGAGGAAGGGTTGCTGAGAATAAAGGGGCGCTTAGAGAATGCCGAATTGAGTTTTGAGAGTAAGCACCCTATCATTGTCCCTGGTACTTATATTGCTTTGTTGTTGGTTCGTTTCCAGCATGGATTGCTTAAACATGCTGGTGTTGCTGTGCTTGTTTCCACTCTGCGAAACAATTATTGGATCATTCGTCTTCGTCAGATTGCTAAGAGGGTTTGCAGAGAATGTGTCGCTTGTCGTAGATGTGAAGCCAAGGCCTGTTCCCAGCCGGTGGCTCCCCTTCCTGAGTTAAGAGTCAAAGCTGCCCCTCCTTTCACTGTTACAGGTCTAGACTTTGCTGGTCCCTTATTTTGTGTTGATTTCCCCTCCAAGAAGTTGTATATTCTCCTTTTTACTTGTGCTGTTGTCAGAGCTGTCCACCTAGAGCTTACAGAGTCTCTCTCGGTTACTGATTGCAATTTGGCAATTCGTCGGTTTACGGCTAGACGTGGTGTACCTTCTGTGTTCTACTCTGACAATGCTAAAAACCTTTTGGGTGTCTCCAACCTGTTGAAGCAACATTATGGCCCCATGGCCCCCAATGGAAGTTTATTGTACCTAATGCGCCTTGGTGGGAGGCTGGTGGGAACGCCTCATTATATCAGTGAAGGTTGCGTTGAGAAAGACGTTGGGCACTAAGACATTGTCTAGGAGTGAATTAGAAACCACTCTTCATGAGGTGGAGGCATGTATCAATTCTAGACCCTTGACATTTGTAGGTGAAGAACCTGATGTTGCTAATCCCCTTACTCCATCTCATTTTCTTATTGGTCGTTCAGCAGGTTTTCAGGTGGAACTGGCAGATGACTCTGCCTCAGGTGTGACCTCAAAGGATTTGTGTGTAAGAGAGGCTGTGCGTCTGAGTCAGTTGGAGAAATTCTGGAACATCTGGCAATCCGAGTACCTTAGAAACCTGCCTTGCATGGTAAAGGGGTTCAAAGCTAATTGTAATTTAACAAGGGGTTCTGTTGTAATAGTAAAGGAAGAAAGAGTGCCTAGGCTGCTGTGGCCACTTGGAGTTATTACTGAGGTGTGCCCTGGAAAGGATGGAATGGTGAGAAGTGCCAAGGTTAAAACTAAACGTGGATTTGTAACTAAACCTGTTCAAAACCTATACAATTTAGAGATTTCAGATATCAGTGAGGAAAGTGTTTGTAATTCCCCTGATGAAATAATAAAGGAAAATCCAGTTGTAGGGGATCCCATGGACCCAGTTGAATCAATCACTGAGTCTACTGTAGGTAAAACCCGAAGGGGGAGATCTGTTAAAGTACCTGTTAAACTTGACTTGTAATTTTCAGGTTATGAGATTGTAGTTGAGGTTCTTATGATGATAGGAGTGTTGAGACACTCCTATGGTGGGGAGGATGTTAAATGTATGTTTTTTTGTCCAAAAGAACGCTCTCGATCTTGTGTTTACGTTTGTTAAAATGTACGTTTAGCGTCTAAAAGAACGCTCCCTATTTGTTTACATTGTATTAATATGTGGAAATTTAAGTAGATTTACTGAGTATTGCTAAACTTTACTTATATGACAATTGTGGAGTGTGTTTAATCAGGTATATATGTGTTTGTGTTGTAAAACAATTATTGTTTTGCCCCCTTTATGAGGGTGACGCCTTTTGAAGTTCCCCATTCCCTGTGCTGTGTCGTATTTATGCCCGTTCTTTTCAGAGTTTCTTGCTATTTTTATATTGAAGTTGTAAACTGATGTACCAATTGTGTTTTGTATCTTGTTTGTACCGTTATTGTGAATTTTTGAGTGAACTGGGAATTATAAAAAAGAACTGTGGAACCTGTTACGTTCTCCCCAAGCTGTTTGAATTTTGAATTTTTTGTGAGAGGAAATAAACGATTGAAGGAAGAGCGCGTTTCTCTCTCTCCCGTGAGAAAGTTGAGTATTGAGGAGATAATGTCTCACGATGAGGGGCCAGAGGCCCCAAATAACCTACACGCACCATCCAGTACGATGTATGCCGTGTACTTGGCAACCCCACAGTGTGTGCAGTGGGGATGCACAGTAGTGTATTTTAGCTCCCTTTTTTTCTTTTTTGTTATTGTTCACACAATAATAAAAAGAAAAAAGTTCTTCTTGTGACTGTTCTCTAATAATGGTACTGTAAATTCTTTTTTGTACATTTTCAAGGTTATTACGAAAAGGCATTTTCACAACACATGATGCTGCCGTTGCATCTGTCAGCACTGGATGTAACTAAGGCGGGCACAAATCATCATGCCTTCACAGACATTGCCATCCTGTAAAAACCGTTAAATGTGGGCTTGGCCTGAATCATCGGCAACTGGCGCGTACAACTACGCACATTTGTAATCTCATCTCAACGTGCACACTGCTGTCGTAAATGTTCATTACGTATGACGTTGTGGTGTTGTAATCAGCTGATTTTTTTTTACTGAGGCCCAAGGCCCACAGCTGATGCCGATCGGTCACCAACAGCATTGTAAAGAGCAAATTACGACGATCGCAATCTTGAATACTGTTTCAGTGCCAGGCCATTTCAGCATACTGTTTCAGCGCTAGATCACTTCAGCACGCCGTTTCAGTGCCAAGTCATTTCAGTACTTAATTTCAGTGCTAGGCCATTTCAGCATGCTGTTTAATTGCTAGGCCATTTCAGCATGCATTTTCAGTGCCAGGCTATTTCGGCATGCATTTTCAATGCCAGGCCATTTCAGCATGCTGTTTCAGTGCCAGGCCATTTCAGCATGCTGTTTCATTGCTAGCCCATTTCAGGACGCGTTTCAGTGCCGTGCCATTTCAGCATACTGTTTTAGTGCTAGGCCATTTCATCACACCGTTCCAGAGCCAAGCCATTTCATCATGCTGTTTCATTCCTAGGCCACTTCTGTGCACTGTTTCAGTGCCATTCTATTTCAGCATGCCATTTCAGCTTCAGCCCATTTCAGCATGCTTTTAAGTACTAAGCCGTTTCAGCATGCTGTTTCAGTACCAACACATTTCAGAATGCTTTTAAGTACTAAGCCGTTTCAGCATGCTGTTTCAGTGCCAACACATTTCAGAATGCTTTTAAGTACTAAGCCGTTTCAGCATGCTGTTTCAGTACCAACACATTTCAGAATGCTTTTAAGTACTAAGCCGTTTCAGCATGCTGTTTCAGTGCCAACACATTTCAGAATGCTTTTAAGTACTAAGCCGTTTCAGCATGCTGTTTCAGTACCAACATTTCAGAATGCTTTTAAGTACTAAGCCGTTTCAGCATGCTGTTTCAGTACCAACACATTTCAGAATGCTTTTAAGTACTAAGCCGTTTCAGCATGCTGTTTCAGTACCAACACATTTCAGAATGCTTTTAAGTACTAAGCCGTTTCAGCATGCTGTTTCAGTGCCAACACATTTCAGAATGCTTTTTAAGTACTAAGCCGTTTCAGCATGCTGTTTCAGTGCCAACACATTTCAGAATGCTTTTAAGTACTAAGCCGTTTCAGCATGCTGTTTCAGTACCAACACATTTCAGAATGCTTTTAAGTACTAAGCCGTTTCAGCATGCTGTTTCAGTGCCAACACATTTCAGAATGCCATTTTAGTTCCGTGCCATTTCAGCATACTGTTTTAGTGCTAGGCCATTTCAGCACACCGTTCCAGTGCCAAGCCATGTCAGCACGCTATTTCAGTGCCAGGCCATTTCAGCGATGCCATTTCAACACGCCTTTTCAGTGGCAGGCCATTTCAGCACACTGTTTCAGTGCTAGCCCACTTCAGCATGCCATTTCAGTGCCAAGCCATTTCAGCATGTTGTTTCAGTGCTAGCCCATTTCAGCGCGCCATTTCAGTGACAAGTAATCTCAGCATTCCATTTCAATGCCAGGCCGTTTCAGCATATTATTTTAGTGCTAGGCCATTTCAGCACGCAGTTTCTGTGCCAGGTCATTTCAGCATACTGTTTCAGTGCTAGGCCATTTCAGCATGCAGTTTCAGTGCCAGGCCATTTCAGCATGCCGTTTCAGTCCTAGACCATTTCTGTACACTGTTTCAGTGCCATTCTATTTCAGCATGCCATTCAGCATGCTGTTTCAGTGCTAGGCCATTTCAGCATGCCGTTTCAGTGCTGTGCCTTTACTGCATGCGGTTTCAGTGCTAGGCCATTTCAGCATACTGTTTCAGTGCCAGACTATTTCAACACACCATTTCAGTGCCAAGCCATTTCAGCATACTGTTGTAGTGCTGGGCCTTTTCAGCATGTCAAAACTGCCAGGCCATTTCAGCATGCTGTTTCAGTTTCAGGCCATTTCAGCATACTGTTTCAGTGTTAGGCCACCTCAGCACACCGTTTCAGTGCCAAACATTTTAGCACTCTATTTCAGTTCCAGGCCATTTCAGCACACTCTTTCAGTGTTCGGCCATTTCAGCACGCCTTTTCGGTGCCAGACCATTTCTGCATATTATCTCAGTGCTAGGCCATTTCAGCACGCAGTTTCCGTGCCAGGCCATTTCAGCATACTGTTTCAGTGTTAGTCCATTTCTGCATGCTGTTTCAGTGATAGACCATTTCAGCATGCAGTTTCAGTGCCAGGCCATTTCAGCATGCTGTTTCAGTCCTAGGCCATTTCTGTACACTGTTTCAGTGCCTTCTATTTCAGCATGCCATTCAGCATGCTGTTTCAGTGCTGGGCCATTTCAGCATGCTGTCGAGACCTGCTCCCTGCCGGTCTCCGAGAGGGCCGCCCGCGCCCTTGACCTCGTGAACAGCCCTCGACATGACCAGAACCTCCTGGAGACTTGGGGCGTGATCCAGGACCTCCTCACCCTTCCTGAGACAGATGGCAGTGGCAGGCAGTCGGAGATAAGCCTGTCAAGGGAGATCTTCCTCCGTCAGCTCCTCCCGGAGGTTCGGACCCAGATCCTCGAGCCTTATACAGTGCCGCTCTGGGACCTGATCAGGACGTCGCAGCAGCTGACGGACTCCACAAGGGCAGCGAAGTGGGCATCCACGCCAGCACACCCCATCAACTCCCTCCAGCCGGAGGAAAGCACGGAGGAGGAGATAAGCGCCGTCACTAGGCGGCGGCCAACCTACCATCACACGAAGCACCCACCGGGCCCTTGCTACTACCACCAGTGGTTCGGCAAGGATGCCTGGAACTGCCAACCCCCCTACTCTTTGGCCCATCCAAAAGAACAGGCCGCCTTGGCAGCAGAGGAACCCAGAAGCCCAAAACCAGTAGGTTTTTACATCCGCAACACCATCTCCGGCAGGATGACGGCGGTCGACACTGGGGCCGTACGATCAGTGTTCCCGCCATCCAGAGAGGACTGCAAACGCCTGCCGGACCCGGCTGCCTTCCTGACGGCCGCCAAAGGGTCCCCCATCCTCTCCTACAGCACCAGGCTCCTGTCGATCTCCATCCTTGGCAGGAGGTACAGTTGGAACTTCATAGTCGTGGACGTGAGGACCCCTCTCCTGGTCCTCGCCCATTTCGGTCTGGCAGTCGACGTCGGTCATAAGTGCTTATTGGATACCGACTCCTGCCAGTTCCTCACCCTGGCGATGGGCCCCAGCGTGCCCGCCATCTACTCCGTCACCCTGCACCAGTACGCACAGCTGCTGAAGGAGTTCCCCAACGTCTTCAAACCCGAACTGCGCCAGGTGCCCGGGGCCCCTGAAAAGCGCGGAATCTACCATCACATTGAAACAAATGGCCCCCCAACGCATGTAAAGTTCCGGAGGCTCCCCCCTCGGCACCTTCAGGAGGCCAAGGACGCTTTCGCCGAGATGGAGTGTATGGGCATATGCAGGAAGGCCTCCAGCCCGTGGGCCTCTCCCCTCCACATGGTGCAGAAACCGGACGGCTCCTGGAGACCCTGCGGCGACTACAGGTGGCTCAACCTCGCAACTGAACCAGACCATTACCCCTTTCCAAACATGCAGGATCTCACGGCCTCCTTTCACGGGGCCAAAATATTTTCTAAACTAGACCTTTTGAAGTCATGCTTTCAGGTACCAGTTGCTCGAGAGGACATCCCCAAAACTGCTATCATCATGCCCTTCGGGTCCTACGTCTTCGCCTTCTCCACCTTCGGCCTTAGGAATGCGGGGACAACCTTCCAAAGACTAATGGACAGCATCCTGGGGGACCTGAACTTCTGCGTCTGTTATGTAGATGACATTCTATTTTTTCCAGATCCCCCAAAGGACACCTGTGGCACATCCGAAAGGTCCTGCAGCGCCTGCAGGAGAATGGCCTTGTTGTCAGGTTCAATAAATGCACCTTCAGCGCCGAAAGAGTCAACTTCCTGGCCCACGAGATATCCCCGGAGGGCGTCCGTCCACTCGCATCGAAGGTTGCAGCCGTTACCGGGTCCCCCACCCCTACCTCCGTCAAGGCCGTACAAGAATTCCTCAGGATGGTCAACTACTACAGAAGGTTCATCCCCAGGGTCGCGCACACCATGGTCCCCCTGATGGAGATCCTGAAGGGCCACTAGGAGACCTTAGTTTGGGGACCCGACCAGCAGCAGGCCTTTTCCTTGATGAAGGCCGCCCTCGCCGAGGCAACCGCCTTGGCCCACCAGGACCCCAATGCCACCCTCCAGCTGACGACGGACACCAGCAACATCGCCTGTTGGGCCGTCTTGGAGCAAGTCGTCGCCGGAGCCCCCAGCCCATCGCCTTCTTCAGCAGGAAGTTCAGCCCAGCAGAGTCCTGCTACAGCACCTTCGACAGGGAACTCTGTGCAGTGTATCGGGCGGTACGTCACTTCAAGTTCCTCCTGGAGGGTACGCCCTTCACAATCTGGATGGACCACCAGCCGCTAGTCCACACCTTCACAAAGCAGGGGGACGCATGGTCTTCCAGGCAGCAGCAGCATCTTGCGGCCATCGCAGAGTTCACCTGCACAATCAAGTACCTCCCCGGCAGGAGGAACCCTGTAGAGGATGCCCTCTCGAGGATCGAGCTCAACGCAGTGCAGCTCGGGATCGACTACGAGGACCTCGCCCGGGAGCAGACCACCGACCCTAAAGTTCCAGCCTACCTCACAACCATCAAGTCACTCAAATGGAAGGACGTGCCCCTCGCCCCTGGGGGGGGGTCAACACTACTGAGCGATGTAAACACTGGCCAACCCCGCCCCCTGGTGCCCGCCTCCCGCCGCCGTCTGGTGTTTGATGTCATCCACGGGCTGTCCCACACCTCCGGCAGGATGATGGCCAAGCTGTTGGCAGAGAAGTTCGTCTGGCACAGTATGCGGAAGGACGCAACGGCCTGGGCGAGACAGTGCATCCGGTGCCAGACCAGCAAGGTGGGGCAGCACACAGAGTCGGGGGTGGGCGAGTTACCCCAGCCGGGGTGGCGGTTCGGGCACATCCATGTAAACGTGGTAGGCCCCCTTCCCCCATCAGGCAGGGCCAGATATCTCCTGATGATCGTTGACTGCTCCACCAGGTGGCCTGAAGCGATGCCCATGCAAGAAGCCACCGCCAGTGCATGCGCCAAGGCCCTCCTCTCTAGCTGGATCTGCCGGTTCGGTGTCCCGGACCACATAACCACTGACAGGGGCCCTGCTTTCCTGTCTGAGCTGTGGTCTGCCCTGGCACGCCTGCTGGGGACCTCTCACCACACCACCACCACCTACAACCCCACGGCCAACGGATTGGTGGAAAGATTCCACAGGTCCCTGAAGGCATCCCTCATGGGCTGCTGCACTGCTGAGGATTGGAAGTACCAGCTGGCTTGGGTCATCCTTGGGCTGAGGACCGAACCCAGAGCCAACGGCAACCCGTCTGCAGCGGAGAAAGTCTACGGGGAGCCCCTCGTAGTCTCGGGCGAACTCATCACGGGAGATCGCCACAACCTGTCAGTCCAGAGGTTCCGTGACACGGTTGGGAAGTTCGCCCCCTGCCAGCGGATGTATACCGATAGGTCGACACCTTTCACGCCTCCTGGCCTGTCCTCCACCATCCACGTCTTCGTCAGGAACGACACCGGCCACCGCCCTTAACCAGGCCCTACAAGGGGCCCTTCCGCGTGCTGGAGCGAAACACCAAAGCATTCCGGCTGGCCATGCACGGGAAGGATGACTGGGTGTCTGTTGACCACCTCAAGCCCGCCCTGTTGGAGCAAGTTGTCGATGATACCACGCAGCGCCCTCCGCAGAGACCGTCACCCCAGCAGCCAGCCCAGCCCAAAAGAAAGTTGCGTGGACACCCCCGGAAGCACCCTGGCAGTGCCACAGCCAGCCGCTCCCACTCACACCGCACCCCTTAGCTGACCTCACGGAGCCGCGGCACTCTCCAACGGCCCAGCAGATACCTGGATTGATCAGACGTTACCCACGTCTTGGGGGGGGAGTATTGTAAAGTCCCCGCTCAACGGGTTTTCTATGGTGAACCTCCCATTTTCTACGGTTCCTTCCTACAAGCCTGGGTCACGCTAAACAGCCACATCGTTATCTATGTAATACGTATCTATCACTGATTTATTTATGCCTGTTTACTTTGTATGTGTCGGAGTACTATTGTGTCAATTCTTATAATTTAACTTTTCATGTTATTTGTATTTACCTGTCCTGTGTCACATTAAGAATAATTGACCTCGGGTCACCTGCATCCTATTGTATGCCTTTGTATGACGTCTGATAGCCGCTTTATAAGCGGCCTGCTTTCCTAATAAACCAGCAGTACATGTCCACCTGCTCATTATTTCGCACCTCTTATATACTGTTGTAGTGCTGGGCCTTTTCAGCATGTCATTTCACTGCCAGGCCATTTCAGCATGCCATTTTCAGTGCCAGGCCATTTAAGTACTCATACATAATCTATATGCCACTTGCAACATGTTTGCAAGTCAGTTTGCATTTTGTCACCATGACACAAAACTGTTACTTTTCTGCTTGTATCGCTACAGCATTTAACGGGTGTTCCTTTGGACAAACTATACACAAGAGACAATGAGACGTGTAATAGTGCATTGGCTGAGTTGGTCCCCGTGTGCATGAGAGGCACGAAGTTTCTCTTCATTTCCATAAACTAGACTATGAGGGATATCAAGAAAGTCCGGGTAGACTTTTGATAACCTGGTAATAGCCGAAGAAATGACCCATGAAGTAACGCCTTTTGCCACTCTAATGGTACCAAAATTTAGGGGTAGGGCAAATATAAATCGCTATAACTTGGGAAGTACCAATAACAGAATAACAAAATACATCTTAAAATGTTTATATTTACATCCTCTATACATAACAATCATCATAAGGAAAACTGGTATCCAAATGAGGTCATCAGGGGCCAAAAGGTCACAAAAATCTAATGTAAATCAATATTTCACAATAATGCAGAAAGTACCTGTCACAATCACAAATACACTAATTATGCCTAATGGAGCCAAAAAATGTAAAGATAATTACCAGAAATTCAAAAGCAAACATTTGCCATTCATTTAATGTATGAAAGTGCAATGTCATGTTGGAAAAAAATTACCTAACTGATCCAGAGGAATTGTTACATTTTCCATTATCTTCAATTCCATGTACACTTTGACACCTGAAAACTAATGCAGGGTAGTCCCTTTTTCTGACATAGACATCTGTCACTGTTACATTTTTTGCAGTTGCACATGATCATGTATTTTCAGGAATTGGTATTACTGCATTCACATGCATCAAAATTTCATCTTTTGCCTTAAAGGCAAACGCAGTAGGATCTAGTAATGTTGACCTATGAGGGTGAAACAAATTCACCATCTGATAGGTTGCATAATATGCCCTTAAAATATGCTGCTATATCCCATGGCTAGCTGGGGGAAGTTGCTCCAATGATATGCCTTTACTGTGGTGGAACATGTAGTTTCTCAGTTGATCCATTGTTGTGCACTTAGTGTTCTTTTTTAAGACTTGTATTAGATGTTCTTCACAGCATGCCTTGAAAGAGTTAGAACAACTTGTTCCGTAATCCAGATCTTTCTGATACTCCGAAGGATTAGTAGTCAAGGCTGCATGCTTTGTTCCCACCTTACTTGTATAGCCACAACCAGTCAGACTGTATACAAGTGGCATTACTTAGCAAAACTCTCCAACTCGTGATGCTATAGTGTGAACTGGGGTGTACCTCGTTGAATCCCCAGCACCAGCTCTGATCCAAAGTTTGCACAGACCATTTAAATGAAGAACATTCCAGTAGTGTATGAGAAGAGCAAAGACGTCAGTTTCACCAGACAAGATGATGATTCGTTTCATTCCGCGTTTTGCTGCATGCACTGCACGTGGAATGAAGCGAGCATCAGCCTCTTCAGCATCATGATGAAGTTCTGGCACTTTCGCTAAGAGTCCATCCTTGACAGTGTGACAGGCAACGACATTTGATGCACCCGAGAAGCAACTTGCCACTACTTCAACTGTGGAAGGCTGGCCTATTCTGCACTTTGTTGCATGTTCATGGAGAAGCATCTGGAGCTTTAATTTGTTACTGTTTGATGGCCAGAATCTGCCCATCTCAGTAGGTAATGGTGTGTTATTCATCTCAATTGGTGCTTTCACTTGACATTGCCTTCTCTCTGAATCTTTTATGTAACCCTCAACATAGGAATCGAAAACCAAGTCAAACCTGTCAGCTCCATGTAATTGTAATTGTTCCCCTCAAAGTTATAGACTCTTGAGAGATAAGAAATTCCTAATATTGCTGAAGTACTCTACCATCAGGAGAGTCTCCAAACAGTTTACCCCAGCGTCAGAACAAAGTGACTCATTTTCTGATGTACATTAAGAATACAGTAAATGTAAATCATTACTACCCAGTGACAAAACTGTGGTACTGACGGTGGATGAAACTCACTTGAAACCATATTTTGATTATAAAGGCGGAAATTCAGTACACTTGTTGAGATGTAGGCTACCAGGAATAATTGGCTTGGCCAGAAAGATACAAATAAAACAATGAAGTTCCCACGGTTCTCCTTTGATGGAAGTCATATTTTAGAAAATTAAATTCATTGTGCACCATTCAGCTTTGAAAAAACTTCATGAGATAGATGGTTTACTCTTGAAACATTATTATAAACTGTCATGAAAAGCATTCTCCTCACCCACCTTTGAGAAACAAAGTGTTCATTTAGCTTTACAAATATTCAATGAGTATCTCATTCAAGTTTTACTAACTCTTGGAAAAAATCACTGTTTTCCTTTTTATTCAGAAGTTGCAGATTTATGCTTTTTTTTTTTTTACATTACATTTGATGGGCAATAATGAATGTAACATCCCCTCATAAAGGTCAAAGGTTAAATATGCTACTCCAATAAGTAATGAAGGTCATTGCACAGAAAAATAGCAAAATTCATAGCATTGGTTTCTAATATTTTATTGAATAATTATTGTTCCCAAGAAAAACTATATTGTAGCTAACAAAAAGTTGAATAAAAAGAGAAAGTTTAAAACTTCAACTACCAAATAATAGCTGCATGTAAAAGGCAATAATTAAGGCATTTCATTCACATATAGTAGAGTAAACCAATGCACTGCCGTCTTGTAATTTGACGTTAACACTATGTATAAACATTTTTTAATACAATGATAAACATGTTTGTACTTCGGTATATACTATATTGTAACTGTAAATAAATTCTTTTGGTTCAGTATTTTATATTAATCTCTTAATCTGTGTTTCGAGTTAATTAATATTATTTGGTGTACACAAATCAGTGTAGTCGAAAAAATAATTAAATTAACTAATTACCATAACTGGCAAGCAACAAATTGTCTATTTTGGTGACGTCTTGTTTACATTTCTTTCGTCTGGGAACGTAGTCAGTGCTAGCGACTCGGACTACCGTTGCTTACGTCACAATACATCGAACAGGCCTTGTCTCTCGGTGGTCTCGGTTGAACCCTGCACCTGTCTACATTTCGCTCCAGATACCGCACAGTCACTCCCATCATCTACAACATCAGCACCACCTTTCATTACAGTTGTTGAAGAATTTGCAAATGAATTCACCTCAAAATTGAAAAGTGCGGCAAAAAACTTGATAAGCGGCTCTGGTACTATTATATTAACAGTTGCTGTTTTGTAAATCCTGAGCATAACAAACCTATCCTGCAAGTCAAAATCTAATTCCAGTAAGCACTACCTGATCATTTCTGCACACTGTTGAATAGGATCTGTGCTGCGGATAATTTCGGCTGTTGCACTGCTACTGAAAAACATCTGAGGCTTGTTGACCTGCTTTGGTTTAGAGAAAATTTTTTCAACCAAAGTGATTTGCAAGCAGGACTTAAACCTGTCTATTACTTACACAAATTTCTGAACCTAGTTCACGATTCATGCGGTCTCTAACATAACTGAGTTCGTAACCACCACCCTGGCTATGTCCTGTCTGTCTCTGGCATCACAGATAACCATTCTCTTTTCATGGCATTCATTGGCTGATTCTCCACAGGGTTGGCTGTAGCTTGATCATATTTCCGTAGGTATTTCTCCATGCATGAAACGTGGTAACACAAGTCCGCTTGTATTACCAAACACAGAATGCTCACCCCGCAAGTCACAAGTACAGGCATAAACATCATCCTGTAGAAATACAGTTACTGCCAAGAATTTTTTGGCCGGTTCCATTTCCAAAATCCGAAACTTTTCACATGTACCTTGATGTTTGATATACATACATATCACACATTTTTGGCTGTAAATGTCATGTTGAGGAGTAGGAGGTGTCCGTGTGTTTGTGCATTGTTTGTGCACCATTAGAGTGGCAAAAGGCGTTACTTCAGCGGTCATTTCTTCTGCTATTACTAGGTTACCAAAAGTCTACCCGGACTTTTTTGATACCCCTCATAGTCTAGTTAATGGAAATGAAGAGAAACTTCGTGTCTCTTTCATGCACAGGGACCCCCTCAGCCAATGGACTATAACTGCTGTTCTACAGTGACATTCTGAACTGCCTCGCAAACACTTCCTGCTACTATTCTGCTATGCGGATGTTCGTGGAAAACCGCCTAGATAATTTCAAATCATTGTTAGGCGAATCATGTCCAGTCTGATCACCTGACTCAGAAATAGCAGCCATCGACATATTATAAGCATCCTTAACAGTGAAGCGAGAAGATCCCAATTGTGAGAAAGATAGTATGTGGTATCTGTTGCATAACATTTTCTTTTTTGTTCACACCATTGTAATGGTGGCCTCAGTTGTTGTGCATAATTGTTTATTTCTACCATAGTCACCACACACACACACACACACACACACACACACACACACATATATATATATATATATATATATATATATATATATATATATATATATATATATATATATATAACTAGAAATGAGCTTGAGACAAGAATCATCTGTATTTCGTTCTCCTGTTTATAATATATATATATATATATATATATATATATATATATATATATATATTTATATATATATATATATATATATATATATATATATATATATATATATATATATATATATATATATATATATATATATATATAAATGGATGTATGTTTGTGTACTACACAATATATATATATATATATATATATATATATATATATATATATATATATATATATATATATATATATATATATATATATAAATGGATGTATGTTTGTGTATGTACCACAATAACTCTGAAATGCATCGAGCAATTTCAACCAAACTTGATATACATATGACTTACTATCTAGAAATCAGCACCTGGTGTGGGAGGGGGTAAGACACCACTAGCACCAAAGGCCACCCATGGGGTGGGGGAAGGGCTTCCCTGAAAAGGGGCTGGTTCTGACTGTAGACTTAGTAACTTTACGAATTTATCATACCTAATTTCGATATACATGTGACTTACTATCTGGAAAAGAATACTGTGGGGGGTAAGACATCACTGGCACCAAAGGGGGTAGGGGATGGAAAGGGGTGATAGAGAGAGAGTGAGAGGGAGAGGAAGTGTGAGAGAGAGAGTAGAGGGTGTGTTAGGGAGAAGAGAGAGAAAGAGTTACAAGGAGTTACAAGGGTTAGGATGTCTCAAACACTTATTAGTCCATCCGAGGGGACATCATGTGCTCACTTATCTCTAGGAGCAGGTTTTACTGTTTATTCACAGTGTTCTGATGCTTTTGTCTATCTTTCTTTTAAACTCTTCCACGCTGGTGCTGTTTACAATTTCTGGTGGCAGTTTATTCCATGTGTCACATATCTTGTACGTGAAGAAGTTCCCACAGTGAGATGTGTTGTATCTCTTCAGTTCTAATTTCCATCCATTAATTTTCGTCTGGTTTTCATTTAATGTGAAGGGGTTACTGTTTACTTTTATCATGCCTTTCAGTATTTTGAATGTTTCTGTTAGTTATCCTCGCAATCGTCGTGTTTCTAAGCCATACATGTCCAGTCTCTCTAGTCGTCTATGGCAACCTATTTGCCTGATGGATGGAATTAACTTTGTGGCTTTTGCTTGTACCCCTTCTAATCTATTTATGTCCTTTCCTAGTGTTGGTGACCAAAACTGTACTGCACATTCAAGATGAAGTCTAACTATGGATGCGTTGAGCTGCAGCACTGTTTCCTTGTTTCTGTATTTGAACTGCCTCTTTATGTAACCCATTCGTTTCTGTGCCTTCTGTTCAGCTTCTATGCACTGTTTTGTGGATTTTAAGTCCTTGGTAATAATGACTCCAAGGTCTCTTCTTGTTCTACACTATTTATGTCATTCCCAAGCAGCATGCAGTTGGTATGAGGGTTGTTTGTTCCTGTTTGTAACACTTTTCACTTATCCAAGTTAAAAGGCATTTGCCATCTTTTTGACCACCCTCCTATTTTCCATAGATCATTTCCACTGTATCTAGGCCTGCTGTATTTACACCTAGTTTGGTGTCATCTGCAAATTAGGCTATCCTACTAGTTAAGCTTACATCAACGTCATTAATGTAAATAAAAAACAAGAGCGGGCCAAGGACAGAACCCTGAGGAACACCGCTTGTCACATCTGCGCATTCTGATTCTTCGCCGTTTATTACAACTCTCTGTTTTCTATTAGTTAGCCAGTCTTCAATCCAGTCTACTATTTCTCGTACAATTCCTAAAGTTCTAACTTTTGTCGTTAGTTTCTTGTGTGGAGCTTTGTAAAAGGCCTTTTCGAAATCCAAGTAGAGTATATCTATTGCTCTACTACTGTCGTAAATACCAAGCATGTTATGAAAAAACTCCAAAAGTTTTGATAGGCAGGATCTGTTTTGTCTGAAGCCGTGTTGAATGTTTAACAACAGGTTATTTCTATCAATGTGATCCATACTTTGATCTGCAATTATGGACTCAAAAATCTTGCAAGGGACTGAAGTTAGACAGATTGGTCTATAATTTCCTGGCTCTTCTCTTGGACCTTTTTTGTAAACTGGAGGCACATTACCTAGCTTCCATCCTTTTGGTGCCTTTCGTCATTCTGCAGTTTTTCTGTTTAACCTCTTCACCACCTGACCCCTTTCCAGATTTTATATATTCATAAACCTGAAGCAACTATAGACCCTTTCTGATTGACAGCAGATATTCAATTTCAAAATAATTGGCTACCTGTTCTAACTCAGGCTTATTTAACTCAGCCATTCTTTCCAGCCACCCCTCTCCACTCAGGAGCTCATTAATACCCAACGTAGACATGATTGACAATTTACACTAATTATCTTCACCAAGACAACACGGCTAATACCAAACCAAAAACCGAGGAGGTGTAAATATGTATCCCAGCGGAAAACCTGCTCTCCCCCAAGAATCAGTCTTGTACTCACACAAATGGATACGCAGGATCGTATTGTCCTGTCTGCAATGTCGCCAATATGTAAAGGCTCGTTCAGCCGTTACCAACATTCACTCAAAAATTTCCTCTTCAAGTATCCATACAATACCGACATGAAGTCCACAATAGGGTGGAATCATATCAAGACTCAAAAAACACAGTGTAAGACTGAATTCAAGGCGGGGGGGGGGGGGGGGCGGTGTGTGTGTCCCGGTGGGTGAGTAAACAAACACCACGAAAAACCATAAATTTGATACAAACATAAACAGACAGAAATTACACCTAGACCTCTTTAATACAGGTGATAAATGAGTCACTTTCACTCGTAATAATAATCATCCAAAATGCACCTACACTTAAGATAGTTATTAAAGACTCAAAACCAAAAATTAGGGGTCCAGAAAGGAGGAGGAAGTCGCATAGAAAGAAAAACCTAACAAGTTACAAACTAATTTTCCTATAAATAAACTTGTCACTTATTAGCTTCTTGAATGAATAAATTATTCATATTCCCCTCGAAGAATGAGGGTATCCTCCTCGTCTGGAGTAGAGTAACGGGTGGTTAACCAACTGGGGTCCAACCAAGCAGCCACAACAAACCCACAGCCGTGATCGACGCAATTCAACGGTAGGCTACATATAAACCGATCCTGGCCAGGAGATTTAAACTAGTTTAGTTTTTCTGTTTTGTTTTTAATCTCTTTTTCTGTAAATATTTTGTCAGTCGGTTCTGCCCCCTTCATATTTAATAGCTTGTTCAAGGATTGAGGTAGTTCCTCATTGGACGGGTTGGTATTGTTCTCGGTAATACTCTGCTGGGCCCACATTCGATTCTCCGACCGGCCAATGAAGAATTGGAGAAATTTACTTCTGGCGATATAAATTCATTTCTCGTTATAATGTGGTTCGGATTCCACAATAAGCTGTAGGTCCCATTGCCGGGTAACCAACTGGTTCTTAGCCACGCAAAATAAATCTAATCCTTTGGGCCAGCCCTCTCTAGGAGAGTTGTTAATCAGCTCAGTGGTCTGGTTAAACTATGGTATACTTAACTTTTCAAGGATTGAGGTAGTGTCTTCAGTTTTGAAAACACTTATTAGTAAAAACTTATTCAATAACTCTGGTTTTTCCAAGTCTGAGAGAGAGAGAGAGAGTAGAGGGGGTGTTTGGGAGAAGAAAGAGGGAGAGAGACAGGGAGGGTTGGAGAAAGAGAAAGTAGAAGGAGTGTTAGGGAGAAGAAAGAGGGAAAGAGACAGAGAAGATTGGAGAGAGAGAGAGAGAGAGAGTAGAAGGGGATGTTAGGGAGGAGAAAGAGGGAAAAAGTGAGGGAGGGTTGGAGACAGACAGACTGAGAGAGAGAGAGAGAGAGAGAGAGAGAGAGAGAGAGAGAGAGAGAGAGAGTTTATTGGCTGTCATTCAGAGACATCCGGGGGTGCCGTGTTGGTCAGTTAGTATATATATATATATATATATATATATATATATATATATATATATATATATATATATATATATATATATATATATATATTGTCAGTATGTGATCCTTTTTCATTATGATTAAAATTTAGTTTTATTTAATTTGTTAAACCTGGTCTTGTAAGTTTCACTTGTCATGGACCTCCTCTTGAGTATAACAACTGTTTGCTTGTTATTAATGTTTGCGTTTACTTTTCAAGGAGGTTGTGTGTGTGTGTGTGTGGTCCCTTCCCTGTGGTTTAGGGCGGTGGCCTCATAGCTTCTGTTCGAAGAACAGGGAATTGTTCTCTGGACTTTTTTCTATTCGGAACCTTTTTGCCTGGCTTGGTGGATGAAGGATATTGCCGTGACTTACTTCTTGGTGGGTGCAACCTCTGTTGGTGAATTTCACTTATCTTCCGAACTTAGAGATTTACGCTGGATTACTGCCATCTTCAAATTAGAAGACTCATCCCGATTACCAATCGGGAGGTCTTTTCGGATTCACCGATCCACCTCTGGTTCAGTTAGAAAGCCGGGGGATCTCGCTATCCCATGGTAAGGTTTATATATGTTACAGGCAGATAGCGAAATCAGGCATTTCACGAACTGCCTGAAATTTCAGGCAGATAGCGAAATGCCACTTAGGAACATTTGATCCCGCCAGGGTCTAGTATTAAACACGGCGAAATATATTGACCCTCCAGGGGCTAGTACTAAACACGGCGAAACAGTGTAGGTGAGTCACTGTTACGCCGTGTTCAGTACTAGACCCTGGGGGGATCAAATGTTCCTAAGTGGCATTTCGCTATCTGCCTGAAATTTCAGGCAGTTCGTGAAATGCCTGGTTTCACTATCTGCCTGTAACATATATAGGCTACCTGTGAATTGCGTCGATCACGGCTGTGGGTTTGTTGTGGCTGCTTGGTTGGACCCCAGTTGGTTAACCACCCGTTACTCTACTCCAGACGAGGAGGATACCCTCATTCTTCTAGGGGAATATGAATAATTTATTCATTCAAGAAGCTAATAAGTGACAAGTTTATTTATAGGAAAATTAGTTTGTAACTTGTTAGGTTTTTCTTTCTATGTGACTTCCTCCTCCTTTCTGGACCCCTAATTTTTGGTTTTGAGTCTTTAATAACTATCTTAAGTGTAGGTGCATTTTGGATGATTATTATTACGAGTGAAAGTGATTCATTTACGAGTGAAAGTGATTCAGGTGTAATTTCTATCTGTTTACTTTTGTATTAAATTTATGGTTTTCCCTGGTGTTTGTTTATTCACACCACCCCCCCTTGAATTCATTCTTACACTGTGTTTGAGCCTTGATATGATTCCACCCTATTGTGGACTTCATATCGGTATTATATGGATACTTGAAGAGGAAATTTTTAGGTGAATTTTGGTAACGGTTAAACGAGCCGTTACACCATATAATGTTATCAGGTTACCTGATAACTATTATTCCCATTCCCCCCCACCGTACAAGGGTAGGAGAGCTTACCTCGGGAGCGGTTGGTATCTCTCTCTCTCTCTCTCTCTCTCTCTCTCTCTCTCTCTCTCTCTCTCTCTCTCTCTCTCTCTCTCTCTCTCTCTCTCACGGACTCAGTTCCTAATTCTAAAATGCATGGTAATCAAACCCCAGTTACAAAATAGACAATTATTAGGTAAGCCCAACAATTCATCAATGTAAAATGAAAATAAGCACGTTATAATATAGTTATAGAAACCCCATGAAAACATAACCCCCAAAAAGCAAAAATCAGGCAGTCACCAAAAGATCATAATAAGTGGACACGAATTCCCATTCCCCCATCAACGTCTCCTAAAAATTCCATAATAATACCAAGTCTCTTTCTAAGCAACTTTAAGAAGTCATTGTCTTCAGTTCCTCTTATATGCCAAGATTGACTAAAGGCTACCCATCCATTTCATCATCATTTTCGAAACATCTGAAAATGCGCAAAACCAACTCCAGTTAGAAAAAGCAAACACACTCCGTTCTTATCACGCAAAAATACATAATGAAAAGAAATCATAGTAATAATCACTGGGAGACAAACACTTGGAATAACCACTCATTTTCTAAGTTCACCAAAACTGACACACTCTTTCAGCAAACGGGAATTTCAATTCCCAGAGTGTCCTACACATATCCGACAGCTATGACTTCACACAACCCAATGAAATGCCTTTCACAAGAGCACATTGCACCAAGCGCTTTTCACAGTGTACACGCAAATTTACAGTTCATTGGGCACATCTAGAAATCTGGCCCAAAACCCTACAAACTTCTAGAAGCTTTCGAACTAGAGCACTGATGAACTGAACTTTCCACCCATCCACATAACTCTGCCATGTATTGAGACCAAAGGTGACCGTACTCAAATTGCTGAATTAAGAGATGCCCACGTCATACCTGCCACCAGGAAGATTGTTGAATACCACAAGCGTTCGTATGTCACAAGCCCGTACACCAATTCACGTAAACAAGTACACACACACACACATGCGCACACACACACACACACACATATATATATATATATATATATATATATATATATATATATATATATATATATATATATATATATATATATATATATATATATATATATACTATCAAGACCTCTTTAAAACTGGATGGTATCTATACTCTGTTTTTTCCATCTGTCCACCCGCCTGTGGTGTTCGCGCATGGTAACACTGCGTCCCGGGCTTTAAATAGTTACGCTATGTGTAAGTTTTAGGTAGATAAAAGGATATCTGGGTGTACATTTGCAACTGAAAAGTGTTTTAATAATTTACTGTATGCGAATTACGCCGTTAATATTCGAAATAGGATATTGTTAATAATTGTTGAATGTAATCCAGACACAGTTTCGGGAAAATTGCTTCTCTCGCTGTTCACTACGGCAAGATGTCAACTTTATTGGACCACACCTACTTTGCTACTAAGCTACGTGTTACTTCATATCGTATCTCGCTAAAACGCACTTTATAAAAATTAAAAGTATGTACTGATATGCTTACATGTAATGAGGTAACACGTAGCTTAGTAGCAGAGTAGGTGTGGTCCAATAAAATTGACATCTTGCCGTAGTGAACTGCGAGAGAAGCAATTTCCTGCCACTGCGTCTGGCTGTTCCATTCGTCACCCCGAAAAGGTAGCTTACATTCAACAATAATAACAATATCCTATTTCAAATATTAACAGTGTAATTCTAATACAGTAAATTATTAAAATACTTTTCAGTTGCAAATGTACACCCAGATATCCTTTTATTTACCTAAAACTTACACATAGCGTAACTATTTAAGGCCTGGGACGCAGTGTTACCATGCGCGAGCACCACAGGCGGGTGGACAGATGAAAAAAAAAAACAGTATAGTGGAGATATTTATTCAAGAAAAGTTACAAGCTTTCTAGGACTAAAAACCCTCATCGTCAAGTATCTGTACAATGACTGGACACACAGTCCAACTGTATTTATATTGGTATGGGGGAGTCGATTAAAGCCCTTTCTTTTCCAATTCTGTGTGTTGGCTTCTTTAATCCTTTGGTTATCCTCCTCCTCCTGTGTGGCCCCAACCTTGTGACCTTAGCCTTTCTCTACTTGCAGCTTTATCTGGGTGTGTGTTGTCCACGTGATCTCTTGTGTTTTTGCATGTCCTCTTTTCTATTATAGTTTATATAATTTTTATTGATAGGATAATCAAAGGATTAAAGAAAAATCATATACACTATAAAAGAAAAGAAGACATGCAAAAACACAAGAGATCACATGGACAACTCACACCCAGAAGAAACCGCGG